>NC_073307.1:76167245-76497108 GCF_027595985.1 Sorex araneus
TGTGCAAAAACAAGTTCAAGACTGTCCCAGTATACAGCCAAACTCTCAACAATCCAAATGCATAACTAGGAGAATGAATAAACTGATGTATTTGTGCAAAGAATGTTACTAATTGATTGAAAAGAATGAACTACTGATACATGCAAAAGCATGGCCAAATCTTATCTGTAATACTGAGTGAAAGAAGTGAAAGCACAGAACATATGTTGTATTTTGTCAGGAAAAGGCACAAATAACATTCAATTCATGATGATCAGTTACAAAATAATGGTTCTGAGGATGAATGACTGAAAATAACTAGAAGGATTTTCTGTGGAGTTAAAAATGTTTTCTAACAAATATACCACTTCAAATGACAATATCATGCACATACATAGCATGTATAATTACTGTAATGATGTTATCACAAACATCAATTAAAAAATAAAAAGTCAAATCAGAAAAGAAATTATCATTTGTATGTTCCAATACCATAGAGCAATCGGCAGAGCCTGTATCCACACTGGCTTCTGTTTGGCTTCCACATCATCCCTTCCAGCTCACCGGAACCTTGAATCTTTCCCCTGGAAATTCTGCTAGGTGTCTTATCACCATAAATCCATCCAGTACAGCTTCACATTACTGGCTGCCGATCCTCTCGAGGCTTCAGCCCCTAGTAGATGCCAGCCAACCATGCCATTGCCCTGAATTCCTAACCTGCTCCTCAGGCAGGGGGAAGGATGGTGCATCAAAAAGTAACTGAAATGTGCTTTACTTAAATTTAAGTGCTAAGGAATAACAAGACGGCTTTTATTCTCTACGCATGTTTTCCTTTCCATTAAAATCAGATATGCTGTTTGCTTTAGTATCCTTAGTTCAGCCAACTTTGAAATCCACAGGGGAAAGAAACCCTTCATTAAATTCAGCGGCAAAGCCCAGCGATGCAGCGGTGTGCCTATTTGGTTTTCCTTCTGTAAATATTTGTGCTCTCTCAGGTCAAGGAATGCCCTGTGTTGTGATTAAAATACCTCATTTATAAATCCTTCAGGTGCAGTGGGGAAAGCATGACCCCGCAGCCTGCTCCCATAACGACCTCAACCTCACTCACATGGACCACCTTCTAGGCTGTGTTATGTAGACCCATGATTACCTTTCCAGTTTGACTGCCAAATAGCAGAAGATGACCTGAAATTGATTGGTTACTACCGTCCTTCTTTCATTTCAGTCAAGAGGTGGTTACTTTTCTTTTGTTGAAGTCTTTAAGATTCTTAGAAGAATGAGAGAAAAACAATACTGACAACAGTGTGTCCAGTTTTTCCAGAAATTAAAGTTGATTTGTTACAAAATGAAAAAGAAGACATGGAAAAGAAGGGAAGTCAATAAGACTCATAATTAAAAAAATGCAGAAATATTAAATAATATTTCTCTTTGTGCTAGTTCCATTTATCTGGGTTTTTAAACTTTTTCTTTTCATGAGAAGATCATAAGAACTTTTATCCAACACAAGGTGTCAGACAGAATGATGCTTAATTATTTCCAACTTCTAACATCAACTTGTAACTAAGGAAATTTTTTTTCATTCATTCAATAAGTTCCTCTGCCGGTACCTTCAAGCATGAGGCTTGTCCGAACGTGTGTAGAGGGGCCTCCAGCATGGCTGTAGCTAGGTTCCGGTGGTCTTCGGCCGAGGGAGCTCTGCTCGGGGTGGGGCGGGAAGCTGGAGCCCATCCCCTCCGAGGGGCCTCGTGGAAGACAGCAAGCATGTGGGCAAGAGACTCTCTCCATCTCTCTCTTCTGAGAGCTTGCTTTTAAGTCTCTCTCTGGATGTTGGCTGTTGATGGGATTACACACAGAGAGTCTCTTGCCCGCACGCCTGGCTGTCTTCCCCAGGGCCCCTCGGTGGGGATGGGTTCCAGCTTCCCTCCCCACCCCGAGCAGAGCTCCCTCGGCCGAAGACCACTGGAACCTAGCTACAGCCATGCTGGAGGCCCCTCTCCACATGTTCAGACAGGCCTCATGCATGAAGGTACCGGCAGAGGAACCCAGGTGTGTGTAATCTCATCAATGGCCAACATCCAGAGAGAGACTTAAAAGCAAGCTCTCAGAAGCGATATCTTTAGCCTACTTCTCCCTCTGGGAGAAACTAGCAATCTTCTGAGAGTTTCCTGCCCACATGGGACAGCCTTGCAAGCTTCCCATGGTGTATTCATATGCAAAATCCAGTAACAAGCTGGATCTCATTCCCCTGACCCTGAAGAACCCCCAGTGCAACATCGTTAGGAGGGCTGAGTCGAGATAGACTTCTAAGATCTCAGGGAAAGGATGAAATGAGAGGTTACTGAGCCTGCCTGAGAAATCGGTGATTAAGGGGATTTCGTGATTTTGTGTGATTCAATAAGTATTTATTAAACTCTTATAGGTATTTAGTCTATTCATGCATTTAAGATCTCATCTTACCTATCCTTATTAATTCATTTTCAATTTTCCAAATTCTAATAATAGTAACTAATTTAAATTTATGCTATTCCATGCATTACTAAGGTGTCTTTTATTATAAATCATTTTATTTAGCTTGTGAGATCATGAAAAAAATTACTTTAGGCAAAAGCAATGTTTTAATTTTACATTAAAAAGTCTTGGACTTTGGTTGAAAAATCAAATTATCAAAGAAGTCAATCTATGAATGTTTAATAATAAGCTTAGAGAAACTAGAACAAATTAATAAAAGGCTGTTGGTGTAGAAATTTCACTAGAAAGTTTCTAGTGGAAAATGATTACTTGGATTTAAAAAAAAATGTTCATAGGGGCTGGAGAGAGAGCACAGCGGGTAGGGTGTTTGCCTTGCACGTGGCCGACCCACCCGGGTTCAAATCCCAGCATCCCATATGGTCCCCTGAGCAGGCCAGGGATAATTCCTGAGTGCAGAGCCAGGAGTAACCCCACCCCTGTGCATCGCCAGGTGTGACCCAAAAAGCAAAAATAAATAAATGAATAAATAAAAATTTTCATAAACTTGTACTAGTCTCTGGGCCTGAAACATTCCTAATCTCCTCTTCGGGGAGTGGGTTTACTTTGAGGCAACACGTGGGCTTTAGGCTTAGAAAGGCAAAATAATGAAGAGCACCAATAAATTTTAAAATATCACAAATTTACTATTGTATAATTACAATTATAGAAGTGTTAAACCATTCAACAAGAGGGGCTGGAGGCTCAGCGGGGTAGGGCATTTGCCTTGCACGCGTTCGACCCGGCTTCGATTCCCAGCATTCCATATGATCCTCTGAGCACCACCAGGAGTAATTCCTGAGCACAGAGCCAGGAGTAACCCCTGTGCATTGCTGGGTGTGACCTAAAAAGAAAAAAAATTCAACAAGAAAACTAGAAAAAAGGAAAACTATAACTGAATAATGAAGAAAACAAGAGAAATAATAAAATATGAAAATAATAAAATATGAAATAATAAAATATGAAAGCAAAAATAAATTTCTTATTTTTTAATTTTTTAATTTTAATTTACTACTTATTGAGTAGTAGTAAAACAATGTTAAGGACTTAATGAAAAAATAGAAAATATATCAACATCAGGAAGAATAAAACTAAGAATCATTAAAAGTAAAATTTGATATAAAATAATACTTTATGATAAAAATTCCATATTGATAGAATGTTCATATTCTAAATAATTGCTTTCCCAAGTTGAAAATATCATGTGCTATTAGAAACTTCATGCCCATAGGAAAAAGGAAAAATAATTATGGTAGAAAAAAAAATCACTGCTACCTCTTTAAAATGAGGCTAACCACAGAGAGTTTAAATGTTATTAATTATTAAGTGTAACTATTTGTGCTATTAAGTACATTAAATATTTAGAAAAAATGAAAAGTTTTCATATATCAGTTTTTTAATTAACAAATACAGGATTAAAAACAAAATCTACAAATACAGGATTAAAAACAAAATTTAATTTGCATGAAAAACAAAATATATTTAATAAAATGGAAATGAATTGCATATAACTATATTTAGAACAGAATCATGCATGACCAAACAGATTTATCATGGGACTTCAAAGAAGATAACACTAAAGCTATTAAGAAGATTTGCCACAAATTAAAAATAACTTCATTCCCCTACATGAATAATAAATATGATGGATAAAATTTACCTTCACCAGTGATAGAAACTCTTTGTAAGCTAAAAAAAATTATTAGTAAAGAACACCTGTCATAAACTTTATCATAGTTCATGGTAGAGATATTATGATTTCATTCAAATCATTTACTCAAATCCAGATATGTATGTCTGCTATATAAAATATTTTTCTGAAAATTTTAAAATCAATTCAATTAAACAAGAATGCATTAATATAACAAACTAATTATTGTAAATATGAAAAATTATTATCAATTGATAACTTGATAGCTTGCCTGAAAAATTCAAAATTAAACCAAAATCACTAAAACTAGTAAGCTAGTTTAGGAGTTGTCTGGTTAAAAATTAGAAACGTAAAAAAATCAATAATTGAAAGGAAGAAAAATGTAGTCAGTAATTTGAGTGAGGTTAAACAAGGGGGCTGGAGGATAGCACTTCGGGTAGGGCATTATTTGCCTTGCATGTGTCCGACCCCGGGTTCGATTCCCAGAATCCCATATGGTCCTCTGTGCATCGCCAACAGTAATTCCTGAGTGCATGAGCCAGGAATAACTCCTGTGCAACACCAGGTGTGACCGAAAAAGCAAAAAATAAACAAAAACAAAAACCAACAAGGTAAGAGACATAATTGAATGTTTATTTGCTGATAGGATGGTTTCTGTTGAGAACAAAAAACATAGTGAAATAGGAGTTGAGGGAATTGATAGGAAAATGGAGACTAGTAAAGAGAGTGAAAAAGAGAGATAAAGAAACTGCAGGAATTCATGGCTTATGCAATGAAATATCACCACCAAGCATGAGATAGGATTATCAATAGTAATGCTGAAGAAAGTGAGATCAGAGCAAGGTCAATCCTATGGTCTTAGCAGATGGAAAGGAAAATATCTTTTTGTTTGTTTTGTTTTGGGGCTACACCCGACTGTGCCAGAGCTAGCTTCTGTCTCTGTGCTCAGAAATCTTGGAGGGCTCGGGGACCACATGGGGTTCTGGGATCAAACCCAGGTTGGCCCGCATGTAAGACAAGAGCCTGACCCACTAGACTATCTCTCCAGCCCTGACAGAGGGGCTATTTTTAAAAGGTGAATGGTCTATTTTTAAGAGATCAGAAACAAAGATTTCAGAAAAGATTGTAGATTTTGTAACTGGAAAGTTTACAATGTCAATCATGAGAAAAATTAGAGAGAGTTTAGTTTGGTAGACATCGTGAGAAGAATTATGTCTTAATTCTTAATTCAGAGCTTATATCATAATTCATAATTAAATTCAATTTCTTTAATTATTAGGTTGAATAGGGAGTGGGCAATGAACAACTTTAATAAATTATTGCAAAATAGGGGAAAATAGATATGGAAAAAGTGCAGAACATACATTTTTGTTGTTGTTCACACCAAGAGATAAAGTAGATAATGATAATTGATGAAAATAACTCAGGAGGGAGTCAATGTTTTTTTTCTGGAAAGAAAGAACTGTTTGAGGAAATCATTTGAGAATAGAAAAGATATTCACTCTTTTCATCTCCAGGCTCTTTTTAAAAAGATTGCAGCTTCCTCTACTTATTTATAATTTTTAGTAATTAATTTTCATATATAATTAAAATTTTACTACATATATAATGTAGTAAAATGTAAATGTAAATGTAAATTAATTTAATTTATTATCAATATAATTTATTAAATTAAATCAATAAATCAATTTATTATTAATTTTAAATTAATTATAAATCAATTAATTTAATAAATTTATAATTTATTAAATTTATAATTTATTAAATTGATAAATTAAAACATGTAAATATTACTACATATATAATGTAGTAAATATTTAATTTGACCAAGTTATGTAGATGAGAAGAGCTGGAGTGTGTTTGTTTGGACTCACCCACCATTGCTCAGGTCTAATTCCTGGCTCTGGACTCAAGGATCACTCCAGTGCTGTTTGGAGGATTACAGGGTGTTATTGAGGCTGGGTCAGCCACTTGGGAGGCAAGCGCTCAGCACAATATATTATCTCTTCATTCCTTTCCCTACTTTAAAAATATTGAGGCAGGAAAGAGTTCTTCCTCAATCATAAGACCCCCACCCCTTCCATCTCTGGGATGAAGAATAAGCAAACTGGTCAGTTGAATAAAATACTATATCTAGGAGTAACCATAAAATAATAAATATCAGTGTGTATTAAATCAGTGAAGAAAACATTATCTAGTAATATTAAGATCACTTCACAATTTGTGTAGCACAACTAAACCAGCAAGAAAGTAAAAAAGAAATACAATAGATCATATTGCAAGGTATACATTAAAAAAATTCCAGGTGGATTAATAGATACCATAAAATACTAAAATCTTTAGTGTATATATAACATTCTAAACAAAACATGCTTTAAAGGAAAATGGGTATATAAATGAACTAATTATTGGACTAGGTAAAATTTTGAATCTACATTGAAAGACGTAAATCATGTCTTTAAGACGTAAATCAAATCACATAAATTTTATGTGACTGAAGAAATGTGAAAGTACATAAGAAGGTGGGCAAGAGAGACAGTGTAGTGGGTAAAGTGCTTGCTTTGCAGGTTGCGAACCCTGGTTCATCCCTAGCACCATATATGTTCTCCTTAGCACTGCCAGGACTGACCCCTGAATACAGAGCCAGGTGTGACCCAAGAACACCGCTAGATGTGACCCTCAAACAAAAAAAATGTATAATAGTACAAATAGTAGAATTTTTTTCCTTTTTGGGTCACACCCGGCGATGCGCAGGGATACTCCTGGCATTGCACTCAGGAATTACTCCTGGTGGTGCTCGGGGGACCAGATGTGATGCTGGCAATCGAACCTGGGTTAGCCATGTGCAAGGCAAACACCATACCCACTGTGCTATTGCTTCAGCCCCAAGTAATATAATTATTAAACTCCAATCTAAAATATTATGAATGACTATTATGATAATATGAATAGAAATAATGAGTATATACATTATGAATAATCGATTTAGATATGCACAAATTCTGCAAGAAATATTTGAGTATTTAACTCTTTTATATCATGGCAAAGTTATCTCTACTGTTAATTTTCTTTTTGGAGTTTTTCTATAGCTTCTAAAGCATGTATTACTTATATAATCTAACAAGTACATTATAGTTATTTCTCATGATATTCGGACAACACAAAAATGACCACCTTAGTGTTTATATATATACATATATATATTGACTTTCTTTCAAAATGTCTTTTTTTTTATTGAGTCACTATGTGGAAAGTTACAAAGCTTTCAGGTTTAAGTCGGTTATACAATGCTCAAACACCCATTCCTTCACCAATGCACATATTCCACCACCAAGAATCACAGTATAGCTCCACCCCGCCCCCACCACACCCCTGGCCCCCTCACCCGCCTGTGTAACTGATAAATTTCACTTTACTTTCACTTTGATTACATTCAATATTTCAACAAAACTCACTGTTATTGTTTGGAGTTTCTCCCCCCCTAAAGTTGGACCTGCTGAAAAGGAAGCATTTGATAATTTATTTTCCATTGCTGAGAATGAAGCAATATGAGGTCGAGTGACCACACTAGCGGCCTCACTGTTTTGGGTTTCTGTATTTTAGTATTTTAGTAACTAAGTTCAGATAAATATCTGCCAAAAATGCATCACTGAAAACTTGTACTTCTCAGTTATATTATATTCCACATATGAGTGCAATCTTTCTATGTCTGTCTCTTTCTTTCTGACTCATTTCATTCAACATGATACTTTCCATGTTGATCCATTTACATGAAAATTTTATGACTTCATGATTTCTGACAGCTACATAGTATTCCATTGTGTATATGTACCAGAGTTTCTTTAACCAGTTATCTGTTTTGGGTCACTCCGTTTTTTTCCAGATTGTGGCTATTGTAAACAGTGCTGCAATGAACATAGAAATGCAGATGTCATCTCTACTATACCTTTTTGCCTCTCCGGGATATATTCCCAGGAGTGGTATTGCTGGGTCAAATGGAAGCTCAATTTCTAATTTTTTGAGAATCGTCCATATTGTTTTCCAAAAGGGCTGAACCAGTCGGCATTCCCACCAGCAGTGAAGGAGAGTCCCTTTCTCCCCACATCCACGCCAACACCGGTTGTTTTGGTTTTTTGGGGTGTGGGCCAGTCTCTGTGGTGTGAGATGATATCTCATTGTTGTTTTGATCTGCATCTCCCTGAAGATTAGTGATGTTAAACATTTTTTTATGTGCCTCTGAGTCATTTGGATTTCTTCTTTGGGAAAGTTTCTGTTCATTTCATCACCCCATTTTTTGATCGGGTCAACAGTTTTCTTCTTGTGGAGTTCAACCAGTGCATTGTATATCCTTGATATCAACCCTTTATCGAATGGGTACTGCGTAAATATCCTTTCCCATTCTGTAGATTGTCTTTGTACTTTTTTTTGTTTGTTTATAAATTTTTTAAATTTTATTCTTTAATTAGTGAATCACCATGAGGGTACAGATACAGATTCACACATGTTAGAACTTGTTTTTCCCTCATACAATGTTCACAAACACATCCCTCCATCAGTGCCCATTCTCCATCACCAACAAACCCAGTATCCCTCCCCCCACATCCCATCTCCCCCCCACCGCACCCTGCCTCTGTGGCAGGGTACTCCCTTTTGCTCTCTCTCTCTCTCTCTCCAATTCGGTGTTGTGGTTTGCAATAGGGGTATTGAGTGGCCATTGTGTTCAGTCTCTAGTCTACTTTCAGAGCACATCTCCCTTCCCAGGCGGGATCTCCAATGACATTTTACTTGGTGTTCCCTTCTCTATCTGAGCAGCCTTTCCCCCCAGCATATGAGACCAGCTTCCAAGCCATGGAGCCAACCTACTGGTACTTATTTCTACTATTCTTGGACATTAGTCTCCTATTCTGTTATTTTATATTCCACAGATGAGTGCAATCTTTCTATGTCTGTCTCTCTCATTCTGACTCATTTCACTTAGCATGATACTTTCCATGTTGATCCACTTATATGCAAAGTTCATGACTTCATTTTTTCTAACGGCTGCATAGTATTCCATTGTATAGATGTACCAGAGTTTCTTTAACCAGTCATCTATTCTCAGGCACTCAGGTTTTTTCCAGATTGTGGCTATTGTAAACAGTGCTGCGATGAACATATAAGTTCATATGTCATTTTGACTATACTTTTTTGCTTCTTCGGGGTATATTCCCCAAATATACCCCGAAGTGGTATTGCTGGGTCAAATGGGAACTCAGTTTGTAATTTTCTGAGAAGCATCCATATTGTTTTCCAGAAGGGCTGAATCAGTTGGCATTCCCACCAGCAGTGTAGAAGGGTCCCTTTCTCCCCACATCCTCTCCAACAGCGGTTGCTTTTGTTCTTTTGGATGTGTGCCAGTCTCTGTGGTGTGAGGTGGTATCTCATGGTTGTTTTGATCTGCATCTCCCTGATGATTGGTGATGTAGAGCACTTTTTAATGTGTATTATTTTTATATTTCTAAATTTAGTTTTATTTTATAAGGTTGTTCATAATAGTTTATTACATTCAATATTCCAGTACCAATGTCACCACCATTACTTCTTACCCATCACCATTATTTCAAATTTTCCCAAACACCACCCATGTCTGCCCCAGTAGTAGTCCCTAAATAATTTATTTTTCATTGCTTGTGAAGAATAATTCTCTAAAAATGATCCAAAAAGCTTTCCTTGGAAAAAAGTGTGTGAAGATTGTTGTATCTCACCCTGGAGCCATTGAACCCTTGTATAAGAGATTACTAACATGTTGTTACAGGTTGAGCCTGTGTGCTGATATTTTTTAAACTGAGATTGATTGCCTTTTACCTTATATCCTATCTAATGCATGCTACTCCTCATATATCAGTAGTGTAGAGAGTGAGATGTCACCCCAGGAATTCTAACATTTTAAATAAGATTACATAGCTGAAGTTAAGTTTTTAACTGGATGGTAACTTTGTCATCTGAGGGATCTCTGCAGCTTGTTGCTCTCTTCTGAGATTTATTTGTGAGTCTCTGGATCATGGGCGTTTAATGAGCTTATTATGGTGCCAGAGGCAGTTCATGGCCATGACTGCAAGGCTCCCGGAAAAGAGGGGTACGGGGGGAGTTTGCCCATCCTTGACTCTGTGAGAGCCTGGAGATTTTGGTCACAAAACCTGCATACCTGAGTTTTCAACAGATTCATTCATGGATGAGGCTCATCTGAGCCTGTGTAGATTGGCCGTGAGCATGGTGGCAATTGGGTTCTGGAGGTTTTTGGCTTTCAGGGCTCTGTTTGGGCTGTGGAGGGCTCACCAGCTTCCCTTGGGGGTGCCCTGGATATGAGGTTCAGCCTGGCGTGGTGTCCGGAGGCATCTCCTATTTATATCACTACTACTACTACTACTGCTACTGCTACTGCTACTGCTACTGCTACTGCTGCTACTGCTACTACTACTACTACTACTGCTACTGCTACTGCTACTGCTACTACTGCTACTACTACTACTACTACTACTGCTACTGCTACTGCTACTGCTACTGCTACTGCTACTACTGCTACTACTACTACTACTACTGCTACTGCTACTACTGCTACTACTACTACTACTGCTACTGCTACTGCTACTGCTACTACTGCTACTACTACTACTACTGCTACTGCTACTGCTACTGCTACTACTGCTACTACTACTACTACTGCTACTGCTACTGCTACTGCTACTGCTGCTACTGCTACTGCTGCTACTGCTACTGCTACTACTGCTACTACTACTACTACTACTGCTACTGCTACTGCTACTACTGCTACTACTACTACTACTATCATTTTAGAGGAAGGGATAGTAACCCTTAAAGAGTGTACCTCTTCCTCTTTTTTTGAGGGGGTATCATACCCAGAAATGCTCAGGGGTTACTACTGGCCCGGGGGACCATATGGGATGCCAGGTATCAAACCTGGAAAAGCCCCATGAAGTTAAATGTCTCACCACTGTAATTTCTCTTTGGCCCCAGATTATTTATATTATACACGGAATCTTGGATGCAAAAATGATTAATAAGAACTATGTTTTGTACATTGAGTTATTTGGAAGGGATGGAAAATCTTGAATAATGTAAATTAAGTATGGTAGATTTTTCATAAATGTATTTCCTTTCTGTCTGGAGTGATAGCACAACAGGTAGGGTGTTTGTCTTGCACGTGGCCAACCAAGGTTCGATTCCTCTGCCCCTCTTGGAGAGCTCGGCAAGCTACCAAGAGTATCCCACCCACACAGCAGAGCCTGGCAAGCTACCTGTGGAGTATTTGATATGCAAAAAAACAGTAACAGTAAGTCTCACAATGGAGACATTACTGGTGCCCACTCGAGCAAATGGATGAGCAGCGGGATGACAGTGATACAGTATTTCCTTTCATGGCTAAGATTGGGTAACCCTACTTTTGTCAAATATACTGGCATTGAATGTTATTTCTTTTGCAAGATGCAATAGTGGGGGAAGGGATTGTCTTAGAAGGAAAATTTTATTGATGTCTGTTGATACATTAGTTTCCTGTGACTGTGATAAGAATTGCCATAAATAATGTTATGAATGACTTAAAATAATATAAATGAACTATTTTACCATTCCTTATGCTAGGAGTATGAAAGCACTGTTTTGGGGATGAAGTTGGTGTCTAGAGACTCTAGATTTTCCTTTGGATATTTCTGTTTCAGAATCCAAGTATTTTTCATTTACAAAACTAAGGAATTTTCCATAATGTGTTATTTCTCAGAAAATTTAAAAATGCTTTTATATACGTACTGTTACTGTTGTTACTGTTACTGTTTTTGGCATATCGAATACGCCACAGGTAGCTTGCCAGGCTCTGCCATGCAGGCGGGGTACTCTCGGTAGCTTTCCGGGCTCTCCCAGAGGGATGGAGGCTTTTAGGGCAGCCTCCAATCGCCCTTAGCCAATATACTTGCCCTAGACAAACAGGGCGTTCAAACTCAGTATCAAGATCCTCCGAAAACTATATTACAGATTCACCACCAGTATCTCACCATTCTACAAGGAAGTGATCATTGATGAAAAGAAAGGGGTTCATCAGGGTGATACCATTTCACTGAAACTCTTCAGTGCCACCCTTAAGAACGTCATGCGATGACTGGAATGGGAAGGAATGGGAGTGAAGATAGACGGTAGGCAATTACACTACCTCTGCTTCGCTGATGACATCGTTTTCATAACACCAAACATTAGCCAAGTGGCACAAATTCAACTATGAGTGTGGAAAGGTTGGACTGCAGCTGAATCTCAGCAAATCAATGTTCATGGAAAACAAACTAGCCCCTGACGCTCCATTTGCTCTCAATGGAACAAACATCTTTGAATGCAGCAGCTATGTGTATCTGGCTCGAGAACTCAACATGAGGAACGACTTTAAACTAGAACTGCGCAGGAGGAAGAGATCAGTGTGGAACGCCTTCAAGAGCATTGAAGAGGGACCCTCTGCGCCTAAAGACTTTGATTCCAGAGACCTTCTAACACATTTTGGCATCCAGCGCAGCTTCTTACAGCAATGCACTGGGACTGTGAGCTGGACTACAACTCTGCGCTGCCCGGGGATGGATCTTTCCTCTCCACCTTGTTTTTCTGCATGGAAAATGGCAGCAGCAGCAATATCCATATGGTGAGAGCCACCTTCTACGACTCCTAACCCAGAGGTATACAGTTTTTACACTTTGGGGCTCCTAGGTAATCATGGGAAGTGGGTGTTACCAGCACGCCTTTGGCCCAGATAAATCCGGAGCTGCTGAGAGCAAAACGGACCCTCTGCGCCTAAAGACTTTGATTCCAGAGACCTTCTAACACATTTTGGCATCCAGATCAGCTTTTTACAGCAATGCACTGGGACTGTGAGTTGGGCTATGCAATTTCTGGCAAAATTTTCCCTGGACTTTATACAGAAATCCAAAACTAATTGTTAGCAATGTGAAACGGTTCCTTTTTAGCAGGTCTGACTTTGGGGGGAAACTCCAAATAATAACAGTGAGTTTTTTGTTGAAATATTGAAAGTAATCAAAGTAGCAGCCATTTCTTTAGACTGTGAACTAAGCAACAGCCCCACGCCAGCCAAGAAGAGGAAATATCACTCTTTCCCAGTTGTTTCCCATTTTCGGGGAGAAATGCGGCGTGGTGTCCACCATACTATGAGGCGCGGGAAGGGGTATGAGGGAAAAAAAAGGAAAAGGAAAAAGGAAAAAAAAAGAGAGTTATGTACTTGGAGCAATGGGGCTATATATCTCTTCATTCTAAGCAACGGAAAACTAATTATTAAATGCTTCCTTGGTAGTAGGGCTGTCTTTCTTGGGGGGAAACTCCAACAACAATAGTGAGTTTTGTGTTGAAATATGGAATGTAATCAAGGTAAAGAGAGAAAGTGAAGTGAAATTCATGAGTTATGCAGTTGGGGTGGGGGTGCGGGGGCGGGAGGTATACTGACTGGGGTTTTTGGTGGTGGAATATGGGCACTGGTGAAGGGATGGGTGTTTGAATATTGTATAACTGAGACATAAGCCTGAGAACTTTGTAACTTTCCACATGGTGATTCAATAAAATAAAAAAAAGAGCGTTGAAGAAGTGGTTAAGAGGACAAAGAACTTCCGGCTCCAGGCACATCTTTTCTACTCCACTGTTCTTCCTGCACTACATACGCCTCAGAGACCTAGGCCCTTGGAAAACAGAATGAGAATGCTATTTGCATCTTCCAAAGATGAATCGAAAGAGCCATGCTTGGAGTATCACGTTTCACTGAAGTGAGAGAAGGAATCCAGAGTTCCGACCTCCGTTGACAGTCAAGAATCAGGGAAACTGGTTTGCCAAGGTGGCGAAAATCAGATGGGTCGGACATGTAATGCAATTCAGAGAAGACTGGTGGACTAGAGCTGTTACTGACTGGATTCCAAGGAATGTCAAAAGACCGTGTGGCCGCCCATCAACGAGATGGTCAGACTTCTTTGTCAAAACCCCGAATGAACGGTTTAAGGCTCTTCCTGTTCCTGGAGTGAGGAGATATCATGGGACTACACTAGCACGCGATAGGGACCAATGGAGATGTTACTGGCGCCCACTCGAGCAAAGTGAAGATCAACTAGATGTCAAGTGATACAAGTGAAGTGATTTATATACTTATTTATTTATTTGCAACAAGGATCATTATTTGGAAATATATTTTATTATGTTTGTCATTACCTAGTTTTAAAAGTACTACTTGCTTATTATGTTTGTAATACTCTATATCTGTTTTTAATATCCTTTTATTTTGTCTCCCTTTGCTTCTAATAACTTCAGTGTAGACTCTCATTAGCAACCCCTATACATTATTAAAACACTTTGCACTTTCTTTCTTCTTATACACAATGTTATGTCTACTTGGGTAGAAAATTAGAAATTTTATGAATACTGAGGAAGTCTTCCAGACTGCAGACTTCTCAACTAGAAATGTCCTCACCATTAATACCATTAGCCTCTATGTGTGAAGCCAATGCATGCCACTATAGTTTGAAAAAGACACACGTTAGCTATTACACACTAACTATTAAAAGACACAAGTATGTATGTGTGTGCATAAGAGCTCATCATACACACACATACATACTCACACACAAAACAAAAAGACAAATCATGAAGAATATCATTTGTGTGGGTTTTAGCTCTTAGCTTTTTGAGTCACACCTGGTGATGCTCAGGGGTTACTCCTGGCTCTGCATTAAGGAATTACTCCTGGTGGTGCTCGCAGCATGCAAGGCAAACACCCTACCTCTCTACTGTCTCCTGGTCTCACTTATGTGGTTTTAAATTGCCATCGTCAGTCTAAAAATCATTGATTTTATACTTCATTCAAATTTCAAAAGCCCGAAACATTTTACTTTAATTTTCACTGACATTTTAGAGTGAATGGATTCTTTAGCCTTTTTGAAGAATCTAATCATTATAAGATTGAAGATTTAAAGGTAGTTATAAGTTAAGGTAGTGAGGCAGATTTAAAAAACTATTTGGATGAAGATAAAGCATAAACAGAGTTTTTATAACAATTTTAAATAGTTACAATGAATCCAGAAATCGATTATAATTGTTTAGCAAGTATCTAATGAAATTTATATTGTGTCTAGAACTGTGGAAGGGACTAGACATAAAAAATAAAGCAGTCAATACAACATTTTGCCATCCTGAAGTGATCGTTCTGGAATCTTATTTTTGAACAGAGACTTAAATGAGAAAATACCAGCTAAAGAAAAATTAAAAAGAAAATCTTCTAAAGGGGCTGGAGAAATAGCACAGCGGGCAGGGCGTTTGCCTTGCACATGGCCGACCCGGGTTCAATTCCCAACATCCCATATGGTCCCCTGAGCACTGCCAGGAGGTAATTCCTGAGTACAGAGCCAGGAGTAAAACCTGTGTATTGCGGAGTGTGACCCAAAAAGAAAAAAAGAAAGAAAAGATAAAAGAAAAGCTTCTAAAGAGAAAGTAGAATGCTACATTCTATGATACATGTAGACGACCAGACTTAGGGAAGAACTCTTTGTGTTCAAGGAACAGGAAAAAGCCAATAAAGCTAAAAACTGAGAAAATTTCAGGTGAGATGAAGTTACAAATTGTCGGTTATAACATTCAGATGATGGTGGAAGGGTAATAGTGTTTCTGCATTATTTTATTTTAGTTTTTTCGATTTTCTTTTCCTAATTGAATTACCAAGAGACACACGGTTATATGATTGGGTTTTAGTCATACAGTGTTCCAACACCTGTCCCTTTACCAGTATTCATTTCCCAACACCAATGTCCCCATTTTTCCTCCTGCCACTTCAGAGTGGGAATCTGGACTATGAGTTTTAATTCAATCAGGAAAAACTGCCGGGGCATTGGGAAGATGCAAGCTGTCTGGGAATTACTCCAGACTCCTCTAGACTCCTCTAGAGGAAAGAAGAGGATCCATGTGGCTGCTGAGATACACAAGACAAAATCAGTGATTTCATGGACATTGCATGGCAGGACAGGGCTCTTTGTCACTTACCATGTCACACTCCATGTCACTTACCAGTCTCCGCAATCATCAGAGCCTTAAGATTACAGAAAACCCACCTTGTAACTCAGGTCTCACAGATAAGAGGCGGCAAGGATTAGAAAGCTGAACCGTGCACCCTCTTTATTAGAATTCATATAGATCTGTCCCAGACAATGTCACAGGGTCTGGAGACACTCTCAGCTAGGTCTAGAGGGAGGCTCTGTTGAGCTCAGACAGAACTGGTCTAGTCACAAGAGGAGAGAAATGAATGATAAGGGATTTCATATCCAGGCTGTCCTTTCATATCCAGCCAGGACAGACAGATTGACTCCTCTCCACCCACAAACCAGAAATCTTGGGAAAACAAAACATTTTCAAAGTTAAGGCACAGTCTGCATTAGTTTAAATGAGATGTGAAATTCTTTAGTTGAAGCATTGTAGAGGTATATAACTTGCACATCTAAATTGTGCAAGTGTTGTGAAGGGAAGGAAAACTACTCTAGATTGAGCACGTTGAAAAGAATGAAATGAGAGAACGATTTTGACTTGGTTCATACGAGTGGTTTTGGTCACATGAATGTTTATATTTGGAAAAATATACACCTGAAATTCAATCATAAATCACTGTCACTGTCACTGTCCTTCCCATTGCTCATCGATTTGCTCAAGCAGGCACCAATAATGTCTCCATTGTGAGACTTGTTCTTACTGCTTTTGGCTTATTGAATATGCCATGGGTAGCTTGTCAAGTTCTGCCATGCGGGCGGGATACTCTGGTAGCTTGTCGGGCTCTCTGAGAGGGGTGGAGGAATTGAACCCGGGTCACCCATGCAAGGCAAATGCCCTACCTGTTGTGCTATCACTCCATTAATTCACAATGATTCAATACAAAAGAAAACAAAAAAAGGAGAAATAATCCTTTTTAAATGCTAGCTAGAAGGATGCTCATGCATGTTCCTAAGAACTATTTCTATTCTTTTCCAGGAATGACTGAGAGGCTTGTAGTGGTAATTAATGAGGTTGTTCACCTTTTATTTGGGGAAATACACATGTATTTATTATGAACTCACTCTAATAATCTCATAAACATACCATGAGCTGCTCTCTTCTCTTGTTTGTTTCAGAATAAATCAAATATTAGGGGTGTGAAATTTTATTATTAGAATAACTTTGATTTTGCTTGATGTTAATACTGGATGTGATTGGATATGCGATGATATATAATTTATGTTTGCAATATTAAATTTTCTGGTTTAAATGCAGATTGAAAGGGCAAAAGGAGTTAATGATATATTGAAGTTTGCTTGAGAACTAGGTCAATCATGATACCTGAGAGAGGTGAGAAAGAGTAGGAAAAAACCACAGTCCTATTTAGATTGTGAGAATATCCATACCCCAGTGAAAATAACAGACTATATAAACAGATCTTATGCCTCTGGAGCTCCAACTAGGGTTCAAGTCCACAGACACAAATTGTCCATCTCAATTTATTTAATAACATGAGACTGGAGGTGGGAGAGAGAGAGAGTATGAGAAAGAAAGATCATGTGAGAAAGAGCATGAGAGAGAAGAGAGAGCAGCATTTGGGACATTTTTTGTTTCTTTGCTTAATGATCTTTAAATTTTCCCATTTCCATCAGAATTCAGTTGATTTTTATGTAAAAGTGCTAAATTAAAATCCCATATGCTTTCACATTATGTCTCCAATCCATGCTGATTCTTCCATACCTTGACAATTTCTGTGCCCTATCATCTAAGTGAAAAATTATAAATAAGTCAACTTTTCTTGACTCAGACAAGAATGCATACCAAAAGCATTAAAGATATTATGCTCCACATAGACTTTCAAAAAGGTCAAAACCAGGGTAGACTATGTCTTATGTAATAAAATTATGTATTTATCATTTGTAATTGTTTGTACAGTAACATCGATTTAAGTGGCCCGATAGATATATTTGTTTTTTAATGTCCACTACCAGAAGAATAGCCTAGAGTTAGAAAAATGGTCATCTACTTGCTCATTAGTTTCTGAATAATAGGTGCAAATGCATCTTTTATTTTCCATAAAAACTTTTTAGTGGTATTTAGGGACCCAGGCATTGTCAGCCTTTTGGTGTGTGCTTAATGTTTGTTGTTCCATCCAGCAATATGGTTACATATCAGTCAGCCGAGCTTATGGTCTCCGTGTTCAGCCTCAGAGTCCTGGAGAAGGAAGGCCATGTGGTGATGGCTATCTAACTCAGAGCATCATACATGCAAACATGTGCTTCACACCACTGACATAAATGCTCATTCATAAAATAAATTATTAGAATTAATTCCATGAGGGGTCAGAGCAATAGTACAATGGGTAAAGCAACTGCTTACAAATAACTGGCCCAGATTCAATTGCCTGTACCACATATGGTCCCTCGAACCCTCCTTGGAGTGATTCCTGAGCAGAGCCAGGGGTAAGCCCTCCAAACAAACAAAAAAATTAATTAAATTCCATAAGCTTTTTTTTTTACCTTTTCAAACTTTGTGGTTGCAAATATTCTAAATTTTATTTCCATAAGGTTATTCATATTAAATGATTACATTCAGTATTTCAACACCAATCCCACCACCATTACACCTTTCCACCACCATTACTTTGAATTTTCCCACCACCATTAAAGCCTGCTTGCAAGGGGCAGATGTTAGATAATTTATTTTCTATTTTTTATTATGAATATATCTTGAGGGACTAGAGCGATAGCACAGCAGGTAGGATGTTTCTCTTGCTCGAGGTCAACCTGGGTTTGATTCCTCCACCCCTCTCGGAGAGCCCAGCAAGCTGCCAAGAGTATCCTGCCAACACGGCAGAGCCTGAGAAGAAACCCGTGGAGTATTCGATATGCCAAAAATAGTAACAACAAGTCTCACAACGGAGACATTACTGGTGCCCGCTTGAGCAAATCGATGAGCAATGGGATCACAGTGATACAGGGATTCAGTAATACAGAATATCATGAGAAGTTGCACAGCTGCAAAAGCAGCCATGCACTTCTGGAATTCTAAAATTGTAAATGGTTGGGATCCAGAGACATCTCTGTAAGGAGCTAATCCATTTTGAGATTCATTTGGGGGTTTCTGGATCAAGGTCGTTGATGCACTGAGATAGTGCCTGTAGGCAGATTGTGACAGCCAGAACCCTAAGTGGGCAGGGAGACAGGAGGGAACGGCCCATCTCTGCTGCCGCCATGCGGCCTGGAGTCTTAGGCCCTGAACCCGTGTACCCGAGTTTTGCTTCTGGAAGCTCGGGGCCATTGGGGTTTTATCTGGAGCAGGCGGAGCTGGTACACTTGCTCCATCTGAGGTGTCCAGGTGAAATTGGAGTTCTGGAGAGTTCTCCAGCAAGCTGCTGTCCTTCGGATACACTCAAAAATTGTTTTTTCTTTTAGAGTATTGGTGCTTGGGGTCCACTCCTGGCATTGCTCAGAGGACCATATGGAATTCAACCCAAGCCTCCTGCATGCAATTGTTAATTTTAGTATTTTGAGCCATCTCTTTGGCCTTGACTGCCAGAATTTGAAAATTACTCGTATGTCTCACATTTATATGACCTCATATATCTGTTGGATAGTTGTGCTGTAAGGCCTGAAACAGTCTTTCTGTGTCACTGACGTGGCCCTCCTGAATTGTGGATGACGGTGAGCCAAAGTCAGCAGGATGTAAAAGTAGAAAAGGTTCCTGGTCTCCATAGTGTACAAGCGCACCTGGTTCCCTCCTTTTTGTTTTCATTAGTCTTTTTATTTCATTTTTCAAAGGTGGGATGAAAGAAAAACAATGAAATGTGTATTTTCAGCTGCAATCTTTTCAGGTGTTCTAAAGTATTCCTAAAATTTTACAAAGTGGAGTGAAGGTTTAAAATAACCAGTCAAGAAATCATCCCGAATGTGTCAGTTCTGATAATTATTTAAGATGGAAACTTCAAAACTTAAATTTTGTCCTTCCAAAATTTTTGTTAAAACGTTTCAGCCTGAAACAAAAGAAGGAAAAAATTCTACCATTTGGAACAACATAAATAAGTATAATGATATTATATTTAGTGAAATAATTGTACAAAGAAAGACAAAAACTGCCTGATTTTACATGTATGAGCTGTATAAAGAAATGAAAAACTTTAAATCTTTAAATAAAACAAAATTAGATTTTTTTGACTAAAAAAAAACCATTTCAGCCAAATGGAGGTTATATGCACCAGGATTTGGTGAAAGAAAGTTTTTTTGCAAAATTATAAACTGAGCATTTGGTCTTCTGTGAAACATGAGGAATGTAAAATTTAGTGATAATCTGCTTGTGTTCTAGGGCACAACAAATGAGAATATTTATTATAGAGGAAAGAAAATAACTGATAATTAAGAGGTGACATCTCTTAGTAACAGCTTTAATTATTTCTTCAAAACACAATCTGGCTAGCTCCTAGCTTTACTAGAAACGGTTTAAGTGGTTGTCATTTTTATAAAAATAAGTAGTTATTTTATTGTTCCGAAAGATTTGGGGCCTATAGAGACATGTTTTTACTATTCATAAATGCAATGGGTCTCTTTGTACAAGCCATGTTTCCATCACCAGATAACCAGAATACAGCCTTACTAGACACAGCTACGTTGGAATGCACTGTTTGAACCCTTCAGAGGGAGCAAATCATTCATTTTTTGCAGGTTAGCAAGTGTAAAGGCTCTGATGCACCCTGCTTGCTCGATTATATCCCTTGCTTAAATGCAGTTTATTCAAAATATATTTTAGAGGTATCCACTGAAAAGCATAAGACACCCATAATTTAATAATCCTACAATCATAAGTTTTTTCTTTTCTTGGTGCCAAGCAATCATAATAAGCCTTGTTAATTTGCTGTTGAATTTTGCTATTTATGTGATCTTAGATGATTTGTTGTATATTATTGAACAGAATATAATTTTATTGTAAACAGTGCTTTAACACAGTGTTGTGTTTTTTTTTTAACACTATCAACACTACTTTGTCAACTTACTGACAGCTTTATGAGTGTAGCTGGATAAAAAGCAGTTTCCTGTATCCAAAGGTTTTGCATTCCATAGGGCAAAGGTTTGGATATTTAATTAGGATATAAGAGCCTTCCTTTCTCTCTGAATATTCCCTGGGGGCACAGAATTGGTAACACTTGCACTTGATTGTTAATCACTTTTCCAGACTTCAGTTCTCTGAAATTAGGGAGATCTACAGGCAACATGCTTCCTGACTTGGGCTGACTCTGAAAGGCATTTCTTTCTATGCATCTACATTTTATGTCTAGAAACACACAATTTGGGCTTTCTAATTAATAAAAAGTATTTGTCTACTGCAAAAACCATTAAACAAATTGTGTTTAGAATTTATTTAAACACTATATAATTTTTTTCTCAGATGAGATATTTTCTGCACTAGGCACTAGACTTGATTTCTTTATTCTTGTCTATATTTATTTTTGGTAGGGGTGACACAATTTATTGCTTACTTTTAATTTCCACTTTATTTAAACATCATGGTTTGCCAAGTATTTCATGATGATTTGTTTCAGGCATCCAGTATTCCAACACCACTCTTATCACCACTGTAACCTTCTCCTATCATTGCCTCCGTTTTCCCAACTACCACTTAATCCTGCCCTTACTGCAGCCCCACAGTAATTTATTTTTTTTTGCTATTACCACTAAATAGCTAATGGAATGATCAAAAATATTTCAGTAAAAGAAAGTTTGTGCAAACTGTTGTAACTCACTACCGGATATTAAGTTCTTGTCTAAGAATTTACTAAGCTGTTATTACAAATTAAGCCATCCTTGTTAATGTTTTTGTTAGTTGCAGTTAGTTAGCTTCTACTTACATTCCCATCCAATCTGGTGTGCTCCTACTGAGATGTTAGTATTGTAGAGTTTGGAGATAAGGCTCCAGAAAATCTCAAAAGAGATCAAGTAGCCGCAAAACTTTCTCAGATACCCTGTCCTGGCTGAGTCCTCCAGGACAATCTCCAGAGGGGGGCAGGCTAAGTTCCCACACTACCAAAATCCTCTGGCAGCTTTTGATGTCTTTTGAAATTTATTTATGGGTCTCTGAAGCAAGAATGATAAATGAGCTTGTATACAAGTTGAGCCGAAGGTGGTTTGTGGGCATGGCTCCCATATACATAACTTTTGGCAGTTTAATTTCTCGGGAAACTTTGTTCTGTGTTGTTGGGGTTTGGACAGAGGCACAGCAGCAACTTGGAGGTATGAGGAAGCCTGAAGGCACCATCAGGCAGCAGAGTCCTTACATTTTTCAGCATGGCATTAGGCTCATTGCATTAATGAGTCCTTAGATAGTAAACAAAGATTTTCAGACTCAAAGCCAGGTTGATATATTTTGCTAAATTTTACATCTTTTGGCACTCTGTCTAGGGATGTGCTTATAGAATATGCTATTTGCCTGGTTCTGGTACTTAGCCAGTCTCTAAAGAATTCACCCTCAGCAGTCAGACTAAGCAGGCATTTAGCAAAAATGTGGAGAAACATAATGTCAGAGTATTTTCTTTTCATTTTTTACCACACCCAGCTATGTTCAGGGCTTATTCTTTTTTAAAATTTTTTTTATTAGTGAATCACTGTGAGGTACAATTATAAACTTACGAACTTTCATGCTTACATTACAGTCATACAACGATCGTTTACCCACCCCTCCACCAGTTCCCATTCTCCTCCACCGATGTTCCCAATATCCCTCCCATCAACCCCACCCCATTCTCTACCACCCCATCCCGACTCAGTGGCAGGGCATTCACTTTCATTCTCTCTCCTTTTGGGTGTTGTGATTTGCAATAGAGGTCACAGTGTTCGGTCTATCATCTACTTTTGGCACACATCTTTCAAACCAAATGGGTCCTCCCAACATCCTTCACTTGGTGTTCCCTTCTCTATCTGAGTTGTCAGGGCTTGTTCTTTACTCTTCACTCAGGATCATTCCTGGCAGACTCTGGGGAACTTATGGGGGCCAAGGATCAAACATAGGGTCAGTCGAGTGCAAGACTAGATAGTACCCACTGTACTATCTCCCAACCTAATGTCAGATTGTTTTTTATGGTGGCATGAAATTATTTATAAAGACACTATTATCATCTGAAAATTTTTCAGTTTTTAAGTAACTGACAGGTTTTTAAATTTTGACATTTACTATTTTTCTTTTTACAAATAAAAGTTCTGCTGCTTTTTTTCATAATGATAGCAAAGCATTTCCTTCATTTATTTTAGTCAGCATAACTAACAGTATAATAACCTAGTTTTGTTTCCTAATGAATTTTTAAATTTATATTATGTCAATTTATCAGAGGGTAAAAAAGCTTTCACATTCAAAAAGCTATTTGGTGATTTACTTAATTTTGTTCTTACTGCTTTTTTATTTTTAAACTCTAAAACAATAGCACAGTGGGTGGGGCGTTTGCCTTGCACGCGGCCAACCAGGGTTTGATCCTTCCATCCCTCTCAGAAAAACCTTCAAGCTACCTAGAGTATCCTGCCTGCACTGCAGAGCCTGGCAAGCTACCTGTGGCATATTTGATATGCCAAAATTCTATTTGATATGCCAAAAACAGTAACAGCAAGTCTCACAATGGAGACGTTACTGGTGCTGGCTTGAGCAAATCGATGAGCAATGGGATGACAGCAATAGAGTGAAACTTTAAAAAATGGATTGAGATACTATTGTTTACAATGTTAACTATGGTTCTGCATGTCCATGGCCCAACAGCATACTCATCACCAGTGTACCCACTCCTCCCAAGGATCACAATTTCCTTCCCTTTCAAGACCACCCTCCCCAAATTGTTTTGTGGCTTAGTTCTTCTTTTATGTTGCCATTTGCCCCTTGTTGCTACTTTGCTATATATCTTTAAGTCCTCTATAGGAGTGAGATCATTCTGTATCTATTTATCCCTGTTCTCTGACTAACTTCAAGCAATATCCTATTGTTCCATCCATGTTACAGCAAATTGCATGTTTTTGTTGTTATCTTAGAGCTGCATAGTATTTCACTGAATATGTATACCACAACGTTTTTATTCTTTCATCCCTAGTTGGGCATTTGGGTTGCATCCACATCTTGACTATTGTGCTAAGTGCTGCAATGAATATTCGTGTGCACATATCCTTTTGAATTAATGTTTTGGCATTTTTTATGAAAATTCAAGAAGTGGTATCTCTGGGTCATATGGGAGTTTTATTTCTATTTTTTGAGAACTCTCCATATTTCTTTCCATAGAGACTGAAGTAGATGACATTCCCATCAACAATGGACATGGGTTCCTTTTCATCACAATTCCACCAACACAGGTCGTTTCTAAATTTTACTATGTGTCATTCTCAATTGTGTGAGATGGTATATCAATATTGTTTTGATATAAATTTCCATAATCATGAGTGATGGATGAAAACTTTTCAAATGCCTATTGGTCGTTATCTATCCTTTACTTCTGGAAAGTAAGACTGCATGTGCTTAAATGGTAATTTTTTTTAGGTAAATGTTAGCACATTACTCCCACCATCACAGTGCTGATAGATCTGGCACTGCATCTTATTGGAGCCCCTCTGTACTTGCAGTTCAATTCCTATGACTTACTTTGGTAACATTAGAATTTAAGGGTTTGTTTCATTGGAATTTATCTCCTTGTTTTGGTTCTTTATATACTAATATGAGTTTGGTAACCTGATATTTGTTTTTCTCCCTTCTAATATATCTCTCTTATTTTAGTATTACGTCCTCTAGTTCCGTACTTCTTGCCTCGAAAGGAAAGTTTCATCTTCTGAATATTTGAATTATCCATCTATTGTGGATATATTGTGGAAATTCATCAATATCATATTGATATCAATATCAATATGTGTGTTTGTATGTCTGTGTGTAAATATATCCCGATATCTTTTTTCATCATTCGTCATTGGGGATTGGCTTCTTTATAGATCATGGCTCTACTGCCAAGAATAGCGCTGCAATGAACATAGGTTCACATACATTTTTAATTAGTGTTTCGTGTTCCTTAGAGGATGTTTGCTGAATCATATAGTAGATGTAATTTTAATACCATGCTCCTCTAAACTCTTGAATCCCCTGTTTCTTTTATTCTTTTATATGAAGGGATAGTGGAACCTCAACAGTTCTTGAGCTCAGTTGCAGAATGCTAAAAGACCAGATACAGATACAAAAGTTGAAAAAATTTAAATCATTGTAATATCACAGAATAAAGGTTGGTCTTGGTAATGAACTATTTCTGAGTTCTTGATCAGTATCTATATTGTTTTTCATATAGGACCAGTTTGAATTTTTAACAGCAGTGTATGATAATTACTGTTCCTCTCACACTTACTTGTACTTGTTTCTAGTCATATTTTAAAAAATTAGACATTCTGATTTACAATATTAATAATGGCAAGATATCATGCAGAAAAACATTCCAACACCACATTGTCTAGTGATAGTCTTCCTACTAAAGACTAGGTCTCAGTTTTTGTTGTTTTTGAGTATTTGCTAAATATTTACTGTTACTTTATTTTTGAGGGAGATAATTCTGTATCTATCCTTTTCCTTCTGAAGAACTTCATTCAGCATGCATATAGCTGCGAAATTGCTTGATTTTATCTTTCCTTACAGCTGACTAAGATGTGTATATGTACTAAATTGTTTTTAAATCCATTTATCTGTTCTTGGACACTTAGACTATTTCCAGATTTTGACTATTGTGAGTAATGCTGTAATTTAGCTGAACTTTAGCACCAAGCAAAATACCTGGTTAAGCTTATGCTTAATTTACAACTAATAATCAATATAATCAATCTGAAAAACATAGTGTAACTAAGCACAAGACTTAATAATAAATGCTTTCCCCATTTATTGGGTAAACTAAGTACACTTGAAAACAAAAGCATGAATAAATTATAGCTCAGGATTCCATCTTCCTTGTTTCACCATTTAGTTCTCAGACTTAAGTCTATTTCATTGTTTTTCTACTTCAGATGCTTTTCAACCCTCACTGAGCTGGAGTTTTGGTAGAATTTCTGAGTTGCTTGTTAAAATTTCTCCCCTGTAGAATACCAAGTAAAATGTGGTCGGAGGTCATGCGGGGGAAGGGTGATGCATGCCGAATATAGACTAGAGACTGAACACAATGGCCACTGAACACCTTTATTGCAAACCACAACACCTAATCAGGGAGAGAGATCAAAAGGAAATACCCTGCCATAGTGGCAGTGTGGGGTGGGGGGGAGACGGGACTGTGGAGGGCGGGAGAGATGCTGGGTTTACTGGTGGTAGGGAAAGGGCACTGGTGAAGGGATGGGTTCTTGAACTTTGTATGGGGAAAACACGAGCACAAAAATGTATAAAACTGTAACTGTACCCTCACGTTGATTCACTAATTAAAAATAAATAATTAAAAAAATTTCTCCCCTGTAATATATTATCCTATTTATTTAGGTTTTAACTATTTTTTTCTTGCTGAATTAATCTTGATTTTTTTCAAACCCATCTCTTGACCTATTGATCTGTTGTATTGTTTCCTTGTTTTCTATATTATTGATTTAAGTTATAAGATTTTTAAAAATTAATTTTTTTAATGAATCACCAGGCTGGAGCGATAGCACAGCAGGTAGGGCGTTTGCCTTTGCCTTGCACGCAGCGGACCTGGGTTCAATTCTTCCATCACTCTCGGAGAACCCAGCAAGCTTCAAGAGTATCCCGCCCTCATGGCAGAGCCTGGCAAGCTCCCCATGGCATATTTGATATGCCAAAAACAGTAACAGCACGTTTTACAATGGAGATGTTACTGGTGCCCACTCAAGCAAATCGATGAGCAGTGACATGACAATGAATCACTGTGATATACAGTTATAGACTTATGAACTTTCATGTTTGGGTGTCAGTCAAACAATGTTGAAGTACCCATCCCTCCACCAGTGCCCATTCTCCACCAACAATGTTCCCAGTTTAGCTATAAGTTTTATATCTTCTGATTTCTATTTGCTTGGGGATTCATTTTCTGTTTTTCCTAATTTCTCTAGATGACAGGTTAATTTTTTAAATAGAGCCTTTTTCTTTATCCTGATGTGTCTCTTAGTAGCTATTAACATTACCTTTAATACTGATTTTGCTATATCCCATAGCTTCTGGTAGTTAGTATATTCATTTTCATTTCTTTCAAGGACGTTTAAATTTCTTCTTTGATTTACTATTTGATCCAATTGTTATTTAGCAATATAATGTTTAGTTTCCAAGTATCTAGTCTTTCCTCACTGCCTTTCTTTATATTTGATTTCTTCTTTTGTTGCTTTGGGGTCTGAGAAGATGCTTGGTATAGATTCTATTTCTGTGACTTTATGGATGTCTGAGTTGTGACTTGGTATGTGATCTATTCTAGAGAATAGTACGGTGCAGTATGTGCAATGGATGAGAATGCATGTTCAGATTTGGGGATGGTAGAGTGTCCTGAATGTGTCTATTAAATATAGTTTCTATAATTCATCATTTAGGGCTCTTGATTCTTTACTGATGTTGTCTGTCTGACCTGTCTAATTTTATGAGAGTGTAGTATTGAAGACTTCCACTATTACTTTGCTACCATTGATGTATCTCCTTATGTCTATCATGGGTTGCTTTTTATACTTTGCTGACTCTTTATTTGGTGCATATATATTGCTGAGAGTTAAGTCCTCTTGATCAACTGTTTCCTTAACTGATGTGTAATGTCCTTTCCTATCTTATAATCAATTTAGTTTGGATACTATTTGGTCTGAAACAAGTATTACTGTCCTTGCCTTCTTTCTGTCTGACATTAGCTGTTTGATTATCTTCCAGCCATTCAGTCTGAGCCTGTGTTTACCATGAGAATTTAAGTGTGTAAGCAAGAGAAGGTCGGATTGTTTCCTGATCTGTCCTTTGTCATTTTATTTGGAGTTTAGTCCATTGACATTAGCTAAATTATTAATATAGAGGGATTTGTTGCCATGTCTTTGAGCAAAGTTTGATTGCATGTGGTATTTGATTTGTGGTATTTTAGTGTCCTTGTCAAGACTTGATTAGACTCCAAATATGTCCTTAACTGTTGCTTCTTTTTCTTCATCATTATCATCATCATCATCATCATCATCATCATCATCATCATCATCATCATCATCATCATCCCGTTGATCATCAAATTTCTCGAGTGGTCTCAGTAATGTCTCCATACGTCCTAGCCCTGAGATTTTAGAAGTCTCTCTTTACTTGTCCTTTCCAATGGTGTTGCATTGGAGGCTCTTTCAGGTCAGGGGAATGAGACCTCTCATTGTTACTGGTTTTGGCATATAAATATGCCACAGGGAACTTTCAAGTTTCTCCCATGGGGGCAGGAAACTCTCTGTAGCTTGCCAGGTTCTCCCAGAGGGAGAACTAGGCTATAAGCTGTCGCACAAGCTGCAGAGCTTGGTTTTATAGTCTCTGGATGTTGGTCGTTGGTGGGAATACATGGCATCGGGGACACTCCCTTGGTATGACCACCTAGACACTGGAAAATGGGGAATCTGGGCAAAAGAGGCCCAATCCGAGCAGGCTTGGATATCTCAGCCCCAGGTCCCACACACTTGGGTTCCTGTGTTGGTTCCTTCATGTGTGGGGCTTGTCTGAACGTGTGGAGAGGGGCCTTGAGCATGGCTGTGGCTGGGTTCCGGAGGTCTTTGTCTGTGGGGGCTCTGCTCGGGGCTTGGAGGGAAACTGAAGTCCACCCTCTCCAAGGGGCCCCAGTGAAGACAGCCAGACGTGGGGGCAAGAGACTCTCTGCGTCACTCTCTTCTGGGAGATCGGTTTTATAGTCTCTGGATATTGGCCGTTGGTGGGATTACATGGTGCTGGGGGACAACTGTTGCTTATTTGAAAATATTTTTATTCCTCTTCTACTCTGAATGACATTACTTTATGTACATGGTTTTCAAGCTCTTTGCATTCAAAAACTTTGTATGTTATTGAATTCCTTTTTTGCTTGAAATTTTTTCTAGAAAAATCTGCTGTGAATGTGAAGCTTTTTTGCATGTGAAAGTTTGCTTCTGTTTTGTAGCATTGAGGAGTCTATTTCTTTCTTTGGTCTTTGTTTTTTCAATTAAAAATTCATTTATTATTTTTCTTTGGATTTACTTTGGTTGGTATCCTTTGGGCCTCTTGTATCAGTGCTCCTATCTTGCTCTTCAATTCGGCAAAAATTTTCACCAATTTTTCTTCAACTAGTCTCCCATCTTTATCCATCTTTCTTCTTCTGGAATTTCTATGCTTTTGAAATTGTTTCTTATGGAATAATGAATAATTTCCCTTATACTCTGGTTTTTCTTGATCTCCTTTTTTTATTTCCTCTTCTTTCTTCCTGGATGTGTTTGGTTTATCTTCCAGTATTCTGATTTGCTTTTAAGCTCATTCACACTGCTTCTAAGAATTGTTACTGCTCTTATTATTGTTAATTTCTGTTATTTCTATTTGGACAATTTCTTTAATATTTTTCCATGTTCTCTTCAAGTTGATCCTTGTTAATGATATCTTCTGATCATTGAACATTGAATGTGACACATAATCTAAATTATACAATGTAGAATTTAAAATAGCCATTATTAATATGTTAAGACAGATATATTAGCATTTTCCAAAGAAATGGAACAAAAAACCCCAGAGAACTAGTATAAGGATTAAGACAATTGACTTTCATGTGGGGGCTTGGTTTTATAAAACCAAGATCCCAGAAGAGAGTGACACAGAGTCTCTTTCCCCCACATCTGGCTATCTTCACTGGGGTCCCTCGGAGGGGGTGGGTTGAGTTTCCCTCCCAGCAGAGGCCCCACAGACGAAGACCTCCAGAACCCAGCCACAGCCATGCTCAAGGCCCCTATCCACACATTTGGACAAGCCTCATACATGAAGGAACCAGCAGAGGAACCCAGGTGTGTGGGATCTGGGATTGAGATCTCCAAGCCTGCTCGGATCGGGACTGGGCCTCTCCTGCCCAGATCCCTCATTTTCCAGTAGCTAGGCAGTCACACCCAGAAACTGCCCCCAGCACCGTGTGATCCTATCTGGATGGGACAGCCAACATTCAGAGACTATAAAACCAAGCTCTTGACATCTTGTAACCTAGTTCTCCCTCTGGGAGAAACTGGCAAGCTACCGAGCATTTCTTGCCCACATGGGAGAGAGCCTGGCAAGCTACCGAGAGCATCGAGCCTGCATGGCAGAGCCTGGCAAGCTACCCGTGGCATATTCGATATGCCAAAAGCAGTAACAATAAGTCTCACAATGAGAGATGTTACTGGTGCCTGCTCGAGCAAATCGATGAGCAACGGGATGACAATGACAGTGACAGTGATGGGAGAGCCTGGCAAACTCCCCCCTGGTGTATTCATATGCCAAAACCAGTAACAATGATGGGTCTCATTCCCCTGACCCTGAAAGAGCCTCCAATGCTGCACCATTGGGAAGGACAAGTAAAGAGAGGCTTCTAAAATCTCAGGGCTGGGAAGAATGGAGATGTTACTGAGACCACTCAAGAAAATCAATGATCAACGGGATGATGATGATGATGATGATGATGATGATGATGATGATGATGATGACAACTTTCATGTGACCAACTAACCCCTAAATATCATGCTGCATAATACCCTAAACAATATGGTGAGTAACAATCCCCTGAGCACAAAGCCAGGAGTAGCTCCTGAACACCACCAGGTGTGGCAGGAGAAGATAATGAAGAAGACTAAGTAAAGGAGGCTAGTGAGAACTACTGATTGCAACGAACTACTGATGCAATCTGCAAGTCTGTAATATTTGGACATTTCAGATTAAAAGACCAGAGGTCATGGTCTTCGGAATGGTGGCCTCTAATGCAGCCACCAGTTAATCTTCCACATTATCCCATTAAAAACTACAAATTGTATATTATTTGGAACTCAGTAGGTCAGCCTGACTACCCCAACCATATTAGGCCATTAGCCCATACTGTAATCCGTATTCTCCTCCCCCCAAAACACAAAAGAAATGGTGAATGCAAGAATCCAAATTGCAAAGGTCAAAATGATAAAACAACGCAGAAACCCACTAGGCTTAGTGAATGAAGATGCTAGCCCAAATGTCTTGACCAGTAATAATGAGCTATATAAATTCTCTGACAAGGAATTTAGAATGCAACTGTTAAGGATGTATGAGGAGCTTAAAGAAATAATGGAAGTCACCACTAATAAAATACAAGAAATGAGAGCAGAATTGAAGAAAATAAAAGCAAAAATACAAACAGAAATGACAGATCTAAAAACCTGGTAGGTGAAATGGAAACCTCACAGGAAGATCTCAGCAGCAGAGTAATAGCTGTTGAGGACAGAATTGGTGAGCTCCAAGATGAGGTAAAGAAAATCTCCAGATACCAGCTTCAAAATAAACCAACAGATGACAAGAATACATTTGGATGAATTTAAGAACAACATAAGAATCATTGAGGTACCATAGGGGCAGTAAAATAAACCTGATGATGAAGCAGCTGTCAAACTATCATTGCTGAAAAGTTCTCAGGCTGAACATGCACTCAGATCCAGGAGGCCCTAAGGGTACCAGCTAAGAAAAATCCAAATAAAAATATTCTGAGACACATCCTAATTAGAATAACAAAAATTATAGATAGAAAACTACAGAGAGAATACTGAAATCAGTAAGAGCAAAGAAGAAAATTACTTGCAAAGTTACATGCTTAAAATTTGCAGCAGATTTATCAGATGAAACCCTTCAGGCCAGAGGACAGTGGTGGGATATAATGAAAAAAACTCGATGAAATGAACACCTCAAAGAATACAGCTAGATGCTCATTTGCAGGATAACATTGGATTTGTCCTTTCAGCCTTGCCACAAACTAAGGAACTTAGTTTACCTTAAAGCAATGTCCTTTCTGTATGGACACAGGAAGACAGTTAATAACTCTTGTAACTTGGGAGTTGATTGACTCCAAATAAATTTACTCCTGGGCATCTGCTTTCTCAACTCAGTTGCCCTTAATTCCTAGCACCCCAAAAACAGGGTCCCAACGAAGGATTGACTGGACCCAGGGCAAACTGTGAACTACCCTGACATCGAAATGGGCCAGGTCAGGCCAAAGTGCCACAATATTCAACTATAAGTTGAGAGCATGGTCATGGACAAATGTTGTCATGATTCAAAAGTAACGACGAGACTAGGATCCTGCTGGGGTTGGGAAGACTAACCTGACCTGAGGACCGTGGTCTGGAATATATAGTGAGATGTCCTCAGGAAGAACCAAACTTTAAGTTTGATATATCTCTCACTGTACTCATACAGAATGACATTGCTAGAAATATTAGAAATAGATTTACTACAACTAATTAAGTGGATTACTAGCTGAGGAAAGAAGAAAGTGACACACCCTGGATGAGATCCGCCCTTAAGCGAATCTCCTAGTAATCTGAAGTAATCTCCTTAGATGAGATTTTATCCTTGAGTTAATCTCCTGGAGGAGCAGTCTTACCCCTCTTTGTTGATTTGTTAATGTTAAACCCACCTTTGTGTCACCACCCTATGTGTTTGCTATATAAACTAAGACTGTAAGAGTGGAGGGGGTGAGAGTCAGAAGTAAGAGTCAGAGTCAGAAGTGAGAGTGAGAAGGGCTCCAGAGAAAGAAGCAGAAGGGCTTCAGAGAGAGAGAGAGATTGGAAGAAGAGAGAGCAGAAGAGACCAGAGGAGAGACTACAGAGACAGAGTCAGAGAGACAACAAATGAAAGCACAGTGGCACACACAGAAGCAGAGCACAAAGGAGGAGCCATCCCTATCCAGCTTGAAAGCACTGAACATGAGAGGCAAGAGAGAGAGAGAGAGAGCCACTCCGAGTGCCTGAGAACACACACACATCATCGCACCCCTCTGCATGCACCCCTTCTGTACGCGTGTTTCTATTTTTTACACTCATTCACATTTGAAAGAACAATACACAGTTTCACAGATAAATGACATCTCAGGAACTTCATCAACTTAAAACCTTTGTTATAAGAAATACTATTTTCAATAGCCAGAATCTGGAATAAACCCAAGGGCCCGAGAAAAGATGACTAGTTAAAAGAAATTCTGGTATATCTACACAATGGAATACTATGCAGCTGTTAGAACAGATGAAGTCATGAAATTTGTATATAAGTGGTCGACATGGAGAGTAAGTAAAATTAGTCAGAAAGAGAGGGACAGACATAGAAGGACTGTACTCATTTGTAGAGTATAAAGTAGCATAATGAGAAACTAACACCCAAGGATAGTTGAGATAAGGACCAGGAGGATTGCTCCACGTCTTAGGAGCCAGCCTCACATGCTGGGGGAAAAGGTAGCTGGGATAGAGAAGGGATCACTAAGTAAATTATGGCCCAGACACGATGGCCATTTAGTACCTGTATTGCAAACCATAACACCCAAAAGGAGAGAGAGAATAAAAAGGAATGTGCCTCTTACAGAGGAAGAGGGCAAGGATGAAGTGGGGGTGGTGGGAGGGATACTGGGAACATTGGTGTTGGAGAATGGGCACTGGTGGAGAGATGGACACTTGATCATTGTGTGACTGAAACATACTCACAAAAAAATTCTGAATGCCCTGAACAAACACCATGATTTCTTAAGACCTGCATTGCAAACCATAAAAGGAAAATGAGAGAGTGAGCAAGAAGGAAAGTGCCTCCCATAGAGGCAGACTAGGGGTGGGGTGTTTGGGGCTGGTGATAGGGAGAGAGTGACCATCGGTATTGGGAGATATACACTTGGTGGAGGGATGGGTGCTGGATCATTGTATAACTGAAGCCCAATTATGAACAGCTTTGTAATGGTCTATCTCACAGATATTTAGTTTAAATTTTTTAAAAGAATTTTTAAAAAGTAATGTGGAGTTCTGTTGAGACTGAAGCAGTTATCAAAAACCCTAGTCAAACAGGGTGTTCAAACTCAGTACATCAGGATCCTCCATGAGCTGTGTTATGGATTCACCACCAGGATCTCACCATTCTACAAAGAAGTGATTATTGACATAAAGAGAGGGGTTCAGCAGGGCAACACCATTTCACCGAAACTCTTCAGTGCCACCCTTGAGAACATCATGCAATGACTGAAATGGGTAGGAATGGGAGTTAAGATAGATGGTCAGCAACTATACCACCTCCACTTTGCTGATGACATCATTTTCATAACACCAAATATCAGCCAAGCAGCATGAATACTGGCTGACTTTGACTGTGAGTGTGGAAAGGTCAGACTGCAGCTGAATCTCATGAAGACAATATTCATGAGAAACGGACTAGTTTCTGATGTTCTATTTGCTCTCAACGGAACGAACATCTCTGAATAGAGCAGTTATATGTAACTAGGTCAAGAATTCAACATGACAAATGACCTGGTACCTGAACTGCACAGGAGGAAGAGAGTGGCGCAGAACGCCTTCAAGAGCATCAAAGAAGTGGTTAAGAGGATGCAGAATCTCTGGCTCCAGGCACATCTTTTCAACTCCACCATTCTTCCTGCACTAACATACTCCTTAGAGACCTGGGCCCTATGAAAATAAGATGAGAATGTTATTTGTGTATCCCAAAGAGAAATTGAAAGAACTATGCTTGGAATATCACGTTTCACTCAAGTGATAGAAGGAATTTGGAGTTCTGACCTCTAGAGTCGATGATCAAGAATCAGGAATGCTGTCTCATTTGCCAAGGCGTTGAAAATCAGATGGGCCAGACACATAATGTGATTTGGAGATGACCGCTGGACTAGAGCTGTTACCCCCTGGATTCCGTGGAACATAAAAAGACTGCGTGCCCCTCCCACCTACAAGATGGTCAGACTTCATCATCAAGACACTCAATGAACAGTTTGAGGCTCTACACGTTCCTGGAATGAGCAGACACCATTGAGCTACACTGGCATGTGACAGGGACAAATGGAAGTGTTACTAGTGCCCACTCGAGCAAATCGATGAGCAAGGGGATGACAAGTGATACAAGTGATACACCGATGATTCTTATGTTGTTCCCCTTGAATTCATCCCCTAGGTCTCTGACTCATCCTAGAGCTATTTTGAGGTCTTTCCTATGGTTTGTTGTTGCCTGTATGCTTTCTGAAGCTCATCTTCAAGCTCACTGATTCTGTCTTTGGCCGTATTCATTCTACTGTTGAGGGCACCCACTGAGTTTTTAATTTCATTTTTGGAATCCTTTATTAGTGACACTTCTGTTCGTAGCTTTTTATTTCTGCTCTCATTTCTTACTGTATTTTCTTGGCTGTCTGTTCCACTGTGTCTTTCATGTCATCCTTTTATTTATTGGATGCATGTTCCACCATTTCTTTGAGTTCATTTGAACATCCTCAACATATCATCTCTGAATTCTTTATCAGAGAGATCATATTTGTGGGTAATCCCTGTTGAGGCTTCTGGACTCTTTTCTTCATCCTCTCCTCATGGTGGGGATTTGCGCTATTTCTTCATGTTGTTATGGTAATATGGAGGGGGGACCCTCCAGTTCACTATCAGTTTACCCTTCTGTAGAAAGGATTTGGATGAGCTCGGTCTATGGTAGTCACCTTTTTCACCTCCTAGAATACTACCTTCCTCTTTGGTTCTCCTCTGTGACTTATGTGAGGCCTCTAGTGCAGCTTCAGAGAATGTGTTTTTTCGTATTAGGCTTGTACAGCTTCTTGTGTCTACTGTTATTTTGGTGAGATTGGAATAAGCTAGTGGACTACTGGCCTAATGTATTTGGGATAGATAGGATGTTATCCTCATAATTAGGTGATGGAGACTGAGATGTGAGTCTAGAGCTCTGGGAAAGGGGAAAATAACTGTGGCCAAAGGCCTGGAGGTCAAATCATTGACTGTACTGTACCTGGTGGAGGGAGTTGGGGTGGCTCTGGATGTGGGCTGCAGGCCTCATGGATTCTGGGAGAAGTTGCTGTCTGGTTTTGGGGTTGGGGCACACATGCAGGGAATAGGTCACCAGCCAGGGAGGTCCTTAAACATTTGGTAGAAGAAGTTGGGGTGGTGCTGGAAGCTTCACCTTTCTTTTTAAAGATTTGTGGGCGCCACAATTTAAGTTTAAGATGCCAGATATATGAGGTCTGATCTAAGTTGTTATTTTTTTTGCAAACAATATTCCTTATAACCTATTAGCTCTACATGTCTTCGCATTTCATATTACTTCACTGGTCATGTAGTTCAGTGTCTAATACATCCATTTTATTGAAGGGTTAAAATGGACACATTTGAAGAACTATATAATATCTCTTGAAGTTGGTTGGGATAAAGGAGTGGTTTTGTCATGTGGACATGTTAGATTTTAGGTTGAGGGGACTTTAGGAGGGGCTTTGTTGACCTCTTTCATAGGAGACCCATGAAAGGAGTCTCAGATAGCACAACAGTCATTGGGCAGGATGAGAGCTGGCACCCTTGACACATCTGAGTGCTGAAAAAGGCTAGCCTCAGTTTTCTGGGTACTTTGGGACTTTCCCAGGGATCAAGAGGCCTTTAAAAGAATTTCCTCTGTCTGGAAAACACAGGAAGGTATCTCAGACAATGCAGAAGTTGTGGACCAGGATGCGGCTGGTGTATTCTGTACTTGCTTCCCTCCAAGATGCCGAGACAGAAATGGATTTTTTTCTGATGTTGTTATCATCTAGAAATGCAGAACCAGAAGGTATTTACTTTATAGGATTTTTCAGAAATGCAAACACTTCTGTGCTGGAGCAAAGGTACATGTGGTAGGGCACTTGCCTTGAATGTAGCCAACCTCAGGTTTATTCCAGGCATCCTAATCCCACCAGGACCCCTGCACATCTTTTTGCCAGGTGTGGCCCCAAAACAAAAACAAAAAGAAAAAAAAGGAAAGAAACTTAATCAAACTGCAGGCTCTTTCTTGGCAAGTAGTTTAGTTAATTCAGACAGGAGATGTTTAACTTTTACAATAGGGTGAAGCTATAGGATTCCTAATCTCAGGGTGACAATGAGAAATTGAACTGCAATTCATAACTGTACCATAACCTCCCCTTCTCCAAGTATGTATTTTACTTCAGTTTTCTGTCTCTGCAATTATTTATGGTTAATTTTTCTATAATTGCATAGTGAAAATTTCCTAAAGTTTTGCAGAGAAAGGAATAAAAGTCAAGGTTTGAAATTGAAGTAAGATTGGTTCACATTGGTTTTAGGATTTATCTCCACTTTCTCTGAGTTTCTGGGCTAATACTGACAGTCCTTAAGCCCCATTCTCTCATTATAACACTAGGCAAGATTTGAGAGTTGTTGGACAGAGACTTAGTAGAGTTGTGTGAAGATAGAGCAAGATTATATACATTGATTAAACTTAGCACTTACATGGTATGTATGTAATTAATGGTCATAACATAGTAAACATAAGTATTATTATCATTTAGGTTAGACTACCTGTACACCAATAAATATTTACTTCATGATTATGATGATGAGTTTGTTTGATATCCTTCCACGTTGTGTCATTATAAGTGATTTAAATTGTACATGAGAAGGAAAAAGTTTAATTTTGTTAGAAAGGTTAAGAAGGAAAAATGACAGTCAGGAGAGAAAAATATGAAAAAAGAAGATACTCAGAAGTATTCAATGTGAGCAACCCTCATGATTCATATGTTTACAAACTTCTTAAGCAAAACAACCAAACACTTATTCATCTGTTAGAATAATATTACAGTGTTTTGGCAATATAAGAGCATGGAATTAAGCTTAGAATGGACTAGAACAAAACATATAAATAAAATTTTGGAACAGTTGAACGGGGGATGAGAAACACTAGTAGGCATTTTGTTTTTCATTATGTCTTCATAATGGTCTTCTGAGATCATAAAACAAAGTAAATAAAACTTCTGTGTGGGAAACTCAAAGAACATTTAGGGCAAATATAAATTAAACAACCCAATGAAATGGGAGAAGTAACTGGAACTGGAATGGTAGGGTCTTGGGACAGGACATTTTAACTTCATATTCAAACCCAAAGACTAATTTTGTAATTATGATTCAGAGACTGTGAGAGTGGTATGAGAAAAACATCAAATCCATTCCTTTTCAAAGCATACATTCAATTAAAAGCTGTAGACACTTTGAATTGAGTATGTGCTTTTTCCATCATGTGAGGCCAGCTTCTAAGCCATGGAGCAAAAATCCTGGTACTTATTTCTACTATTCTTGGGTGTTAGTCTCCATTCTGTTGTTTTATATTCCGCAGATGAGTGCAATTCTTCTGTCTGTCTCTCTCTTTCTGACTCATTTCACTTAGCATGATATTTTCCATGTTGATCCACTTATATGCAAAGTTCATGACTTCATCTTTTCTGACAGCTACATAACATTCCATTGTGTAGCTGTACCAAAGTTTCTTTAACCAGTCATCTGTTCTCGGACACTCGGGTTTTTCCAGATTCTGGCTATTGTAAACAGTGCTGCGATGAACATACAAGTGCAGATGTCATTTCGACTACACCTTTTTGCCTCTCCGAGATATATTCCCGGAAGTGGTATTGTTGGGTCAAATGGGAGCTCAATTTCTAATTTTTTGAGAAGCGTCCATATTGTTTTCCAAAAGGGCTGAACCAGTCGGCATTCCCATCAGCAGTGTAGGAGGGTCCCTTTCTCCCCATATCCATGCCAACAGTGGTTACTTTTGTTCTTTTGATGTGTGCCAGTCTCTGTGGTTTTAGGTGGTATCTCAGAGTTGTTTTGATCTGCGTCTCCCTGATGATTAATGATGAAAAGCATTTTTTCATGTGCCTTTTGGCCATTCATATTTCTTCCTTGAGGAAGTTTCTGTTCATTGTTTCGCCCCATTTTCTGATGGGGTTGGATATTTTCTTCTTGTAGAGTTGAACCAGTGCCTTATATACCCTTGATATCAACCCCTTATCAGATGTGTATTGGGTGAATATCCTTTCCCATTCTGTAGATTGTCTTTGTATTCTGGTCACTGTATCTTTTGCGGTTCAGAAGTTTCTAAGTTTAATATCGTCCCATTTGTTTATCTCTGTGTCTACTTAGTTGCTTAGTTGCGTGTCATCTTTAAAGATACCTTTAGCATCGATCCTTCTACCACAAACCCATGGCAAGCATTATCCTCAAAGGAGAAAAACTAAGGGCCTTTTCTCTAAGATCAGGTACAAGATAAGGATGCCCACTCTCACCACTTCTGTTCAAAATAGCACTGAAAGTACTTGCAATAGCAATTAGGCAAGAAAAAGACATTAAGGGCATCCAGATAGAAAAGGAAGGAATCAAGCTCTCACTATTCACAGATGACATGATTCTATACCTAGAGAATCCTAAAACCTCTACTTAGAAACTACTAGAAACAATAGACCTGTACAGTAAAGTTGCAGGACATAAAATCAATACCCAAAAGTCCATAACCTTCCTATATACAAATAGTGAGACAGAGGAAAGTGACAAAAAAAATGCCATTCACAATTGTGCCCCAGAAAATCAAGTACCTCGGAATCAGCCTAACTAAAGAGGTTAAGGATCTCTACAAAGAAAACTACAAAACCCTACTCCATGAAATAAAAGAAGACACAAAGAAATGGAAACATATTCCATGCTCATGGAGAGGAAGACTTAACATTGTCAAAATAGCAATACTCCCTACAGCACTATACAGATTCAATGCTATCCCTATAAGGATACCTATGAAATTCTTCAAAGAAATTGATCAAACAATCCTGAAATTCGTATGGAACAACAAATGCCCATGAATAGCTAATGCAATTCTTGGGAAAAAGACGATGGGAGGCATCAGCCTCCCCAACCTTAAACTCTACTACAAAGCGGTCACAATTAAAACAGCATGATACTGGAACAAAGGCAGATTTGCAGACCAGTGGAAGAGGGTGGAATACACACCACCCTACACACCACCCCAAATGTATGATCATCTAATCTTTGATAAGGGAGCAAGAAATGTGAAGTGGAGCAAGGAAAGTCTCTTTAACAAATGATGCTGGCATAACTGATCAACCACATGCAAAAGAATGGGCTTAGACATCGACCTAACACCATGCACAAAAGTCAGATCAAAATGGGTTAAAGACTTCAACATCAGACCACAATCCGTAAGGTACATTGAAGAAAAGATCTTCCACACCTTTAAAGAGAACCTATTGCCAATCCTTTTCAAACATTCCCAGGAAATTGAAGAAACAGAAACAGTAACAAACAATTTCTATGAGGCAAATCACAAATCACAAAATCCCATTAGTCACCGATTTCTCGGGCGGGCTGAGTAACATCTCATTTTGTCCTTTCCCTGAGATCTTAGAAGTCCATCTCGACTCGGCCCTCCTAACGATGTTGCACTGGGGGCTCTTCAGGGTCAGGGGAATGAGATCCAGCTTGTTACTGGATTTTTCATATGAATACACCATGGGAAGCTTGCAAGGCTGTCCCATGTGGGCAGGAAACTCTCAGAAGATTGCCAGTTTCTCCCAGAGGGAGAAGTAGGCTACAAGATATCTCTTCTGAGAGCTTGCTTTTAAGTCTTTCTCTGGATTGTGGCCGTTGATGGGATTACACACACCTGGGTTCCTCTGCCGGTATCTTCATGCATGAGGCCTGTCCGAACATGTGGAGAGGGGCCTCCAGCATGGCTGTAGCTAGGTTCTGGTGGTCTTCAGCGACCAGGAGCTCTGCTCGGGGTGGGGAGGGAAGCTGGAGCCCATCCCCTCTGAGGGGCTCCGAGGAAGACAGCCAGGCATGCGGGCAAGAGACTCTCTGATATGAGGCAAATATCACCCTGATATCCAAAACAGAGACACCACAAAAACAGAAAATTAGACCAATATCCCTGATGAACACACACAAAAATCAACAAAATATTAGCAAATAAAATCCAACGATTCATCAAAAAGACCATGCACCATGACCAAGTAGGGTTTATCTCATGGATGCAAGGATGTTTTAACATTTGCAAGTCAATTAACGCAGTACACTGTGCCAATAAAAGAAAAGGTAAAGACCATATGATCATATTAATAGAATAAGAAAAAGCTTATGACAAGATCCAGTTCCAAATCATTATAAAAACTCCCAGCAAAATTTGAGTCAAAGGGAATTTCCTTAATATAGTCAAAGCCATCTACCACAAGGCCATAGAAAACATTATTCTTAGAGAATTCTAACGTTTCTACCTAAAAGCTCCTAGAGACAATAGATTTGTATATTAGAGTGGCAGCTTACAAAATCAGTACCTGAAAGTCCATGGCTTTCCTATATGCAAAAAAATGAAAGAGAAGAAAAATATATTAAGAAATACTGTTCACAACTTTGCCACAGAAAATCAAATATTCTGGAATCACCTTAACTAAGTAGGTAAAGAAACTGTGAAAAAAAACCCTACAAAATGTTCTTTTATTTCAAGAAATAAAAGAAGACATGAGTAAAAGGAAACACATCCCCTGCTCATGGATTGGGAGAATTAACATTGTCAAAATTGCAATATTACCCAAAACATTATACAGATTAAATGAGGTCCCTATAAGGATACCCATGAAATTTTTCAAAAAAATAAATCAAACACTGCTAAAATTCATATGAAAAAACAAACCCCCAAGAATAACTAAAGCAACTTTTGGGGAAAAAATGATGGGAAGCATCACCTTCCCCAACTTCAAACTGTACTACAAAGTGGTAGTAATTAAAACATCATGGTAATGGAATAAAGCAGACCTGCAGACCAATAAAATCAAGTTAAATATCCTGGCACAGACCTTTAAATATATGATTACAGTTGATAAGGGAGCAAGAAATATGAAGTGATGAAAGGAAAGTCTCTTTAACAATTGGTTCTGGGAAAACTGGACAGCTATGTGCAAAAAAAAGACTCATATCTATCTAATGGCATACACAAAAGTAAGATCAAAATACAGAGCAGGGGTTACAGAACGGATCAATAAATCAATGATGGTTGGAGGGATCACTCAGGATATGAGATGTGTGCTGAAAGTAGATAAAGGACCAAACATGATGGCCTCTCAGTATCTGTATTGCAAACCATGATGCCCAAAAGTAGAGAGAGAGTATGAGGGAAATTGTCTACCATAAAGGCAGGGGGCAGAGAGTCTCTTGCCCACATGCCTGGCTGTCTTCCCCAGGGTCCCTCCCAGGGGATGGGCTCCAGCTTCCCTCCCCGCCCTGAGCAGAGCTCCTGGGGCCAAAGATCACCGGAACCTAGCCACAGCCGTGCTCAAGGCCCTTCTCCACACATTTGGACAAGCCTCACGCATGAGGAACCCAGGCATGTGTAATCCCACCAACGGCCAACATCCAGAGACTTACAAGCAAGCTCCCAGAAGCGATATCCTATAACCTACTTCTCCCTCTGGGAGAAACTAGCAAGCTACTGAGAATGTCCTGCCCACATGGGACAGCCTTGCAAGCTTCCTATGGTGTATTCATATGCTAAAGCCAGTAACAAGTTGGGTCTCATTCCCCTGACCCTGAAACAGCCTCCAGTGTGGCATTGTTGGGAGGGCCAAGTAGAGAGAGACTTCTAAAATCTCAGGGACAGGACGAATGGAGTGGTTACTGAGCCCGCTCGAGAAATCGACAATCAATGGGATTTCGTGATTAGTGAAAGGCAGGGGGATGGGTGGGGTGGGGGTGGGATACTGGAGACATTGATGGTGGAAAATGTACACTGGTGGAGGGATGGGTGTTTGATCATTGTATGACTGAAATTCGAACATGAAAACTTTGTAAGTGTAGCTCACGGTGATTCAATAAAAATAAAATAAATAAAATGAAATAAAGACCTCAACATTAGACCTGAATCAGTAAGGTAAGTGGAAGAAAACTTAAGTAAAAAACCTCCATGACATTGGAGGTAAAGGCATCTTCAAAGATGGAACACTGCTAACCTAGCAAATTGGAGCAAAGAATAACAAATGATATAACAAATAACAAAGAAGGGGCTGGAGCGGTAGCACAGTGGGTAGGGCGGTTGCCTTGCACGCGGCCGACCCGGGTTCGATCCCCAGCATCCCATATGGTCCCCTGAGCACCACCAGGAGTAATTCCTGAGTGCAGAGCCAGGAGTAACCCCTGTGCAGAGCCAGGTGTGACCCCCCAAAAAAAAACAAATAACAAAGAATAACAAATACTTTTTTTCTTTTTTTTTTGATTGAATCACCATGAGATATACAGTTAAAAAGTTGTTCGTGATTAGGTTTCAGTCATACAATGTTCATTGGTGTACATTTCCCACCACCAATGTCCCAGTTTTCCTCCCAATCACCTGCCTACCTCCTTCTCCCCCTGCCAAAGCCTCGAAGCTCATATCTATGGCAAACTTTTTTTCTTTTGCTTTTTGGGTCACACCCGGCGATGCACAGGGGTTCCTCCTGGCTTTTCACTCAGGAAGTACTCTTGGCAGTGCTCAGGGGACCTTATGGGATGCTGGGAATCGAACCCAGGTGGGCCGCATGCCAGGCAAATGCCCTACCCACTGCGCTATCACTCTGGTCCCTATGGCAGACTTTTCTTTTTTCTCTCTCTTTATTTTCATTTTAGGAACTGTGGTTTGCAATACTATTACTGAAAGAGTATTGTGCATATCACTTTATCTCCTTTCAGCACTCAGGTCTTGCCCAGAATGATAATTTCCAACTATCATTGTCATAATGGTCCCTTCTCTGTTTAAGCTGCACTCCCCCTCCCCATTTGTCACAAGATTCCTACCATAGATCAGTCCTACTGGCCCTTGTTTCTACTGTCTTTGGGTATTATTCACATACTGTGGGTTGTTAATTTTTTTCATTCCACAAATGAATGCAATCATTCTAGGTCTGTCCCTCTCCCTCTGACTGATTTCACTCAGCTTACCCTCCACGTCCATCCACGGAGGAGCAAATTTCATGACTAAAAATGAACATAATTTGTCTATGTTTCAACCATCGCTTCCATGTTAAAAATGGTACAACAGCTTTTTGCGTTAACTTCACCTAGCTGCAAGTCTAGGGTATAAAAGCCAGGAGAAAATGATAAACTTTTTTTTTTTCAACAGTTAACATGTCAGGACCTTCCTCGGGGTGAGAGGGTTTGTGGGATCACCGCAGATGGAGCACCACTATGCTGTCTGTGCCAAAAATTCCACATACTGGCCCTGAGCCTCGAAATGGTCAGCTGGCCGGTTTATGCCGTCCACACAGGTTCTCCCACAAACAGCCGCATGGCTTTCACGTAGTTCTTTTCGTCCAGGGTGAAGCTGTGATAAATCCCCTGGGAAGAGTGATCATGTCTCCTTTCTCCATGAAAATCCAGATCCACTTGTCCTCCTTATCCCTTACATCAAAGTACCCACTGCTGTCCAAGATGTAGCGAATCTCTTCATCCAAGTGCAAGTGCTCCTCATAAAATATCTTAATCTAGAACAGGAGGGAATTCTCTGAGTCTTTTCTTCATAATTTGGTAGTTTATCTTTGCATATGGTTATTATGTCCATCCAAGAATAGTGTCTCTCTTTCCGAATCTTTTCTAATTCTGGATCATTTTCGTACTTGTCAGCATCCAGCTTCCAGTACAGGACCCTGAGTTGGCGCAGCTGCTCCAGGCCCACGGGCCGGCTGGGCTCGGTGCGGTGCCGCAGCCGCAGGTTGTCAGCAGACTCGTCCATGTACCAGGCCTGCACCATTCTGGGGTTCGGGGCTGGCGGCCTGCACCCGACCTGCACCCGCTCGCCAGCCACCTGACCCCCAACCCACTCCAACCCCCGGCCTGGGCCACTTGACCCCCGAATAACAAATACTTTAAACTAAGAAGTTATGCACCTCAGAACAAACAGTGACCAAAACACAAAGACAGCCCATGGAATCAGAAAAACTATTCACCCAGTATTTAGCTAATAAAGGTTTAATATCCAAGATATATAAGGTACTGGTAGAACTTTATAAGAAAAATAAAACATCCAACCCCTGAAAAAATGGGGACAAGTGAACAGACACTTTCTCAAAAGGCCAAAAAGCACATGAAAAAATACTCTACATCACTAATCATAAGGAGGATGCAAATCAAAACAACAATGAGATATCATCTCATACCACAGAGACTGGCACACATCCAAAAGGACAAGAGCAACCAGTGCGGGCTTGGATGCAGGGAGAAAGGGGCCCATATTCATTGCTGGTGGGAATGCTGCTGGTCCAGGTTTTTTTTGGAAAACAATATGGTCATTCCTTAAAAAAATAGAAACTGAGCTCCCATTTGACCCACCAAAAGCACTTCTGGGACTTTAACCTGGGAATCCAAAAGCACACAGGAGAAACACCACTTGCACTTCTATGCTCATTGCAGTGCTATTCACAATAGCCAGAACCTGGAAACAACCTGATTGCCCAAGAACAAATGAATGGATAAAGAAACTATGACACATCTATACAATGGAATACTAAACAGAAGCTAGGAAAAATGAGGTCATGAAATTTGCCTATAAATGGATGGATTTGTCGAGTACCATGCTGAGTGAAATATGTCAAAAGGAGAGGAACAGATATAGAATGACTGCACATACTTGTGGTATATAAAAACAAAAATAAAACAAAGTGTGAGGAACTGGCCCAGAACAGACCACAAGAATCAATTTAGCTTTCTCAAGACTCTTTTTACAGGAGCCCACATGGTAGAATAACTTGATTTTCTGCCCCTGAGCAAGGAATTTAGATACAGGCACCCCGGGTCACAAGAAGGGTGGTGGTCAGACCAGATAACCAGACCCATATCACAAGACCCATATCACAAGACCCATATCACAAGACCCATATCACAAGACCCAGGACTTCCCCCAGAACCAGGACATTCCTGAATATTGGCACAAATATTGATCTCTAAAACCATAGGCTGAGGAGTGATGTTCTTTTAAATGGATTGGTTAAGAAAGTTTGTAATATTACAAATCTATTGGCTATGAAATGTGCGGGCTCTGCTGTAACGGCCAGGGAAGGCATATATAAGATCTCCTTTGGAGAAGCTTAGGGTCTTTGCCCAACCTGTTGGACCTGTGTGTCCATGTAGGCGGCTGGACCCTGGCTAGCCAGTCTTACAATAAACCCTGCTTGCTGTTTGCAGTCTCTGGAGTCTCTTTGTCATTACAGGGAGATCTCGATCCGCACCCTAACAAAAGCAGTATGAAACTAACTTCAAAGGCTTGGGACAATGGGTCAGGAGGACCAGGAAATGGTTGGAAATCACAAGTGTGTTTGAGATGGAGGGTAGTCAAGATAGAGGAAGGTCCTTTATGACAACATCAGTCGGAGATGATCAACTCTGTTCAAAAACTGAGTGTTGAAAGTAGGTAAAGTTATATACATGATATCCCTTCAGCATCTGTATTGCAAACCATAATATCTAAGATGAGAAAGAAAGAGTAAGAGAGTGTGAGTGAGTGAGAGAGAGAGGGGGGGAGAGAGAGAGAGAAGATAGGTTCCTGTCATAGAGGCTGTTGGGGGTGAGGGGTGACTTGGAGGGGTGAGAGGGAAACTGGGGACACTGGTGCTGGGAAATTACACTGGTGTAGGGAATGGTGTTGGAACATTGTATGACTGAAACCCAATCATGAATAGCTATGTAAATGTGTGATCTCATTGTGATTTAATAAAAATAAAACTAATAAAAATTTAAAAATCAAATCAATAAATAAAAATTTGATGACACCTTCGAAAACTATCCTAAACACTCAACAATTTAAGAAAGGAGCAAAAATTGAACTTGCATAAGGATATAATAAAAACTAGAGCGGCTGGAGCAATAGCACAGTGGGTAGGGGGCATTTGCCTTCCACGTGGCAGACCCGGTTCGATTCCCAGCATTCCATATGGTCCCTTGAGCACTGCCAGGAGTAATTCCTAAGTGTAGAGCTAGGAGTAACATATGTGAATCGTCATTGACCCAAAAAGCAAAAAAAAAGCAAAAAAAAACCCCTAAAAACAGAGCACTAATCAATAATAGAGAAATCAAGAAAGAAATGAAGAGTGTCAATAAGACTAGGATCTGTTTTTCTTTTTTTTTTTTAAATAAAACTGACAAACTCTTAGCTAGACTCAAAAGAATAAAATTATAGAAGAAAAACACAAATAAAACATATCAGTGATTGAATTGAGAGAAATTATAACACACTCTGAAGATATGCAAAAGATCAACATGGGATCAACATGGAAAGTATCATGCTAAGTAGAATGAGACAGAAAGAGAGAGACAGACATAGAAGAATTGTACTCATCTGTGGGATATAAAACAACAGAATGGGAGGCTAACACCCAAAATAATAGAAATAAGTACCAGTGGGGAAAAGGCAGCTCAGATAGAGAAGGGAACACCAACTAAAGTGTGGTTGCAGGACCCACTCAGGATGAGAGAGGCAAGCTGAAAGTAGACTATAGATTGAACACGATGGCCACCAAATACCTCTACTGCAAACCACAACACCCAAAAGGAGAGAGAGAAAAAAAGGGAATACCCTGCCACAGAGGCGGGATGGGGTGGGGGGTGATAGGATAGGTGAGTGGGAGGGATACTGGGGTCATTGGTGGAGGAAAATGGGCAGAGGTGGAGGGATGGGTACTAGAGCATTGTATGACTGAAACACAAGCACGAAAATATTTAAATCTGTAACTGTACCCTCATGGTGATTCATTAATAAAAAATAATAAATTAAAAAAAGATTCTATGAAGCCAACATTAAAGTCAGAGCAGATAGTTATTATTTAAAAAAAAAACACTTCAGACCAATCTCATTGATGAGCATCAATGAAAAACCCCTCAAAAATCTTTATAAATGGAATCTAATAATATATCAAATGTTTTGATTTTGTATATACACAAAATCAAATGGAATTTACACCAAAGATGCGAGTGGTTTAATATACGCTAATAAATTAGTGTAGTGTGCCACATAAAAAGGAAAATTTATGATTTTATCAACCAATGCAGAGAAAAAATTTGACTAATTACAACACTATCACTGTATCACTGTAATGATCAATCCCATTGATCATCAATTTGCTCAGGCGAGCCCAGTAATGTCTCCATTCATCCTATCCCTGAGATTTTAGCAACCTCTCTTTACTTATCCTTCCCAATGATGCCACATTAGAGGCTCTTCAGGGTCAGGGGAATGAGACCCATCATTGTTACTGTATTTGGCATATGAATTCGCAATGGGGAGCTTGCCAGGCTCTCCCCCGTGCGGGCAGTAAACTCTCGGTAGCTTGCCAGGTTCTCCAAGAGGGAGAACTAGGCTATCAGATGTCATGTTCATGCTTCTGGGAGCTTGGTCTTTGGATCTTGGCCTCGGATGGAACCTTGCCTGTGTTTCTCTACCACATCTTTCACCCACTGGGAAGCATTCATTTAACTTATTTCTGCATTGTGAAGCAGGATTTTGGCTCCTGTGGTTAATTATTGGAAGGAGATACTGAAGAACGAATATACTAAAATGCTAGGTCCCACTCCCCTCCTTCTCCTGAAGGATTTCTTGTGGGTTGAATTGAGTCTTCTCTCCAGTTCATATGTAAGAATTTCTTACACTCCCTCTCTCATCATGTGCCCTTCCTTGGCAATATGACCTTTCCAGGGGAAACCAAGTTAAATGAGGTCACAAGGTAGGCTCCATATACAATCACTCCTTAGAAACTGGGGAAATTTAGACACGGATCTGTATAACACTCGTACATAATTTTTAAAAAATCCTTAATGAGATAGTAATACATTTTCTCAGCAAACCAACAGCTAATATTCAATAAGGAAAAACTTAAAAAGCCCTTTTCCCTCTGAGACAAGGAACAAGTTAAGCATATTATTTTCCTTACCTTAATTCTTTATAGTATTGGAACTCTAAGTAGTAGTGATTAAGCAAGAAAAATATATTAAATACATCTAACTGAGAAAAGAAGTCAAACTAGCACTACTTGCAAATAACATAGTATTAAATGAAGTTGGTCCTATCTGGAGAACCAAAACTCATTTTGTTGGAATATAGCTCTAAATATTTTAGGCCTGACTTTGGTTTGTCCTTTCTCTCTTGCTATAAAGACTTTATCTTTATCTGGTAATAATCTCTAAACTATTCTAGACTACATTGATATGTCCTGTTCCCCTTGCCACTAGGAGCTTAGGTATATCAGTCATGCCCATCAAGGTGCTTCTCGAGTCACTCCCATTCCTTTGTTTATCCATAATCACTTCTATGCTCCCTTCCCCAACTAGTTAATCAGCTCTTCTCCTAGTCAGACTTTGTTAATTTGTAAGGTCAGACCTTGCTAGGACAGTGAACTTGTATTGTAAGTTAATATTGCCTTTCTCCTCTCCTTATGTCTTTTGGATAGTTTACTTTAAAACAATGTTCTTTTTGTATGGACAAAGAAAGACAGTTGTTAATATGCTTTGGTAACATGGGATTTATTTATTTATTTATTTTTAAATTTTATTTATTTATTTATTTATTTTTAATTTTTTATTGAGTCACCCTGTGGAAAGTTACAAAGTTTTCAGGTTTAAATCTCAGTTATACAATGCTCGAATACCCATCCCTTCACCAGTGCTCATATTCCACCACCAAAAATCCCAGTATAGCTCCACCCCGCCCCCCACACCCCTAACCCCCCCCCGCCCCTAGCCCCCCCACCCTTAGCCCCCCCCCTGCCTGTGTAACTAATACATTTCACTTTACTTTCACTTTGATTGCATACAATATTTCAACAAAACTCACTATTATTGTTTGGAGAGTCTCTCCCCTAAAGTCAGACCTGCTGAAAAGGAAGCATTAGATAATTTGTTTTCCATTGCTGAGGATGAAGAGGTATGAGGTCAAGTGACCACACTTAGCGGACTTAGTTACTAACATGGGATTTAATTGGCTTCAAATATTATTCACTCCAGGGCATCTGCTTTCTCGACTTAAGCCTCAGCTGCCCTTACTTCCTAGCACCCCCTCAAGCAGGGTCCCGATGAGGGACGGGATGGACCCAAGGCCAGCGGTGAGTTATGTGCTACCCTGGCATCCAGATGGGCCTGGCCAAAGTGCCTAATCCTTAACTATATGTTAAGAGCTTGGTCATGGACATGTCATGTCATGATCTAAAAGCAATGACAAGACTAGGACCCTATTAAGGATAGGAAAGACTAATCTGGCCTGAGCACTGTAGTCTGAGATCGAGGTGACCCCAGGAAAGCAAATCTATAAGCTTAATGCATATATTGCTATGTCCATACAAAATGATTAATATTATGGTTACTTATATGTTAGTTGGACAAGGAGAGGAGAAACACACCCATGAGATTCCGCCCTTGGGAGGATCCTCCTGCTGTAAGAGAATCTGTCCTAGAAGAAGCATCCCCTAAGGGAAAGAACTTTATCCCTATTGATTGTGACCACACATATGTGTAAGCCCTGACCCCTGATGCTGGGGATTTAAGGTGGCTGTAAGAGGGGGTTCGGGGAAGAAACAGAGAGAGAGACGGGAGTGTGGTTTGCATATCCAGTTTTCCCTGCCCCATTTGTTAAAAAAAATGTTGTATAGAGAGGAGATTGGAATAAACTGCAATTGAGAGCAACCAGCTTGGCTCCATTCCTTCCTTCGCCTACCTCATCATCGCCATCAACCTCCCCCGGGGTGGGGGAAGAGGCTGGAGACTACCGAACGCGGGTAGCGGGAGAGACAGCGCCGCTGCCCTCTGCCCTGTGCGCAGTGCGGTGCCCGCTGCTCGTGTCCCCTTTCTTTCTTTTTTGTGTTTTTACACATCATTTAAGATAGTAGCCCTCAGGAAATGAAAATACATTCCATGTTCATGGGTTGAAAGAATCAATTACCATCCTGCATAAATTATTTTATAATTTTAGTGCAATCTCCATCAAAATTCTGATAACATTCCATAAGGACTTAGAATTTTCACTGATAAAATTTGTATGGACTCATAAATACCTCAAATAGACAAATACATTCTGAGAAATAAGAAAATGAGAGGAAGAACATTTCCTGACTTTATACTACAAAACTATTGTAATTAAAACTTCACGGCAATGAGCTAAGGCTAGAACAAAGGTTAGCACTAAATAACCAGTGATAAACCCTTAGTTCATACCCATTGTCAACAAATTTTCAACAAATGAGCTGGGTACATGAAGTGGAATATATATATATATATATATATATATATATATATATAACAAATGGGGCCGGGAAAACTGGATATGAAAACCACACCCCTTCATATCAAATCAGATCGATATTTCATGCCTTATGCAAAAGACAACTCAAGAGATCACAGACTTTTACATTAAGGTATTTAATTCCATAAGAAACATTGAGGGAAAATATAAGAAGAATGCCCCAGGATTTTTACCTCAAATATGTATTCAATGTTACAACTTCATTGACAGAGACAACAGAAACAAAAATAAACAAATGGGAATGTATGGAATTAAAAGCCTTCTTCAATGACAGAAGAAACTCAGCCTAAAATTAAAGGATATCTTATTGAAATGGAGAGGATATTTTCACAAATTGTGTCAAATAGAAGATCTCGGCCCCAAGTCCCACATACCTGGGTTCCTTAATGCATGAGGCTCTCCAAACATGTGGAGAGTGGCCTTGAGCATAGCTGTGGCTGGGTTCCGGAGGTCTTCAACTGCCGGAGCTTTGCTCAGGGTGGGGAGGGAAACTTCAGAGGGAAACACAACTACCATATGACTTGATTATCCCACTCCGCAGCATCTTTCCTCAAAAAACCAAAGCATTTTTTCAAAAATATATGTTCATGTTTATATTCATTGTGGGAAAGAAACTAGCTCTGAAAAACAGTATTAAATTAGTCATACCTTATTTAGCTATTTGCTTACTTTTGTTTGATTTGTAAAAGGAAACAATTGTACCAGCTCTAGGCAACATGCTACTCATATGGATACACGGTCTCTGTCACTTTTACAGCTATCCTATAAGGTAGTAGTTACTTTCTAGGAACTGCTGAAGCGGTCAAGCAGGTGACATGGGAAGACCTGTGGTGTGCATTGGTAAACAAGATTGCTAAAGAAAGCTTGAGTTGTAGCATTTTATCTCATTTTCAGAGAGTCTCTTGCCCGCACGCCTGGCTGTCTTCCCCAGGGCCCCTTGGAGGGGATGGGCTCCAGCTTCCCTCCCCACCCCAAGCAGAGTTCCCGGCGGCTGAAGACCATCGGAACCTAGCTACAGCCATGCTGGAGGCCCCTCTCCACACATTCGGACAGGCCTCACGCATGAAGGTACCGGCAGAGGAACCAAGGTGTGTGTAATCCCATCAACGGCCAACATCCAGAGAGAGACTTAAAAGCAAGTTCTCAGAAGAGGGTGATGCAGAGAGTCTCTTGCCTGCAAGCCTGGCTGTCTTCTCCAGAGCCCCTCAGCGGTGATGGGCTCCAGCTTCCCTCCCCACCCCAAGCAGAGCTCCCGGTGGCCGAAGACCACCAGAACCTAGCTACAGCCATGCTGGAGGCCCCTCTCCACACATTCGGACAGGCCTCATGCATGAAGGTACTGGCAGAGGAACCCAGGCATGTGTAATCCCATCAACGGCCAACATCCAGAGAGAGACACTTAAAAGCAAGCTCTCAGAAGCGGCACTTTGTGGCCGCACGATATCTTTAGCCTACTTCTCCCTCTGGGAGAAACTGGCAAGCTTCTGAGAGTTTCCTGCCCACATGGGACAGCCTTGCAAGCTTCCCATGGCGTATTCATATGCAAAATCCAGTAACAAGCTGGATCTCATTCCCCTGACCCTGAAGAGCCCCCAGTGCAACATCCTTAGGAGGGCTGAGTCAAGATAGACTTCTAAGATCTCAGGGAAAGGACGAAATGAGATGTTACTGAGCCCGCCCGAGAAATCGGTGATTAACGGGATTTCGTGATTCATTTTCATGATGTAAATATTAACATAAGCTTTTTCAAGAGCCATGCTGGTGTTCCTGATTTTGAGAAGGAGAACTGGCTGTGACCAACCAGTACAAAACTGGCTGTCATCAACAGTGAAGGTCAATGACAGGAGATTGATGAGTTTATGTCCACTAAGATAAATATTGAACTTCACTTTCATTTTGTAGTATACTAACTATTTGGATCAGTTTCATTCCATTTATATGAGCAGGATTTTTTGTCAATACAAAATAAAATTTTTTGGTGCGAGTCTCTCACTTTTTTCCTTCCTCCTATGTTATCAAAATATTTGATTTTTTGCTTTGTGTTGTTTGGGGGCCACATTTGGCTATGCTCAGGGCTCTGCAGCCAAGGATCATTCCTAGCCGGGCTTAGTGGACTACATATGGTACCAGGGATTGAACTTGGTTCAGTCACATGCAAGGCAAGTATCTTGACCATATACTATTGCTTGGAAATGAACAGAAACTTCTCAGAGGAAATCAGGCAAAATGGTTAGTAGTCATGTGAAAAAGTGCTCTGCATCACTATCCTTGGGAAATCAAGATGACAATGAGATATCATCTCACACCACTGAGTATGGCACATATCAAAAATGTGAAAACAATACATATTGGCAAGAATGTAGTGAAAATGATGGTGATGTGCAAGACCAGCACCCCACCCATAGTACTACTGCAGTGAAATATGTATAATATGTTTCACATATGTTGTAAAAATAATACATTGCTCCAGGAATGTTGTCTGGTTTAACCCCTCTGGAAAACAGTATGACAGGATTGTCAGTAAACTTAAAATTACGCTTCCATATGACCCAGCATTTCACTTTGGGGTATCTACCCCCATGACAAAAAGACATTTGTTCAAAAAGCCATATGCTTATGCACATCATTATTCATTGTAGTGCTTAGTACAGTAGCTAAGATAAGAAATCAACATATATGTCCAGTGATGGATAAGTGATAAATGATGGATTAAAAAGATGTGGTGCACATACACAGATATATTACATGTATACGTACCTATATATACGAGAACACTGTAGCTGCAAGAAATGATGAAATAATTTAATTTGATGCAATCTTGTTGGAACTGCAATCTTGTTGATTCATGCGGTTGAAGTCAGTCAGAAGATAGAAAAGACAGACAAGCCTGCAGCAATGGGACACCTGGGTGCTCTCAGGAAGGGGGCGGTACCAGTCCCGCTCTCTACCAAGATGTGACCCCAGGGGTCGCACGTGTGCAGTCTCTCCACAGCTGCACGAGCGTGATTCCAGAGGCCAGCTAAACTACCTTTTGTACCAGCAGTTTCTTGCAGAAATGTCTCTAGACTGTGAACTAAGCCGCAGGCCTATGCCTGCCCAGGAGGGGAAAGATTTTTCTCTCTCATCTTTTCCTTGTGGGGGGCGGGTGGAAGGGCATGGCAACCACCATATCATGAGAGATACAAGTTGCAATGATCCAATTTCTGTCAGAAATTTCTCTGGACTTAATTACTAAAGTACAGAAATCCAAAACCGCACAGCCACTATTGTGTCCATGCAACCTCATATCTTTTCACAGCAGGTCTGATTCTAGTGGGGAAACTCCAAACAATAACAGTGAGTTCTTTGTTGAAATATTGAATGTAACCAAAGTGAAGAGAAAGTAAAGTAAAATTTATCAGTCACACAGGTGGGGGCGGGAGGATGGGAAGTATTTTGGGTTTTTGTTGGGTGGTGGAATATGTGCACTGGTGAAGGGATGGTTGTTTGAGCATTGTATAACTGAGACTTAAGCCTGAAAGCTTTGTAATTTTCCACATGGTGATTTAATTAAAAAGAAGATAGAAAAGACAGACACAGGATGATTTCACTTATATGTGGTATATAGAATAAGTGAATGGGAAAATGTAGTTATGGGGAATGCCTAGATCACACTTGATCCCAGAATATAAGGAGAGAGAAGGAAAGAAATCTAATGGGGAAGGAAAAAAGATGAGAAATGGAAGTAATGAGACAACAGGAGTCAGGGGCCTGGTGATGTGGAGAGCGGTGATGTAGTTATTTATCCAAAACAAAGACACAAGACACTTAAAATATGAGATTTAAACTGAAACCCCCACATTTTGAAATGAGCCTGTCAAGGTGGCAGAGGGCGAGATAGAGGGGCGTGCCGAGGGGCCCCTGGGAACAGTGGCAGAGGGAAGTGGGCACAGGTCATGGGATTGGGTTTGGGACATTGTAAGCATGTACCTCATCTATCAGTAACTTTGTCAAATTAGCTCTTTGAGAGTACTAATTTAATTCATGGATTACCTCTGAAATATTAAAGTAACTTGTATAAAACACAAAAATAAAAAGAAAGGGCGCGCAGGCGGCGCAGGTGAAGGAAGGAAGAAGGCCAAACTGGTTGCTCGATCGGTTTATTTCATGTCCATCTCCATTCTCCTCTGATTCTCCTCCTGCTTCTTTCTCCCCCATCCTACTTCATTCTCTCTCTCTCTCTGCCTCTCTCCCAGCTCTCGGTCTCTTTCTAGATCTGTGGATCTGGCCCCCGTGGATCTGGCCCCCGTGGATCTCGCTCCGTGGATCTGGCCCCATGGATCTGGCCCCGTGGATCTGGCCCCCATGGATCTGGCCCCCAACCCACTCTTACCGCCTAGTTAAATCTCCACAGCATGAGGGGGTTGGGGCATACACATAGGTGTGGTCAGCAATAGGGTAAGGTTCTTTTCCCTCAGGGGATGCTTCTCCTAGGACTTAATTCTCCTTCAGCAGGAGGATCCACCCAAGGGCAGAGTCCCACGAATGTGTTTCTCTTCTCCTCAGCCAGCAAACATATAAGAATTCATAATATTAATTATTTTGTATGGACACAATAAGAGATGCATTAAAGCTTATAGAATTGCTCTCCTGGGGCCATCTCAATCTCAGACTACAGTGATCAGGCCAGATCAGTCTTTCCTATCCCTGGCAGGGTCCCAGTCTCATAATTACTATTGGATCATGACAGCATTTGTCTATGATCAAGCTCTTAACTTATAGTTAAGAATTAGGCACTTTGGCCAGGCTCATCTCGATGCCAGGGTAGCACATAACTCACCGCTTGCCCTGGATCCTTCCCGTCCCACGTCGGGGACCCTACTTTGGGGTGCTAGGAACTGAGGGCAACTGAGGCTTAAGTGGAGAAAGCAGATGCCCAGGAGGGAATATCGAGGCCAATTAAGTCTTAAGTTATAAAAACATAATATTGTCTTCTTGTGTCTATACAAAAAAGACATAGCTTTAAAGTAAATTATTCAAAAGGCATAAAGAGGAGAGAAAGGCAATGTTATAATATTCAGTGTCCTAGGAAGTTCTGACCTTACCAATTAACAGAGTTTGATTAAGGGAAGAGCAGATAAACTGATAGAAATGGTTACAGATAAACAAAGGAATGGGAGTGACTCGGGAGCACTTTGATGGGTGTGACTGATAAACCTAAGCTCCTAGTGGCAAGGGAGAAAGGACAAACCAATGATATCCAACAGTAACTATCATTTGTTCCCTGTTAATAAAATGTCTTTATTGATACTAAAGAAAATAGGGTAAAGAGTATAAATAACATACTTTTATATGTTTAATGTTATGAACATAAAAATAAATACCTTTCTCTACTAGTTCCTATTAGACTAAAGTTTATCTCTACCCTTATTTCTCCAAAAGAAATATGATATATTCAATCATATTTCTCACTTATAGTAAATTTTCAGTACTGGAGAATTCTCTTATTTCTCATGAATTCAGTAATCACTCAGACAAAACAGTTTGCAGTTGTTTAAAGGCACAATTAATCTGGAAACATAAGTCTGAAGACAATTCACCTGTGAATTACATGTCACTGTAGAGTTGAGTTCCTAACTTTGAAAACTCCAGAGCAGGGGTGCTTGCCTTGTTTGTGACCAACTCAGATTGGATCCCTGGCACCATATATGGTCCCCCAAGCACCTCTAGGAGTGATCCCTAAGTGCAGAGCCAGAAGTAAGCCCTGAACACCTCCAGATACGGTACTGAAACAAACAACAAAAATAATAACTGGAGAGAATCACATTGAAGTAATTAGAGCCAGTGGACTGTTTTTTTTTAAATCTTGTTTAAAATTTTTTCACATGACTAGAACATGAGACAGTTGCAGTAACAGCACAAGTTTTGGAAATTGGGATAATTGGATTAAATATTTGACTTATTATTATATGAGCTTAGTCAAGGCTCTTACCATTTCTGAGCCTTAATTTTCTTAATTATAAAATTTGTTTGTGTGTGTGTGAGTGTGTTTATATGTGTGTGTGTCTGAGACAGAGAGAGAGGCAGAGAGAGAGAGAGGGGAGAGGCTGGCTTTGTATAGTTATAAGCAATAGTATTTAATCAGAGTCATTCTTTTTATAAAATAATTATCACTTATATATTGTTATTTTCTGAATCTATGCTATGACGTCTAGCATATAACAACTAGAAAGTAGGTACAGATTGGAACGTTTGCTTAGGACCAAATGGCTACCAGCTGATGAGCTAGCGACATTGCCAGAATCAAAGATCACCTTGCTCCCAGCACAAAAGACATAATTTATGGCCTGTCTGGGGACAGTAAGCCACCAGGCTGCACTTCCTGCTTCCTCATGGCCAACAACACAGATAACAGGAGGCCAGACCAGCCTGGACCCTGCTCCTTTTTCCTGCACAAGACAACTTTAAAACCCCACTTAGTCTCTCCCAGGGTGAGACTCACCCCAGTCTCACCAGGCCTGGTGAGATCTGCCCCAGAGCACACCCCAATAACTCCTATTTCTGCACTACACTTGTTTCTGACCCTCTGTCCATCAGCTGAGGTCTGAGACCTATCACAGATCTTTATGATCCTTAACGTTCAAGTGATTTGAGGCTGTTATCAGAACTGATGGCATCGTTCTCCTTAACATGAGAGCAAGCACTATTGTATTATTTTAAAGTATATTCTATGTTTTATATGTTCAACTTGTGTATCTTACACAAAACATTTGCAGGTTGGGACCAAAGGCAATAATACTGAAGATAGGTGCTTGCCTTGTACACAGCCAACCTGTGCTTGATCACAAGCACTTCTGAGCTTCCCAGGAGTAATCCCTGAGTGCAGAGCCAAAAGTAAGCCATGAACAGTCAGGTGGGGCCCAAAGAGAAAAAAAAATCTCAGAGGTACAACTTTCTCAAGTTCCATCTCTTGTCTTTATTTTTATTTATTTATTTTTAATTTATTTTATTATTATTTTTTAAATTTATTTATTTTTAATTAGAGAATCACCATGAGGGTACAGTTACAGATTTATACACTTTTGTGCTTATGCTTCCCTCATACAAAGTTTGGGAACCCATCCCTTCACCAGTGCCCATTCTCCACCACCCGTAAACCCAGCATCCCTCCCACCCTCCCCAAACCCATCTCCCCCCCACCCCACCCTGCCACTGTGGCAGGGCATCCCCTTCTGTTTTCTCTCTCTAATTAGCTGTTGTGGTTTGCAATAAAGGTGTTGAGTGGCCGCTGTGCTTAGTCTCTAGCCCTCATTCAGCCCGCAACTCCCTTCCCCCGCATGGCCTTCGACTACAATGTAGTTGGTGATCGCTTCTCTGAGTTGCCCTTTCCCCGGAACGTGAGGCCAGCCTCGAAGCCATGGAGTCAACCTCCTGGTACTTATTTCTACAGTTCTTGGGTGTTAGTCTCCCACTCTGTTATTCTATATACCATAGATGAGTGCAATCTTTCTATGTCTGTCTCTCTCTTTCTGACTCATTTCACTCAGCATGAAACTTTTCATGCCCAAGTGATGTAGAGCACTTTTTCATGTGCCTTTTGGCCATTCGTATCTCTTCCTTGGTAAAGTTTCTGTTCATTTCTTCGCCCATTTTTTTACTGGGGTTGGATGTTTTCTTCTTGTAGAGTTCAACCAGTGCTTTATATACCCTTGATATCAACCCCTTATCTGATGGGTATTGTGTAAATATCCTTTCCCATTCTGTGGATAGTCTTTGTATTCTGGTCACTGTATCTTTTGCGGTGCAGAAGCTTTTTAGTTTAATGTAGTCCCATTTGTTGATCTCTGTTTTTACTAGATTGCTTAGTTCCATGTCACCTTTGAAGATACCTTTATCTTCAATATTGTGGAGGGTTTTGCCTACCTTGTCTTCAATGTACCTTATGGTTTGTGGTCGAATGTTGAGGTCTTTAATCCATTTTGATCTGACTTTTGTGCATGGTGTCAGGTCAAGGTCTAAGCCCATTTTTTTGCATGTGGTTGTCCAGTTGTGCCAGCACCATTTGTTGAAGAGACTTTCCTTGCTCCACTTCACATCTCTTGCTCCCTTATCAAAGATTAGATGATCATACATTTGGGGTTGTGTGTAGGGATATTCCACCCTGTTCCATTGGTCTATGGCTCTGCCTTTGTTCCAGTACCATGCTGTTTTAATTGTTACTGCTTTGTAGTAGAGTTTGAGGTTGGGGAGGGTGATGCCTCCCATTGTCTTTTCCCAAGAATTGTTTTAGCTATCCGTGGGCATTTGTTGTTCCATATGAATTTTAGGATTGCTTGATCCATTTCTTTGAAGAATGTCATGGGTATACTTATAGGGATGGTGTTGAATCTGTATAATGCTTTGGGGAGTATTGCCATTTTGACAACACTGATTCTCCCTATCCACGAGCAGGGGATATGTTTCCATTTCCTCATGTCCTCTTTTATTTCATGGAGTAGCGTTTTATAGTTTTCTTTGTAGAGGTCTTTTACGTCCTTGGATAAGCTGATTCCGAGGTACTTGATTTTCTGGGGTACAATTGTGAATGGGATTGCTTTTTTCATGTCCCTTTCCTCTGCCTCATTGTTTGTGTATAGGAAGGCCATGAATTTTTGGGTATTGATTTTGTAGCCTGCAACTTTACTGTATAAGTCTACAGTATCTAAGAGTTTCTTAGTAGAGGCTTTAGGCTTCTCTAGATATAGTATCATGTCGTCTGCAAATAGTGAGAGTTTGATTTCTCCCTTTCCTATCTGGATGCCCTTAATCTCTTTTTCTTGTCTAATAGCTATCGCAAGTACTTCCAGTACTATATTGAAGAGAAGTGGTGAGAGTGGGCATCCTTTTCTTGTGCCTGATTTTAGAGGAAAGGCCCTTAGTTTTTCCCCATTGAGGACAATGCTTGCTAGGCTTGTGGTAGATGGCTTCGACTATCTTGAGGAAAGTTCCTCCAAACCCCATTTCGGCGAGGGTTTTCATCATGAAAGGATGTTGGACCTTGTCAAATGCTTTCTCTGCATCTACTGATATGATCATATGGTTTTTATCTTTACTTTTGTTGATATGATGGATTATGTTGATTGATTTCCGAATGTGAAACCATCCTTGCATCCCCGGAATGAATCCCACTTTGTCATGATGTATGATCTTTTTGATGAGTTGTTGGATCCTATTTGCTAATATTTTGTTGAGAATCTTCGAATCGGTGTTCATCAGGGATATTGGTCTGTAATTTTCTTTCTTAGTGGTGTCTTTGTTTGCTTTTGGTATTAGGGAGATGTATGCTTCATAGAAACTGTTTGGGAGAGTTCCTTTTTTTTCAATTTCCTGGAAAAGTTTGAGGAGAACTGGCAATAGGTCTTCCTGAAATGTTTGGAAGAATTCACCGGTGAAACCATCTGGGCCTGGGCTTTTGTTTTTGGGGAGATGTTTGATTATAGTTTCAATTTCCTTAACATTGATAGGTCTATTCAGGTATTTCAAGTCTTCTTTGTTCAGTCTTGGGAGTTTGTAGGAGTCCAGGAATTTATCCATTTCTTTTAGGTTATCCTGTTTTGTGGCATATAGGCCTTCAAAGTAGTCTCTAATGATCTTTTGAATCTCACTGGTTTCTGTTATGATGTCCCCCTTTTCATTTCTGATTCGATTTATTAGGGCTCTCTCTCTTTCTTTCTTTGTGAGTCTTATTAGTGGTTTATCAATCTTATTTATTTTCTCGAAGAACCAGCTCTTTGTTTCATTGATCTTTCAGATTGTTTTTTTGGTTTCACTGTCGTTAATTTCTGCTCTAATTTTTATTATTTCTTTCATTCGGTTTGGTTTGGGTTCCTTTTTCTGGGCCTTTTCTAAGGTCTTGAGTCGTGAAGTCAAGCTATCTATGTGGGCCCTTTCTTCCTTCCTTAACAGGGCTTTAACTGCGTCCCATAGGATTTGGTAGCTCGTGTCTTCATTCTCATTTGTTTCTAAGTATCTTTTATTTCTTCCTTGATTTCCTTCCTGACCCACTCATTGTTCAACATTGAATTGTTTAATTTCCAGGTGTTTGATTTGGTTCTCCGTATTGGTGAGTGGTTAGCTTCTATCTTCAGGGCATCGTGGTCTTTAAAGATGGTTATACAATTTCTATTTTTCCTATTCTATTGAGGTATGTTCTGGGGCCAGTACATGGTCTATTTTAGAAAACGTTCCATGTGCACTGGAAAAGAATGTGTATTCTTTCTTTTTGGGGTGTAAGGCCCTGTATAGGTCTGTTAGGCCTCTCTTTTCAATTTCTTCTTTCAAAGTCAGTGTTTCCTTGTTGAGTTTTGTTCTTGTCGATCTATCTAGAGGCGATAAGACCGTACTGAAGTCTCCGACTACAATTGTGCTGTTATTGATGTCCTCTTTGAAGTCTGTTAGGAGTTGTTTTAAATATTTAGCCGGTCGTTCATTAGGAGCGTATACGTTTAAGAGTGTGATTTCTTCCTGTTGTACATATCCCTTGATAAATAGAAAATGACCTTCGCTGTCCCTTTTAATCTTTTTCAACCTGAAGTCTGTGTTGTCGAATACCAGGATGGCCACTACAGCTTTTTTAAGGGAGTTGTTTGCTTGCAGGATTGTTTTCCATCCTTTGACTTTGAGTCTATGTTTACTCTGTTTGTTCAGGTGTGTTTTTTGCAGGCAGCAGAATGTTGGGTTTAATTTCCGGATCCATTTTGCCACTCTGTGTCTCTTGATGGGTGCATTTAGGCTGTTGACATTGAGAGAGATTATTGTGATAGGATTTGTGTCATATTTCTGTGGTATCTGTTGTTTTTTATGGGGCTCCACCTTGTCTTACAGTAGCCCCTTTAGACCTTCTTTCAAGTTTGGTTTTGAGTCTATGAAGTTCCTGAGCTGTTGTTTATCCGAGAAATACTGTATGGTTCCTTCGAGTTTGAGTGAGAGTTTAGGCGGATAAAGTATTCTTGGTGAGGCATTCATTTCGTTGAGTTTTTTCACTATGTCCCACCATTGTCTTCGGCTCGGAGGGTTTCCTCTGACAGGTCTGCTGTAAATCTGAGGGGTGCTCCTTTGTATGTGATTTCCTTCTTTGACCTTGCTGCTTGCAGAATTGTGTCTCTATCCATAGCATCCGTTTTTTTAAAAATTATTTTATTTTTTTTAATTTATTCTATTGAGTCACCAACTGGAAAGTTACAAAGTTCTCAGGCTTATATCTCAGTTATACAATGCTCAAACACCCATCCCTTCACCAGTGCCCATATTCCACCACCAATAAAAAAAAACAAAAAAAAACAAAGACAAAGAAACAAAAAAAACAGTATACATCCCACACCTCACCCCCCAACCCTCCACCCCGTGCGTGAGTGATAATTTCACTTCCTTTTCTCTTTACCTTGATTACATTCCAGATTTCAACACACAACTTTTTTTGTTAGAGTTTCAAAACAGACTCACTATTTTTGTTGGAATTTATCCCCCAAGAATACAGCTCTATTAACAAGGAAACATTTGATAATAAGTTTTCACTGATGAGAATGAAGAGATAAAATGTCGCGTGGCCGCAGTAGCGGCCGCGCGGTTCACAATTTCTGTATTATAGTAATTAAGTCCGTGGAGATTTAAGTTGGAAAATGAATCATTTCCCTTCCTGGAACAGCATGTTACAAAAGCTTAGTTCACAGTCTCCAAACATGGGTGCAAGCACTTGCTGAAACCCCAAATCCTAAAGCTGTCTCTGGTTCCCGCTCGTTCCACATCCACCGGCTGTGCAGAGGCAAGGGCACCCAGGCCGAAACTCGGCCCTAGCCGAGCACCGGCCCCGGCTGGGGCTGCCCCGGTATCCTGTGGCTGTTTCAAGTTCAAAGTACACATTTTTTTTTCCATCTCTTGTCTTTAAAGGAAAGTTGCGAGATTGCAATATTAGAGATTACAATGCTTCCTTATGGATTTTTTCCATGCTAAATTGCAGCTTTATTCTGAAACTTCTTTCTTTAAACATCATTTATTTTACAATTATTTATTGCTATCTATTTCCAAAAATCTATCTGTTAAATGTTGTAGAGAGGATAGAGATTTGTGTAGATTATTCTCTGACCCTTATATGCCTTTACTTCATTTCTCAGCAGATAAATTCTGAGTCCACAGACTATTGCAATTCCATCCTCTGTGGCAAGCAAGAGAAGCCACAGAGTAATACAAAGGTCTATGACTGCCAGGAATTATGACCATCTAAATGCCATGGGACATTTGCAGCTGGAGGTTTGCTGGATCTGGTCTTGTGAGAGGAGAAAGGATCCTGGCAAAGGTTCATTGGGGGTAGGTTGGAAATACTCGTCAATGCCTCTGTATGTCTCGCACTTTGCTTTACAAATGTAATTTTATCTAAAAAGCATAACAGATAGGCATTATTCTAACCTGGCATCAGCACATCAAACATCTCCTTTTAATTCCAGCTGGGGCAAAGATACTTGATAAACAGAAGCATTCCTGGCAGGCAGCTTCAAGGGTTAGCATAAAATTGCACAAAGTAAAATGCAGATCCCAAGTCTGAAGTGTCAATTATATTTCTAACAATTGCATATGGACTTCATTAGCCACTTAGAGAGTACCTATTTTATCATCCTGCCAGCTGGAGAGATTTCCAGTAGGAAATGTGAGAAGGGAAAAAGTCTAGGAATCTCAGGTTCCCCAGGGTCTCCTGGAATTTGAACAGATTAAGCAAGATAAGGTCAGCTCCAAACTCCCTTTTCTTCCTGTACCCCTCTGTGTAGTCACCTCACTAATGAATAGGGCCAGAGCACCTGTATCTGTCCAGAAAGAGAAAGATTTTTTTTCAAGTCCCAATGGACCTCTAGGGCTGAGTCCCCCTCAGGGATGCTAAGCAGAAATAGAAAGAATTCATTCATCACCAGCTTTCTGTGGGAAAATTTTATCTCTCTGATGCAAGGATTTCTTTATTATAAGCTTCCTATTACATCTTTAGAACAACTTTGTTTTGGCTTTTCCCATAAGTTGAATATAATGATGAGTAACCAAATCCTGAAGGTAACAGAATAATCTAACAGGACACAAGGCTCTATTTAATTATTTCCAAGTACAGAATATACCCAGACTTTGAACAGACCTCTGCCAGAACTCCAGTAAATTTTTGTCTTGCTAAGCTTGGAGCCAGTGTCTTCTCTTGCTATTCTTTTTCCCACTCTTCGGCAGGATCTGATTTCACATCAATGGGTCTGTAAGAGGATAATGCTATCACAATTCAAGACAGGCAGGCATGGAGAATTGTGTTATATGCTTCTGATACACAAGAAGCTTTAGTAGTCTGGCCTAGGTCTCGGTTTTCAAGGAGAGTCAATTTCAGGACAGAAGAGTGTCTGACAAAGAAGATAAAACACTGGCCCTTAGTCAGGCTGACATGCGTTGAAATAAGTCCTGCGTCTTATTAGTTGTGATCGCAATGAATTTGCAGACATTAGAATTCTACTTAGTAAATGTTTAAACACATAGGCATCCTGTGGAAATTTGGGGTAAACTTAATTAGGAAATATATAGAATGCAGTTTGATTAATTCTTCCTCCACTCTGGACTGTGTGTAATGTTAGACTTTGCAGAGTCCCTGTTTGCCATTGAGAGAGTAGCTGGCATTAATATTGAAGTTTTGACATTTAAATTCTTCATGGCCTCTATTTCTATAGCACAAAAGATCTTTTCCTTTGGTTGAACTCTGAACTACATTTTCTAATCCCCATCCATCCATGATTGAAAAATTTCTTAATCACTGCTTTCTGCTTAGCTTTCTACCTCTTATGCTATCTTTGAATTAAAACTACTTTGAAGAGGAAATTTGTATTTTAATATTAGGTTCATAGTTTTCACTTCATTGTCTTGATTTAGAAACTCCTAAGTGAAGACTTCCAACACATTCCTTTGTGTTTTAGAGAAATTCTGGTTGTTTTTCTGTTTTTTTGTTTGTTTGTTTGTTTTGGAGGATACATCTGGCAGTGCTCAGGGTTTATTCCTGGCTCTGCGCTGAGGGATTCCTCCTGGCTTTGTGCTCAGGGATTCCTCTTGCCAGTGTTCATGGGACTATATGTGCTGCAGGGAATAGAACCTGTGTCATCTTTGTGCAAAGAAAGTACTGTAATCCTTAACTGTCTCTCCACCCTGTCTTCAAAATTATTTGAAGTTTTTGTTTTGTTTTGTTTGGGCATCATACCCAGTGATGCTCAGGGATTACTACTGACTCTCCATTCAGGACTTATTCCTGGTTATTCCTGGTGCTTCTTGGGAGACCACAGGGGTGCCAGGGATTGAATCCTGGTCAGCTGTGTGCAAAGCAAGGACTTTACCTGCTGTATTGCTGTTATATAAAGGCGATGTCAAAAAAACAAACAATTGGATGAATATCCAGTGAGTTACATAGTTAAAAGATTAGACTATTTAATGTGTGATTATAAAAACTCTGACTGCGACATTGTGTTGTAGATTTTCAAAGTGCAAACATTCGGAGAAACAGTACAATAAAGTAAGAATTTTGTATTACTCGAATAAATATGTGTGAATATAATTATCTTAAGATTATTTCAATAAATCCCAAGGCAATAACAGAAGAGTGTCACTCCAGTTGCACATAGTTTTAAAAATATTTGTTTATGTTTATAACAATCATGCACACTTTTATTTATTTATTTTTTATTTTTTTTATAATTTATTTATTTTTAATTAGAGAATCACCGTGAGGGTACAGTTACAGATTTATACACTTTTGTGCTTATACTTCCCTCATACAAAGTTCGGGAACCTATCCCTTCACCAGTGCCCATTCTCCACCACCCGTAAACCCGGCGTCCCTCCCACCCTCCCCAATCCCATCTCCCCCCCACCCCACCCTGCCACTGTGGCAGGGCATTCCCTTCTGTTCTCTCTCTCTAATTAGCTCTTGTGGTTTGCAATAAAGGTGTTGAGTGGCCGCTGTCATGCACACTTTTAAAATATGGGAACTTTGCTGTGCATATTTTGCTTTTCTTGAGGCATAATGCAATCAAGTAAGTCTAAAATGGTTTTTACTAATACATATGTAAATCTCTATTTTGAAGAAGACTGTTATTAACAGATCCTTTGTACACTTGAGAATCTTCAAGAGATCCAAGAGCTTTCTTTAATAAAAATATCTAACTCTAAAGTAATTGACAAGAGAATATATAGCTTATGTATTAAACAAACAAAACCTAGGATTAATGGTCAAAGATGTTGGATGTAGACAAATGCCAAATGCCAAATACAGTTCATCATGTAGATTACATTTCCAAATAAGAAAATCAGCATACTCTTCTGTAAACTAATTCAACTTGTTGTCACAACAACAAAAGTAATATCAACTCTCCCACTAGTGGGCAGTGAAAATTTGAGGCTCACTGGGTCATAAAATTTCTCCTCTAGATCAATAATTATTTCATTTATCAATAATTTGTAGCCAAATAAGCATTCAGTATGTAGAATTCTTTACCTGGCTAAATTTTCATAATGTTTCTTTCCTTTGTTAATTTGAAAAGCTGTAGTTTCTTGGATTTCCAATGACTTTTACAACTAGTACTTGCATTGACACAAATCTTTCACAGAAAATCTTTTATGAGTGCAATGGGAATGCCACTTTATCTGACAGAAATTGAAAGATATAAAATTAACCTTCATTGTCATTAATAAACCCTCAGGATTAGATTATATATTGGATTTTTGACTGAATGAGCAGGGATAGCTATTCTTAACTAGTGCTATGAAAATCCACGCTAAGGTTCTCATGGTCATATTCAACTGGAAAAAAAAACTTGCATACTTGCTCCTTACTCATTAGGTTGTATGAGTATGTAAATCCAGTTATGGGCACTTAGCTTATTTCCAGATATTGACTATATATAAATAATGCTGCACTTGGAATATGAATGCCTTCTGAATAGTTTTTGAGCCCTCAGCATAGATGCCAAATGCTGAGATAGCTAGGTTACATGGAAGCTCAAGTCTTAGTTTATTTATTTATTTATTTATTTATTTATTTATTTAACTTTTTGCGTCTAACCTGGCAGTGCTCAGGTGTTACTCCTGGCTCTGCACTGAAGGATTACCCCTGGCGGTGCTTGGGGAACCATATTGGATGCCAGGATTGATCCCAGGTCGGCTGCATGCAAGGCAAATTCCCTCCTGCTGTACTATTGCTCCGGTCTAAAAAGTCTTAGTTTTAATGTGAATATCTGTGCCTCTATTAACTGTGACTGATCAGGACTGGAATGTGAAAAATCACAAGGGCAAGCAGGAGGGGGAGACACGATGATGCATCGTGATGTTCCGTGATGTTCTGTGATGTTTCATTGTCCGAGGGCACTCAGGGCAGCTCTCTGTCGCATGCACCACTCGAGTTCTGTGTTCCCCAGCCGCTGTGTATTGACCGGGTCGGGATGGCTCCTCCTTGTGCTCTGCTTCTGTGTGTGCTGCTGTGCTCTCTCTGTCTGTCTCTCTGTCTCTGCCTCTGTAGTCTCTCCTCTGGTCTCTTTCGACCTCTCTCTGTCTCTGCTTCTGTGTCTTCTCTGTTCTTCTCCCGAGTCCTCCTCGTGTGTCTCCTTGTGTGTCTCCTTCTCTGTCTCTTCTGTCTTCTTCTGTCTCCCCTTCTGTCTTCTTCTGTCTTCTTCTTCTGTCTCCCCTGTCTTCTTCTTCTGTCTCTTCTGTCTTCTTCTTCTGTCTCTCCAGTGGCCTCACTGTCTTACATAGGGCAAATTACATAGGGCAGTAGCACAAAGGTGGGTTTAACATTAACAAATCAACAAAGAAGGGTAAGACCATTTCTTGAGGAGATTAACAAAATCTCATCTAAAGAAATCTCATCTAAGGAGATCTGCTCAAGGGTGGGGTCCAAACAAGGGTGTGTCAGGGTTTGAGCTAGTAATCTGCTTAAATAGTTATAGTAAATCTACTTCTAATATTTCTAGCAATGTCATTCTGTATGAGCACAGTAAGAGATATATCAGACTTAAAGTTTGGTTCTTCCTGAGGACATTCACTATATATTCCAGACCACAGTCCTCAGGCCAGATTAGTCTTCCTAACCCCAGCAGGGTCCTAGTCTCATTGTTACTTTTGGATCATGACACAGCATTTGTCTATGACCATGCTCTCAACTTATAGTTGAGTATTGTGGCGCTTTGGCCCGGCCCATTTCGATGCCAGGGTAGCTCACAGCTTGCTCTGGGCCCATTCCATCCCTCGTTGGGACCCTGATTTTGGGGTGTTAGGAACTAAGGGCAACTGAGTTGAGAAAGCAGATGCCCGGGAGTAAATATTATTGGAATCAATCCGCTCCCAAGTTACAAAGCATATTATTAACTGTCTTCCTGTGTCCATACAGAAAGGCCATTGCTCTAAGGTAAATTAAGTTCTCTACGGCAAGGCTAAAAGGATAAACCCCATGTTATCCTACACTGGAAAAAAAGTCTTTTAATAAGTTCCCCATTTTCTCTCCATTTGGAATGCTTAGTTCTAGTGGCTATATCACTGTATATTTTTGTTCTTTAAAAGATGACACTCACCTGACTATGGCTCTATGGGTTTGTGACTAGAATGTTTCTGAATGATTTCTATCTATTTTTGAAGTTTCTCTTTCATATAAAAATTCATGATTTATATTTCTCATACTTCTGAAGCCATAGAACAGCGGGTAAGGCATTTGCCTTGCACATGGCAGACACGAGGCAGGTTTGATTCCTCACCCCCTCTCTGAGAGCCTGACAAGCTACCGAAAGTATTCTGCCTGAACGGCAGAGCCTGGCAAGCAATCCGTGGCATATTCGATATGCTTAAAACAATAGCAACAAGTCTCACAATGGAGATGTTACTGGTGCCCGAGCGAGCAAATCGATGAACAACGGGAGGACAGTGCTACAGTGCTATATTTCTCAGTCTTGTTCTAACTACTTCATACAGAAGAATTTGAGTGTTGGAAATCGTCTTCCCTGTCATTTTAAATATGGTTACAAAATTTTGCATTTCTGAGTTTTCAGTTATTTTTGTGTTATTTCTTAGGGAAATTACTGTAATTGGATCTGTTTTTTGTTTTGGTTTGTTTTGTTTTCTGTTTGGGTCACACTCAGGGATGCATAGAGATTACTCCTGGCTCATGCACTCAGGAATTACTCCTGGCAGTGCTCGGGGGACCATATGGGATGCTGGGAATTGAGAACCTTTTTTGTTTTCTTGACTACTGATTCTAAGAGTGAAAATCATTAACCTCTTTTATCTAAATGTAAACATGGAAAGAAGGAAAACAGAAAGGTAGAGTTGCTTTTATATTTGAAGTATATTTTGAGTGATATGGTAACTTTTTATATTTTATTCTTTTACTGAAATCACAACAAAAGAAAACAAAAATCTATCCTTAAATACCTATTAAATTTATTTAACTTTTAAGTAACAGAATTGGGATACAGATATATACAAAACAGTTTGCTCTCACAATTTTCTTTCTTAAATCAATGAATTGTTGATGAAAACTTTGTTACTTAATATATTTCATGAACAATCACGAAATCCCATTAATCACCGATTTCTCGGGCGGGCTGAGTAACATCTCATTTTGTCCTTTCCCTGAGATCTTAGAAGTCTATCTCGACTCGGCCCTCCTAACGATGTTGCACTGGGGGCTCTTCAGGGTCAGGGAAATGAGATCCAGCTTGTTACTGGATTTTGCATATGAATATGCCATGGGAAGCTTGCAAGGCTGTCCCATGTGGGCAGGAAACTCTCAGAAGCTTGCCAGTTTCTCCCAGAGGGAGAAGTAGGCTAAAGATATCGTGCTGTCACAAAGTGCCACTTCTGGGAGCTTGCTTTTAAGTCTCTCTCTGGTCATTGATGGGATTACACACACCTGGGTTCCTCTGCCGGTACCTTCATGCATGAGGCCTGTCCGAACCTGTGGAAAGGGGCCTCCAGTATGGCTGTAGCTAGGTTCTGGTGGTCTTCAGCCGCGGGGAGCTCTGCTCGGGGTGGAGAGGGAAGCTGGAGCCCATCCCCTCTGAGGGGCCCCGGGAAAGACAGCCAGGCATGCAGGCAAGAGACTCTCTTTAATTAATTAATATTTATTAATATTAAATATTAATATATTTAACAAGTATAATAAGTATAATTTGTTTTACATGGACTTAAAACTTTCTAATGTCAGCTAATGTCACTATCGGCAGGAATAGATACAAAAGCTGTGACTAATCACTAAAAGTTTTACAAAGCTGCTATTGAATTTCTAATGTATTCAAATGCACCTCTCATCTTATTAGTTTCTTTTTCTTTTTAGTGAAGCAAGGTAGTGTGTGTGTGTGTGTGTGTGTGTGTGTGTGTGTGTGTGTGTGTGTTTTCTTTTTGTTTTTGAAGCTAGATAGTTTTTATTGAGCAAAACTTACTTGGAAAGATCCAAGAGGAGAGGGATAGAGAAAATACACGTTGAGAGAACTTGGCTTCTCTAGCCAGGAAAATAGCAAGCAAAGAGACAGACTAGAATGAGAGATGTGGTCTCTGGGAGGATGGGGCTTGAAGAGCAAGACTTTCTGAAAGTTTTTACACTTTGCTGGCCAGCATATTGCTATCTGGGAGAATGGTTTTAAAATTTTGATTCTGCTGTTTCAAAAATTTTTTCTGACTCTCTGGTCAGAATAAAAAAGTCCTTTACCCCTAACATCTGGATAGAAAGGGGGATGATTACTGGGCAATAGGTGACGAATAGAATTCTCTCTTTCCTCCTGCTTTTAGATTCTTGACTCTCGGATGCGAAGTAAAGAGACAGAAGAAATCATAATTGCCAGATAAAATGGGCCAACTGCTCTAGCTGTACTTTTAATTCTCATATCTCTTTTTCTCTGTATTCTCTCCTGAGAAATGTGTTTCTAATTTATAATTATTTACTAAGTTATATAAGACAAACATCTGTCTGGAAGACCTTGTAGAAAGTTAAGGACCAGAGGCTAAATATTTAAAATTTAAAAAAATATGCAAAATGTAACTGAGGGTATATTATGAATGAAGTGACATAATAAAGGTTCCAAATTAATTTAGAATTTAGTGATTAAAGATATTTTCAACTAGATTAGCTTCTGTGTCATATAACCTCATATTCAAAAAGAATGTGCTGAAATCATTATGCTTCACATACAAGAGAATAGGTCTAAAGGCAAGACAAAAAGCCAGAAATCTGCTGACTTCATTAGACTATACATGGGTGATAGAATTTTTCCTTTTCCACAAATATTCAGGAGTTCCATGACAAAAACTTTGAAGCATGCTATTTCCATTATTGTTATAAATTATGTGCTAAGTTCCTGGAGATCCTTCTCTTAAGTAACAGATCTTTGTTGACGATGAACTATTATATGTCAGCACAAGGAAAAATGAACTCTATGAAGTAAAACAAATTCTTTTTTCTCTTTTATTTTTATAAACCATTAATACACCCATCACGTATGATGTTGAGTATGATGTTAATGTTGAGTATGATGTTGAGTTCACATGGATAATTGTTGAATTTACATGACATATGAACTACTTTTCAAATAAACAAGATAAACATTATAAAACAATTTAATATTGCAATCCTATTAATGGTTTCAGTTTAATTTTCTTACTTTTAATGATATTTCAAATAGAATTTTTATTTATTCTTAATTTTATTATTATAATATATTTAAAAAAATTTCTCTTGTTTGGAATCTGACCTGAAATAACAGAACTCAAAGCTGCCACTGTTGGGGCTAGAGCAATAGCACAGTGGGTAGGGCCTTTGCCTTGCACGTGGCCAACCCAGGTTCGAATCCCAGCATCCCATATGGTCCCCGAGCACCGCCAGGAGTAATTCCTGAGTGGAGAGCCAGGAGTAATCCCTGTGCATCTCTAGGTGTGACCCAAAAAGCAAAAAGAAAAAACAACAAAAAAACAAAGCTGCCACTGTTGACTTTGTGAACACAATAAACAAAATGTATTGTGAATGCATACTCTGTTAGCATTTAAATAAGTTTCTACAAAATGATTTTGGTACTCTAAGAATCTCACCATTCTACAAGGAAGTGATCATTGACATAAAGAGAGGGGTTCGGCAGGGTGATACCATTTCACCTAAACTCTTCAGTGCCACCCTCGAAAACATCATGCGACGACTGGAATGGGAAGGAGTGGGAGTGTAGATAGACGGTGGGCAACTATACCACCTCCGCTTCCCTGATGAAATCATTTTCGTAATGCCAAACATTGGCCAAGTGGCACAAATGCTGGCGACTTCGACCTCGAGTGTGGAAACGTTGGACTGCAGCTGAATCTCAGCAAAATAATGTTCATGAAAAACGAACTAGTCCCTGATGCTCCACTTGCTCTCAATGAAACGAACATCTTCGGATGCAGCAGCTATGTGTACCTGGGTCGAGAACTCAATATGAGGAATGACTTGGTGCCAGAACTGCGCAGGAGGAAGAGAGCAGTGTGGAGCACCTTGAGGAGCGTTGAAGAAGTGGTTAAGAGGACAGAGAACCTCTGGCTCTGAGCACATCTTTTTGACTCCACTGTTCTTCCTGCACTAACATATGCCTCAGAGACCTGGGCCCCATGCAAATAGGATGAGAATGCTATTCAGTTTTCCCAAAGAGGAATAGAAAGAGCTATGCTAGGAGTATCATGTTTCACTCAAGTGAGAGAAGGGATCCATCCGGAGTTCCGACCTCCAATGGTCAAGAATCAGGAATGCTGTCTCGTTTGCCAAGGCATCAAAAATCAGATAGGCCAGACACATAATGTGATTCATAGATGACCGCTGGACTAGAGCTGTTACTGACTGGATTCCACAGGACATAAAAAAACCGTGTGGCTGCCCGCCAACGAGATGGTCAAATTTCTTTGTCAAAACCCCGAATGAACGATTTGAGGCTCTTCCTGTTCCTGGAGTGAGCAGATATCATTGGGCTATACTAGCACACGACAGGGACAAATGGAGACTTACTGGCACCTGCTCAAGCAAATCAAAGATCAATGGGATGACAAGTGACAAGTGACTCTGAGAATCACATGCTTTGGTGAAAGAAGAAATCATTTTTGCAACCTTAAGGAAAACACTTTTTTAGCATTTAAACAATTAAACTTGTGTTTGTGCACCATGTATCAGTCATTATTTCAAGAGTGTTTTAATGTGGAACCAGAGAGATAGTAATGTGGTTAAGGCACTTTCATGCAGCCAACCTGAGTTTGATTTCTGGCACTCTATATGGTTCCCCAATGTGGGGTCCCCCCTGCGGGCATCATCCTGTCCCGCAGGGAGGACCTTTCGTGGGGCTAAGAGGGGACGCAACCGAACAAAGAGACGCAGGGCCAGAAGGAGGAGGAGAGAGAGAGAGTTTATTCACAGCAGTTACAATACTTATACCTCTTTGTGGGAGGGGGCAGTACGCATGCTTGGACCCCCATAGGAACAATAGTAAAATGCAGATCAGGCATGGGCGTTGGCTAGTGAGAGGAATGGCGAACTGATAAGATCAGTAAGGTCAGCAGTGGTGACCTTGTTACAGAAATCCCAAGTAAGCCTCTGCTGGACTAGAGGATAAGAGCCGGGCTTGTAAAATGGCTCCCTACACCCCAAACATCTACAGAGCCAGGAGTAAACCTTGAACAGCCCTAGCTATGGTCTAAAAACAAAACCAAACAGAACAAAAATTTAAGTAAATATATCTAAAACTTAAACTCATATATAGGTGAAGTCAGTCTTCTTCCTAATTAAAATTAACCATAATAAAGTCTTCTTTTCTATCATATACTTTTTGTTAATTTGGTTGTTTTTTCACAATACTCCTCAGGAGTTTCCCACTTGAATCTGTGCTCAGGGGACAAACTTGGTGCTATTCAGGAATCATAGACAGTGCCAGGGATCAAAACCGGATTGGTACATACAGGCAAGAACTTAACCCATTTACTGTATTGTTGGTATACAACATCCCATAATCTCAAGCCTAGCTAGGCCTGGATGTAAAGGTCATTTTCTGTTACTGTTACTGTTACTTTAACTGACTTTGATACTGTTTTCATTGGCTAAGTTAATTTGCATATTCTGCCTATGTGGCTGAATATCATTGGTTAGTACATCAACTTACTAAATAAAAGGAGGTTAAACAGGCTGTTCTCCTGCAGGTCACAACACAAAAACCTCCTGAGACAGTCATGTGATCCTCCCCAAAAATGTATTTTTCTTCTGCCAGTGAAATGCCTTGGACTGTCAAGTAAAACTGCAACATTGTTGCAACACTGTATCTTCAGCCCTCCTTTCATACACTCTGGGTACCATTCCACTTTTATTGAGGCAACTAGATTACAATATTAATGATAGTTTCTTGCATGTATCCTTCCAGCACCATATACAAAACAAAAATGTCCATTACTTTCCACCAATATGCTAAGGATCACTTCTATCCACACTCAACTTAGTTGCATACCATTGTATGCCACACCACAATTTCTTTATCTAGTCTACTGTTCTTGGACACTTAGGTGGTTTACATACTTTATCAATTCTGAATACTGCTGCAATGAAGATAGGTGCAAGAATTTCTTACCAAAATAAAATTTTGGGAATCCTGGTGTAAATGCTATGAAATGGGACTTCTGGGTTCTCTGAAAACTCTTGAGAAGTGCCCATATTGTTTTCCAGAGAGATTGAACAAGTCAACATTCTCACCAACTAAGGCTGAGAGTTCCTTCCCCCAACTCCCATGCTTGCACAGGTTGCTTTTTTTTGTTTTGTTTTCCTTTTTCGGTCACACCTAGCAATGTACAGGGCTTACTTCTGGCTCTGCACTCAGGAGTCACCCCTGGTGGTGCTCAGGAGACCATATGGGATGCTGGGAATCAAACCCGGGTCGGCTGCATGCAGGGCAAACGCCCTACCCACTGTGTGTTAATGCTCCAGCCCCAAGGTTGCTTTTTTTAAGGAAAAAGAAATCAACATTATATCTTCACAAGGAATGACTGAAAACATTTTTTTTTTGCTAGCATGTTTGTCTAAGAAATGATATTTGAAGGGGGTTCTTCCTTCTGAAAGTAAAAAATAATAGAAACTCAAATCTATAAACTGGGCCTTTGTATAAATTACAATAAAAGATTAAATAAATGTACATTTTTCTTTTTTTCACATAATTTAAATTAAATCTGTACAATTCAAGAGCTTATCAAGATCATAGAATACAAAAATACAAGAGCAACTAATTTCACTTTTTTTGTTACAGTAATGAGTTATTTTGAAATAAAGCAAAGAAAGCAAATTAATAGTAGCATAAAAATCTCTAAGGAGCAAGTTAATAAAAAAGGCATGTAATTATCATACAGAAAATGTAAAATCATTTTATGATGACGATAAAGAACATCTAAATAAGTTGAAATACAGTGTTCATGGATTCATTGTAAAAGCAGTGATTCATTGAAATTTACCTATAAAGTCAATACAATTCTTATAAATAGTTCTCATGTAAATGCAGTTCCTTATCAGTACTAACATATGAAAATGCTAACAGACTTTGTGTAGAACTTTAGAGTACTCTAATATGACTATATAGAAATCAATATAGTAATGATAACCAAAATGACTTAGAAAATGAATGAATTGTAGGAAGCCTACTCCAAACTTATAATAATTGTGATAGTATATTATTGGGCAAAGGCAAAGGGAACATTGCTTAGTGGAGCAGAATTAAGAGTCTAGAAACAAAACCAGTTTATTTTTAACTGTGAACAGGGATAGTCTCTTAAATAAATGATGTTATTGAGAAACCTTGGGTATCTATAGACAAAACAATGAAACTAAGTCTTACCTTATTCCACAAGCAAAAGCTTACTTAAAAATGGGTCATATACCTAAGCATTAAAGCCAAAATATGAAATATATAGAAGAAAGTCTTTTTGGCATTGGGTTAGATAACTAGATTTCATTTCCACATTCTATTTTATTACCTTTCCCCTTGAGGAGTAAAAAAAAATACTCCTTTTAGTTTAGGCACCATGATTTACAAAGATGTTGATGCTAGAATTTTAGGCATACAATGTTCTGAATTCCTATCCCACCAAGTGTTGGCATACCTCCACCACTGACCTCAGGTTCCCTTTCATCCTCACCTCCATGGGGATCTGTCTTCTTAGAAGATACATTTTTAATTAAGTTTTTTATTTAGGTAATGGTAATTTACTAAGTTGTTCTTAATTGAGATTCCGGCATACAATTTTCCAAGACCTATCCTGTCACTAGTGTCAACTTCCCTCACCAATGCCCTCGTTTCCCCTCCCACTCCTCATCTGTCTTTAAAATTTGATTATGGTTATGAATTTCATAATATTTTTGATAATTTGTTTAACTTTGTGAGTTCTCTATGTATCTTGCATATTAAACCTTCATTTGATGTGCTTGCATCAGAGGGAGGGATAGAAACATTCAAAAGCAAACAAAAGCTGGTAATATTTGTTTTAACTAACCCAATTCTGAAAGAAATATTGAAAGGCTGATCACATAAAGAAAATATCCCATTGTAAGGAAACAACCATACACAAACAGCATAGCAGTACAGCACTTTAGTCAATGGACTAAACTCTCACACCAAAGGCAGAGAGTGACTGGATGGATCAGGAAACAAAATTTGTCTCCTTGCTTTTTGCAGGAGAGACATATAAAATCATAGGACAGGTAGAGACTAGTGTGAATGGATGGAAAAGAATCATGCAAGCCAATGATAAACTAAAAAATCTGGGACAGCCATGCATATATCAAAGCAAATAGAATTTAATCTAAAGAAAGGAATTAGACATAAGAATAGACACTACTTGTTGCTTAAGGAACGATAGATAAAGAAATACTAGCTCTAGTTAATGTGCACAACCAAATGTCAGATCAGCAGCATTTTAAAAAAAGCACAAACCTAAAGAAACACATGGACAGAAATACAACAGTAGTTAGAGACTTCAGCAGTCCACTCTCAGTACTGGATAGGTCAACTATGCAGAATATCAGTAAAAACTCAAAATACCAAAATAAGAAATTATAAGAGCTGGGACTAGTGGACATATACAATGACTTCTATCCTCAAAGAGCCCAATATAGAGTCTTTAGTGCACATGGAACACACTTCAGGATAGGTCAGTCACATAGTATAACATTAATCAAACTTTTATAAATTCACACATATAAATATCATACCAAGGACCATATACCACAATATCATGGATGTATTAATTAACCAGGGATTAATTAACCAGGGATCAGGGATTAGGATCAGGGATGCTTTCTCGTTTGCTAAGGTATCAAAAATCACGTGGACTGGACACATAATGCAATTTGGAGACAACCGCTGGTCTAGAGCTGTTACCAACTGGATTCCACAGGACATCAAAAGAATTCCTGGCCGCCCACCTACAAGATGGTCGGACTTCTTCGTCAAGACCCTGAACAAAGTGTTTGATGCTTTTTGTGTTCCTGGAGCTACCAGGCGCCATTGGGCTATGCTACCACACGACAGGGACAAATAGAGATGTTACTGGCACCCACTCAAGCAAATCGATGAGCAACGGGATGATGGGTGATAGGTGATTAATTAACCAGAGAAAGATGTTGCTAAATAACAAATGGATCAATAAGGAAATCAAGAAAGAAATAAAATGATTCTTGAACTAATGATAATTCAGAAAATGTTATTTCTTCTAATAGAAATTATATCTTTGGGACAAAATATATTAAACAGCAAGAGCTGTGATGAAATTCATAGCAAAACAAGGCTTGCATTAGGAAAGAAGAAAAAGCTAAATGCACACCTTAAATATCTGGAAAAGCAACAACAAAAACATTCAAAGACTAATAGAAAGAGAGAAATAATAAAAACTAGAGCAGAAATCAACGATATAGAAACCAAGAAAGTAATGTAAAGAGTCTATGAAAGCAGGAACTCGTTCTTCAAAGGATTAAACAAGATAAACCTTTGGCAAGAGTCACAAGGGTAAAAAAAGAGAAAATGCTCAAATAAATTGGATCAGAAACAAAACAAAAGGGGAGAAATTACAACAGAACCCTCAGAGACCCAAGACATCACGAGGGCTTTCTATGAACAACCCTAAGCAGGTGACCTTAGGAAAAAATGGACATATTATTAGAATCATATAACCTCACAATCTGAATGTGAAGGAAATAGAAATTGTGACCAAGCCATTCACAGCAAAATAATTGAAACAGTAATTAAGAACTTCCCAGAACAATTCCCCCAGCTGTTGCATTCTATCAAAACTTCAAAGACTTAATACCTTTACTCCTTGAGCTCTTAAACAAACAAGAACTCTTCCTAAGAGTTTCTAAGAAGATAACTATTACACAGTATCCAAAATGGTAGATGTATTACTAGAAAAAAATTTAGACTAATTTCCCTGATAAATATTGTGCAAATAATCCTCAACAAAATTCTAGCTTACTGAATTCAATAGCATATCCAAAAATTTCTCACTACAATCAAATAGAATTCATTGAGCATGCAAGGATAGTTTAACATATGCAAATCAATTAAAATAATACACCACATCAATAAAAGGAAAGATTAAAATATGATTATATCAACCAATTCAGAGAAAGCTTTTGACCAGATCCCACATCTGGTCAATTTATGATAAAATTACTTAACAAAATAGAGATGGTAGGAGCCTTCCTCTAGGTAATATGTCCAACTATAACAAATCCACAACCAGTGTAATGGAAAACTACAAGTAGTTCCTCTGAAATCAGGTACAAGGCAAGTATACTCATGTCATTTTTTAAAAATTGTTTTTGAACAAAAGCCCCACTTTTGTTCAATATAGTATTAGAAGTTCTAGGAATCAGAGAAGAAAACTAAATCAAAAGCATAAAAATTGAAAAGAAGGAAATCAAACTACTACTACTTGAAGATAACCTGATAATATACATAAAATACACTAAATAATTCACTAAAAGGCTTCTAGAAACAATAAGCCGGTACAGCAAAGTAGCCGGCTTCAAAATAGACACACAAAAATCTGTTGATTTCCTGTATTCAAAAAATGAACAAGAGAAATAGAGAAAAAAATGCTCCATTCAAAACATATCTAAGAACATCAAATTCTTTGGAATTAATTTAACAAAAGAAATGAGAGATTTACTCCTCTAAAATATGTCACTTTAAGAGATAGAAGATGATATTAGGAAATGGACAAGTATTTCATGCTTATGGATTTGAAAAATCAATATTGTTAATGTGACCATCCTGCCTGAATTATTATATATTCAATACATTCTCATCTAAATTCAGATGGCATTTTTCAATGACTTAATCAAAAATAAAGTTTGTGTATGGAGTCATAAAACATCTCAAATAGTCAAAGCCAAGCTAAGAAACAAGAAAACATGGGCCATCTTAGACCCAATATAAAACTATACTACAAAGTTATAGTGATTAAAACAGCATAGTATTGAAATAAGGAAAGGCATTCTGACAATTGCATTAGAATTTAGTACCAAAGGACACATCCCCTGATCAACTAATTTTCAACAAGGAAGCTGGGTGCATGGATAGGAATAAAGTAAACCTATTCCAAATGATGGTTTTAGGAAAACTGAACAACCACATGTAAAAAATTGAAGTTGGACCATGTCTCACACTCTACAAAAAAATTCAAATCAAAGTGGATCAAAAATCTTGCCATCATGCCAGGATCCATGAATTACTTCAAGGAAAACACTGGTGAACACACCACGATTTGTACCACTAACGGTTATTTAATTACATACCATTGGCAAGAAAACAGAAACAAAAACAAACAAATGAACTACAAATAAAATTAAATTCAACACATGAAATTAAAAAGTTTTCATGGCAAAAAAAGCATGGGCTAAAAGTCACCTAACTGAATGGGAGAAAATATTAACATTGAACACATCAGACATAGTTTTAATTATAATTTAGATCCTATGCTTACCATAGTGTCAGGAATAGTGGTTTAGATATATTCACATACCTCATCTCTAGATTACAGATAAGACCAAGACTCCTAAGACTTTTAGACTGCCTCTTCCTCCTTACTTTTCTATCCATTTCTCACCTTCACTGGAATTTTCATTTCTGTAGTGTAGAATAAATGGTTTATCCACATTTTATAGCTACCATTCCATAGACATGCTATTTTATATTATTTATGTTATTAGTGATAATATCTGGTATCTTTGAGAATATCTGTACCTTCTGGCTTACTTCACTTAACAAAAAATTCTCAAGTTCCATGAAAATTGCAGTGAATTGCATGATTTCATCATTGTTTGTAACTGCATAGTATTTAATTATGTGTACATATCACAATTCCATTATCTACTCTTTCGTTATTGAGCATTTGAGTAGTTTCATTATCATGGATATTTTACTAAGTGATATAATGAACATGGTTGTTCATACATCTGTCAAATAAATGTTTTTGTGCTTTGGGGGTTAGTTACCAAGAATCATCATCATCATCATCATCATTATCATCATCATCATCATCATCATCCCGCTGATCGTCGAATTTCTCGAGCGGTCTCAGCAACCTCTCCGTTGGTCCTATCCCTGAGATTTTAGAAGCCTCTCTCTACTCGGCCTTCCCAACAATGCCACATTGGAGGCTCTTTCAGGGTCAGGGGAATGAGACCCAGCTTGTTACTGGCTTTAGCATATGAGTACACCATGGGAAGCTTGCAAGGCTCTCCCATGTGGGCAGGAAACTCTCAGTAGCTTGCCAGTTTCTCCCAGAGGGAGAAGTAGGTTATAAGACATTGCGCAGCTGCAAAATGGCCGAACGCTTCTGGGAGCTTGCTTTTAAGTCTCTGGATGTTGGCCGTTGATGGGATTACACACACATGGGTCCCTTTGCCAGTAAGTACCTCCATGCGTGAGGCTTGTTCAAACGTGTAAAGAGGGACCTTGAGCATGGCTGTGGCTAGGTTCTGGAGGTCTTCAGCTGCCGGGAGCTCTGCTTGGGGCGGGGAGGGAAGCTGGAGCCCATCCTCTCCAAGGGGCCCCGGGGAAGACAGCCAGGCATGCGGGCAAGAGACTTTCAGTTACCAAGAATAGAGATTGCTAAGTCATGAGGAAATTCTATTCTTAGTTTTTAAAAGAAATTTCAATATTGTTTTTGAATGATGTTTGTGAATGATTCATGAAATTTGGTTATTAACCCTTTGTCTGATATATTGTATACAGGTAGTTTCTTCATTTCAGTGGCAGTATCCTTTCAATTTAGCTTATGTTCTCTTGCTATAATGAAACATTTAAGTTGATGCAGTATACCATTTCTTTGATTTTTTATGTTACCTTTGCCCATAGAATTGTATTGTTGAGAACATCTTTGAGCTAAAAATCCAGGAGAATTCTCTCTATACATTCCCCAATATATTTGATGAAATCTGGCAAAATCTCAAGGTTTTGATACACTTTGAATTGGGAGACATAAGGATCCAGTTTCTTCTCTTTCTTCGGGGGTGTGTGTTTTCTCCCCACCACTTGTTGAAGAGGTTCTCTTTAGTCCATTAGGCAACTGTTTTTTAAACTATAATTTCAATAGTATGAATATCAAGGAAAAATCACTAAATTTAACAATATTTGTGCTTCATCTGTCTCATTAAAAGTGAGATTTAAAACATGAGAAAACATAATAAGTTATAATATATAAAGGCTGGAGTGATAGCCCAGCGGCTAGGGCCTTTCCTCCATCCCTCTCAGAGAGCTCTGTAAGCTACCGCATGGCAGAGCCTGGCAAGCTACCCGTGGTGTATTCAATATGCCAAAAACAGTAGCAACAAGTCTCACAATGGAGATGTTACTGCTGCCATGCAAGAAAATCGATGAACAACAGGATGACAGTGCTATGACAATGTTATATAAAATTCACATCCATATGATATAAAGAAGCCTCACAATAAGATAAATAATACAGGTAAAATAATGGGTGAAAGCTCTGAATAGATTTCCCTGAGAATCCAGACATGCCCCTCAAATGGTTCAGAGGCAGAGTTCCTGTCTTGCACGGCAAACCTCCAGCATCTCTCCCCATGCCAAGTGTGATCCTGCTGGACCAACATTTGGCATCCCCAGTACCACAATAAAGTGAACTCTCTGTGGCACACAAGAATCCCCTGTGTGTGAGCACCACAACTAGGGAGTAGGCAACCCACTCATGTGTAAGATACTGGTGAGCACTGCAACTGAAGTACTAACAGCCCAATGGGAGCACAGCAAATTTAATAGGAAAGATGTGTAGAAGCCACCAAGTTTAATGAGCAAAAATAAGGAGGCTCAGCCAGCAACAAAGAGCTCTGTAAATACTCAATTACTTTACTAACACTATTGTGAGATCTGACAGTCAATCACTGCAAATTGACTTTAATGAAATATTTTCTGGAATTCCACCTGTCACTTTGTTATAATGGGAAACTTGAAGTTAATTTGTTATGAGGCTGCAAAGGGGCAGTCTAGGGCAGGGGAGGGAAGCTGGGAACACTAGCAGAGTAGCATGGATGGTGTTGGAACACTGTATTATTGAAACAGCTATATTATAAATAATTTTGTAAAATTAATGAATGAATTGCTGGATTTTTTCACTTATAGTAGGCGAATAATATGGCATGCAAAAATATATGTATAAGTAAAACATAAAAGATAATAAACAGAAATGAGTAGGGTTTGATGAGCTATAGATAAAAATTGACAATCTATTGATACTTGTTGAAACTGATTTATGTTATAATAAATTTATAATTTGTATTTGAAATTTTCTGTTTAAAATTTCAAAATATAAACTAAAGTTATGGAGTCACATATGGATGATTAAATTATGTCATATTGCAGAATATACTTTAGTTTGAGGTTCAAATTGACTGCACCCTACTTCCCCTCAATCTGTTGTCCTTCCTTCAGATAAACAAGCAATTTAGTTCTGCAAGTGGACACTTGACTTATCTAGAGACTTTGGCTCCCAAAAATGATGTTTTTAAATCTGAGAAGAATGAAGAATCAAATAAAATAAAATACAGGTTATTCTCATATGTTCCCATAACCTTTTAAAATCTTTTAGATCTTAAGTGTTAAGAGAGATGACTAAAATTTTCCCTTACAAAGGAGATTAAAGTTAATTCAGTAAACATATCCAAGATGTTTTACTTCATAATTATTATCTTTTGGCATTTTGGGCCACACCAAGTAAGTGCTCAGGGCTTACTTCTGGCTCTGCATTCAGGGATCACTCCAGGTAGGGTACAGAAACCATATGGCATGCTGGGGACTGAACCTGGGTCAATGTCAATTAAGACAAACAGCCTGCTCTCTGTACTATTGTCCCAGCCCTCCAAGATGCCTTATGCATTCCAGGTGTTCCCCAGAACTATTTTCCCTCAATTTCACCGTGTCTCAGAAATTGACCCTTACAAAAAAATGAATCTTGACAAGTCTCACCCATAACCCAGTGTTGTTTTCTGTTGTTTGTTTTGTTTCTGAGAGGTATGGCAGTGCATCACGCACATTAGCATATTCATATACATGTGCATATGTAATGTTATAAATGTGATACTATTGTCAATGCTTTTATTTAAGGGCCTTACCTCCTGAACATTTAACAGTAGAACTTAATAACTCAATAAGAACTTATGAAAATGAATTAGAAATTCTTCCTTATCCTTTATAAGCCAAGTTTTGAATACTGAATATATAAAAGAACAAATAAAACAAAATTATGGTCAGTGCATCAGATATGTTACAAAGCACAGTGTTGCTATATGTAAGAACTTTGGTGAAAGCTGCATATTGTCAAGCAGGCCAGAACTTTTGATCCAGAGCTTTGTATTTTTCAAAAGAATACTCCTTAACTTTGAAGAAAAACATTCTGTAAATTATTTTCTTTCAATTTTTATCGACATACATTGTTTTACAACATGGTATGTGTTTGAGAAAGTTTCACATCTCTACAGGTGCTACCATCAAACCGCCATCAGAGTATATATAGATAAGCTGCTTTTTCATCTTTCCCACCCTCTAACAGTTGCTTCAGGCTTGCAGTCAATATCTAAGACTTTGTTTTTATTTGACTCTGTTCACTTGTTCTGAATCTGTATATGCCACAAACAATAAAGGCATCCCACATTTCACTTTCTCCTTCTGATTTCTTTAGCTTAGAATTACCTATTCCATTTCCATCCATATTGTCACAAATGGGATTGATTTCACCTTTACTTATAGAATAGTATCATTGCATTTTATGTATATCTATGTATGTATGCATATATGTGTTTATGTATGCGTATATATCTGATTTTATCCACTTACCCACTATTAGAACTTTGGACTCTTTGGGGGATGCATCCACATTTCTGATTTTTGATTTTTGGATAGACATCTAGGAATTGAACTGGATCATGTGGTAGAGCTATTTCGAGTATTTTGAGGAAATCCCTATACAGTTTCCCCAAAGACTGTACCAGTAGGCAGCTCTATCAATAATGCATAAATGTTTACTTATCTCCATATCCTTACAATACTTGCTGTTTTTGGATTTTTGTTGTTGTTTTTGATCAGTTTTTTAAATAAAATTGTTCACAATGATTTATAATATTAATTATTCCAGAACCAATCCCACCACCATTACACCTTCCCACCACATTATTTCCAATTTTCCCAGCCACCACCCAAGCCTTATCCAATGGCAGTTCCCAAATGATTTATTTTGTATTGCTTGTTAAGATTCATTCACAAAAAAAATCAAGAAAGATTTCCTTAGAAGAAAGTATATGAAGATTTTTGTATCTCACCCTGCAACTATTAAGCCCTAATATTTTCTTAATCAAGATTGGTTGCCTTCTACTTTACATCTCATCCAATGTGGTATGCTATTCCTGGTATATCAGTGGTGTAGAGTTTGAGACGTCACTCCAGGAATTCTAAAAGTTTGATGGGGTGATACAGCTGGAGATAAACTTTTAACTGGGTGGTGTCTGAAAACATCTCTGCAGCTTGCTGATTATTTTCAAGGTTTATTTTGAGTCTCTGGATCATGGTTGGTTAATGAGCTTATATGGCACCAGAGGTAGTTCATGGGTGTGGCTGTAGGCTCCTGGAAGAACAGGAGGATGCAAGATCAACCCATCCCTGACTCCATGAGAGCCTGGAGATTTTGGTCACAAAAAGTGCATACCTGAGTTTTTCAACAGATTCATTCCTGGATGAGGCTCGTCCAAGCCTTTGGATTCCAGCAATGAGCATGGCCGCAATTGAGTTCTGGAGGTTTTTGGCTACTGAGGCTCTGTTTGGGTGGTTAGTGGGCTCGCCTGCTCCCCTCCGAGGTGCCCAGGTGAGACAGCCAAGTGAGGGGTCTGGAGGCATCTCTCTGGTTTGGCCTTTCAACATAGACCACTTTCATACATGCAAGGTAACATCTCACTATCATTTTTATCTTTAGTCTCCTTAATAATAACTATAATGAACATTTGTATATTATTTTTAAACCTAAATACCTTATTTAATTACATTATTCTTTAAAGTCAGTAGAGCTTCATATTTTAGTAAAAACTCATTAAGATCTATGGAATCACACTTTGAAATTAGTCAGAAATATGCTGCTATTTCAACTCCTTGGTCCATCTATTATCTTCTGCATTTTATGCTTCAATTCAAGTTTTGACTGTATTGTCTCCACCACAGATATGCCTTATCTTGCCTCTCAGCTCTACTGAAAGACAATAAATTGGGAAGATGGTCAGAATAAATGATGGATGCGGATTTTTTTTTATAAAAATGTACAAAATGCGAGGCAGGGTATTTGATAACACTTAACCTTCAGTACAGATTTTCAAAGATAGAGACAACTGCTTGCAGTAGCTTCTTTCCTTAGCTTAGTATATTCACAATTTGCTAGTGACTTTGGCCACAACAGACAAAACCAATCTAAGTTGTGCACCTGCAGTCCAGCCTGAAACCTGATCCTAACACACTGCCCAACAGAGCCCCAGTGACTAGTTGCTTGCAGCCAATTCTTCATCTCAGCCAATTGATAGAGACTTACAGAGTACCACATGGAGTCTTGAATTGACTTTCCACTTCTGGAATCCTGAACTGTGCAGCTGTATACACAACTTCTGTTACTCTAAACACACACCACATTGTCAGTATCCCCAGTGTAAGCCCACAATCCTGTGAAAGATCTCACCTCTCCTAGGATCCCCAATTCTCCCATAGGAGTGACTGATGAAGAAACAGTGGGAAGCAGAGGAATAGCCTACCAAATCAAAGGAGAGAAGATAAGGGCTAGAAGGCTCAGCCAGTACCAAATAGCACTATAGTTCATCACAAAACAATCTTAGTAACACCATGGTGTAAATGTTTAGTAAAATTGAAGAAAAAATCATTTTATAAAACACAAAAATATGAGAATGGAATTGAGAAAACTAAACAGAGAAGTGACTGATATAGAGAATGGGAGGTATATAATAAACTTGTAGAGACCAACAGCAAAGTAACCAAAACAGAAAAAAGCGGTGGGCTCTAAAATGGGATGCAGGAAACCTGCAGAAGACTGAAGAAAGTCTCAAAAGGAATCACCAGAGGACTATGGGATAATTCCAAAAGGAATGATAAAAAAGTCCATCAGAGTCTCAGAAATAGGAAGAGGAATGTGATGAAGAATCAGTCAAAGTAATCATAAGTGAGATTTTTCCAAGAATGGAGAGCTTGTACCCAGATTAAGAGACTGAAAGAGTTCAAGCAAAGTGGATCCAAATAGAAAACTTCCAGTACACATTGAAATCAGAATGAAAAAAGTGAAAGACAGGCAGACTATTGCAAACAGCAAGATCAAAGAAGAATCTCATATACAAAGAAAAACTTCTATGATTAACAGCATATTATCAAATCTGTTATATTCAAATCATAGCAAATTTTATAGGCCACTAGAGAATGGTGGAGTAGAGTAAGAGAAATGAGTGAAAGGAATGCCTCACCAAGAATACTTTATTGAGTTAGGTTATAATTCACATTTCAGGAATAAGATAAAATTTTATAGAAAGACAACTTCTTGAACTTTGTAGCATCAAAAATAGTTTTTTAATAATAACTATGAGTTTCTTTAAAAGACAAGACAAACCTCACAATAATTCATAACTTCTATAAAATTATGACAATAAATCCATTTATCTCAACAATATCACTCAATATCAATGGCTAAAATCACCAATCAAGACAGCCAGAGTGGTATAATAGATTGTAAAACCGAATCCAACTTTCTCTTGTTTACAAGAGACAGACTTAAACATTCAGAAAACACATGTTCAAAGCCCCAAACTGGAAAACAATCTTGCAGGCAAGCAATTCCCTTAACAACAAGGTCCTTCACTGTACTTATACTAGACAACAGAGACTTCAAATTAAAGAAGAAAAGAAGGGACAGATATGGTCATTTCTTAATTATCAATAAGTAAAACAAATAACGCACACTTCCAAAGATGCATTCCACCAATAATGTTCCATTCAAATACATAAAACAACTTCCAAGAAACACAAATAATGACAATGACAGTAACACAATAGTAGTTGGAGAGTTTGTCACTCCCCTATCACTGACAGATATACCTTCTAGGAAAAAAACTCAGCAAGGTTACATAGACTTTAAAGAATGAGATGGAAAGGAAAGGCCTAACAAATATAAATATAAACACATAACACATATATATGTATATATATTACAAACATGGATATATACATATGTGCATATATATATATATATATATATATATATATAGCCCTTTCAACCCCCAAATGTTAGCAATATATTCTCCAACAGTGCACATGGAACACTCTTCAAGACAGACCATATGCTTTACATACTGGATCACAATATATATCTCTATAGCATCAAGAAGATAGAAATTGTATCAACTAACTTCTCAGACTACAATGATTTGAAATGGAAATTAATCATAAGCAGAAATGAGGGAAAACTTCATATACCGGAAAATAACTTACTACTGACTAACATATGGGTCAAAGAGGAAAGGAGAAAATAAATCAAAATATTTCTGAAAATGAGCAAGAACAAAAATATGAGTTATGAGAACATAGGAGAAACAGCAAAAGCAATGCTAAGAGAAACACTTAGAGCAATGAAAACATTCATTGAGAAGCAACAAATGAACCAAATAAAACACCTAACAGCACATCTTAAGCAGCTAGATAAAGAAAGATCAAAAAAGGGAACTAAAATCAAGGGTCACATATCACACAAATTACAAAACCCCCATTAATCATCGATTTCTCTATCAGGCTCAGTAACCTCTCCATTCGTCCTTTCCCTGAGATCTTAGAAGTCTCTCTCGACTTGGCCCTCCCAACAATATCTCACTGGAGACTCTTTCAGGGTCAGGGGAATGAGATCCAGCTTGTTACTGGATTTAGCATATTATTACACCATGGGAAGCTTGCAAGGCTGTCCCATGTGGGCAGGAAACTCTCAGAAGCTTGCCAGTTTCTCCCAGAGGGAGAAGTAGGCTGCACGATACCGAGTGGCCGCTTTGCGTTTTAGTCTCTGAATATTGGCCATTGATGGAATTGCACACTTCTGGGTTCCTCTGCCGGTACCTTCATGCATGAGGCCTGTCTGAACGTGTGGAGAGGGGCCTCCAGCATGGCTGTAGCTAGGTTCTGGTGGTCTTCGGTCGCTGGGGGCTCTGCTCAGGGTGGGGAGGGAAGCTGGAGCCCATCCCCTCCGAGGGGCCCCGGAGAAGAGAGCCAGGCGTGCGGGCAAGAGACTCTCTGCATCACTCTCTTCTGAGAGCCTGCTTTTATGTCTCTGGATATTGGCCTTTGATGGGATTACACACACCTGGGTTCCTCTGCCGGTACCTTCATGCGTGAGGCCTGTCCAAACGTGTGGAGAGGGGCCTCGGGCATGGCTGTAGCTAGGTTCCGGTGGTCTTCGGCCGCTATGAGCTCTGCTCGGGGTGTGGAGGGAAACTGGAGCCTGTCCCCTCTGAGGGGCCTTGGGGAAGATAGCCAGGCATGCAGGCAAGAGACTCTCTTGGGTAGGAAGGAAAATAATAGAATTTAGAGAGGAAATTAGTAAAAAAGCCCCAAAGATCAATGAAAATAATAACTAATTTGGAAGAATAAAAATTGACAAGCCACTAGCTAGACTCACAAAAAATAAGGCACAAAACTCTAAAATGTCAAGTTGAAATGAACAGAAAGATATCCTAAGATGTCACAGAAATTCAAAGGATGATCATTGATTGCTATGATCTATGCCACAAAATAGGAGAACCTATATGAAATGGATGGATTCTTAGAATCCTATATTCTTTCAAGACTAAATTAATTGGAAACAAAGTACCTAAGTAGGTCAGTTAATATCAAGGAAATTGAAACAGTAATTAAGACTCCCCCAAAACAAAATGCCATGCCCAGATAGGTTTACTAGTGAGTTATTCCAAACCTCTCATGACTTAATCCTAATCCTTTCCAGGCTATTTTAGAAAGCTGAACAGAAATCCTCACAGTTTTTATGAGGCAAATATTCACCTGATACTGAAAGCATAGACATCACTAGAAAAGAAAACTTTAGACCTATATAGTTTTCTGATGAATATAGATGCAAATATTATGAACAAAATATTAGCAAATATAATGCAACAATGCATCACAAAGATATTCCCACAGCCAGAAGAGTGTTTTAATATGTGCAAGTCAATCAGTGTAATAATCCATGATAATAAAAAGAAAAATCAAAATCATTATGATTATGACAAAGAGTTCAAATAGGAAACACTTATCAAGATCCAATACCCATTCCTGATTCAAAAGTCAGTAAAATGGGGGTGACTCTTTTAACATAGTTGAAACTACGTCAAATCTATAGTGAACATTATACACGATGGTGAAAAACTAAATGCTGCTCACTTTCACCACTACTATTAAATGTAGTATTGGACATATTTGCAGTAATTAGGCAAGAAAGAGAAAAGGTTATTAGATTGGAAAAGAAGTCAACTACTACTACTTTCAGTTGTCATGATATTATACTTAGAAATCCTGAAAGAGTACAAAAATCTTCTAGGAAAAAAAAAGCTTGTAAAAAGTGTCTAGCTGAAAAATCAGTGTGCAAAAATCCATGGCATTTTTATATGTGAGCAATATAGGAGAGAGAAATAGATATATAGAGAAAGGTGTTAGAAAAGCGATCTCATACATAATTGCGCCTCAGAAAGTGAAGTACTAAGCTAAACAGAAGAGGTAAAATAGTCCAAGATAAATGTGAATAATTATAAAGCAAGACAAGTAAATGAGAATACTTTCCCTAGTTTTGATTTGAAAAGGTTAACATTGTCCAAAGAACAATGCTAATCAAACACTATGCAGATTAATTGCAATCCCTATAAAAATATTTATAACATAGATCAAATGTTGCTGAAATTTAAATGGAACAATAAAACTCCCAAAATAGCCTAAGAAGTTATAGAGAAGACGCAATGTTTCTCTTAACCAATTTAAAAATGTACCATAAATCAAAACAGTAGTATAGGGAAAGATACTCTGAACAAGGCAATAGAATTCAGAATCCAGAGACAAATCCTCAGGTGTATGTATGAACAGCTAATCTTTGACAAAGAAGCAAAGAGTATGGAGTAAGTAAGGGCAGGCTATTCAACAAGTTGTGATGGGATAACAGGTTGGTCTTGTGTAAAACAAAAAAATTCAGGGGGTCAGAGTGATGGTATAGCAGGCAGACTGTTTGCATTCTATATGGCCAAATTGGGTTTGGTCCCTGGCACCCCGTATAGTTCCTTGAGCTTTGCCAGGAGTAAAGAACCTGGAGTGAACTATGGGCACAGGCAGGTGTGGCCCCAAAAGAAACAAACAAAAAATTAAATTTATATCCTACACTGTAAAAAACACGCAACCCGGAGATTCTTCTTGCAGCAATTTATTCAGAGACCTTCTCATGCATTGGGAAGGAGGGGAAACGGGGAAAGAGAAGAAACGAGGATGAGGAACGAGGGACGAACGAGGAGGAGCCTCTAGCTAGGTCACTTCCCCCCTTTTATCCCTCTCTCTCTGCCCAAGTGTCTACAGCTGATAGGCTAGTTACACCTTGTGGGCGTGACAGGACATCCTGTTTCCTTATTAGGAGTTGTTTTCGAAGCACGGTGCAATTAACAGTGAACAGGTGTTGTTTACGAAAATAAAATGCTATGCACAAAAGGTTCAATAACAATAGCAGAACACCTATTCTCTAGGACAGATACTCTTTCAGCAGGACCCATCAATGATGAAATCCCATGGTTGTGTTTCTCCTCTCCTTGTCCAACAAACATATGAGCATTCATAATATTAATCGTTTTGTATGGGCATACCAAGAGATGCATTAAACTTTTAGAATTGCTCTCCTGGGGTCATCTCAATCTCAGACTACAGTGCCCAGGCCAGATTAGTCTTTCCTATCCCTAGCAGGGTCCTAGTCTCGTCATTACTTTAAGATCATAACAGCACTTGTCCATGATCAGACTCTTAACTTATAGTTAAGAATGAGGCACTTTGGCCAGGCCCATCTCGATGCCAGGGTAGCACATAACTTACCGCTTGCCCTGGGTCCGTCTCGTCCCCCATTGGGACCCTGCCTTTTAGAGGGCTAGGAACTGAGGGCAACCAAGGCTATAGTCAAGAAAGCAGATGCCCGGGAATTAATAATATTCAAAGCCAATTAAATCCCAATTGCAAAGGCATATTAATAAATGTCTTTCTTTGTCCATACAAAAAGGACTTGCTCTGAATAAGCTATGCAAAGGACTCAAGGAGAAGAGAAAGACATTATTTACAAGTCAACAGAACACTAAGAAAGAAGCTACAAATAAACACAGAGGAATGGGAGCACTGTGATGGGAGTAACCCAATAAACCTAAACTACCTGAAGCTATGTAATCCTACACTACACCATGAGCAAAAGTCAGTTAAAAATGAATTAATGAAATTGATATAAGACCTGAATCTATGAAGTATATTGAGCAAAATGAACATTGAATCTCAAGGAAATGTCTTCAATGATTCAATGCAATTTGACGATACTGATTCTTCCAACACATGAACATGGAATACTCTCCCATTTCCTAAGGTCTCCTCTCTCTTTCAAAAGTGACTTATCGTTTTCATAATAGAGGTATTTCATATCTTTTAAGTTGACTTATTGGCATTTAATATTCTTGGACACTGTTTTGAATGCAGTAGATTCTTTGATTTCTTTCTATTCTAGTTAATTGTTTTCACACAAGAATTCTACTGATATTTGTATGTTGACTTTATAGCCAGCTAATTTAGTGTACTGGTTTATTGTTTCTAAGAGATTTTTAGTAGAATTTTTAGGGTAGTCTTGTATATCATCATGGCATTTGCAAATAGTAATAAACTGACTTTTTAATTTTTTGTTAATTTGGATCCCCTTGAGTTTTCTTCATTCTTACCTGATTGCTGTTTCTATTGCTTCTAATACAGGCTTTACTACCTTGAGAATGGTTCCTTCCAATGTTATTTTGTTTATGAACTGGTAAAAGAGTCAAATATAAACTGTATTAATAAAAATAATTTATTTCCTTAGAATGACTCTATTACTACATGAACACATCCTAATTTATAGCACTGCTTGTGATAAAATGTCAAGGTTATAAGGTTCAGATTTATCACCTGTAACCTTTCAACTTAAAAAAGTTGAAAGTAAGCAAAACTGGGCATAAAATGTAAATACACTGTAATCTTAGCCTTAGTGAAAGGGTCAACATTTTTATTTGCATAAATAAAAACAGTGGCTCTCCCAGTGTTACCCTGGAGAAACAGAGCAAACTTCAATTTTCTGATGACATGAAAGTGGCTCTAATACCACCTTGACTGCCATTCACCTTAAAATCATAATATTTTAGGGGCTGGAGTCATAGCACAGCAGGTAGGGTGTTTGCCTTGCATGCAGAAAACCTGGGTTCGATTCCCAGCATCCCATATGGTTCCCTGAGCACCACCAGGAGTAATTCCTGAGCGCAGAGCCAGGAATAACCCCTGTGCATCGCCAGGTCTGACCCAAAAAGCAAAACAAACAAACAAACAAACAAACAAACAAAAACCCAGTGCAGAATGCTCATCCATTGTACCGGTAAAAAAATAAAAATGATAATGTTTTGTCAATTGATTTCTATTTAGTCAGGTAGACAGCATTTTGAAGTTTTATTTTGCTGCCATGGTAAACCCAGGCTAATTTGCCAACTATCACTGAAATCTAAGAAGATGGAAGAAAAGAAATGAAATCTCAGCAATTAATGTTTCATCAACCATTCCAGAAAGGAATATATTGGCAAAGGTCACTCAGGTTAGTAGAGTGAATTCTTCCTCACTTAGAAGAAACCAGTTGCTGGCATTACATTAAGCAGCTGTAAATAAAAAGCCTTAACTCTTCCATTGGCAGCACCTGGTCTATTCCTGACAAATAGTCAAGAGTAAGTAAAGGTGTCAGAAGTTTCTGGAAGAAATCCAGGTGACAAAATTCTCTGGGGTGAGTAAAGAGTGAACAGAGCTTATGAACACATATAATTGCTTTCATTTAATGTTCCTCTTCATGTCTGCCCAGGAATGCACAGTCATTCACAAATCACTCATCATACAAGCAATTGGGTCTGGGCTGAAATCTTATCCATAGTTCTTGCTTTTTATGCTTCTCAACTATATGTCTTACCTCAAATAACACAAAGCATACAGAAGCTATAATAATGGATGAGTGCAGGTAGGGGGATCATATTAAAACCAAATCTAATTTATGCATTTCCAGGCACACCTAGGTATGAGGCTATCTATTCTTAAACTCTACAAATAATAAGGATATGGGGGTAAGTTATGCTTTTCTAACTATTTAAAAATGTCCTACATGAACAGGGGAGACTTGATAAATACTAAAAACAAAGCATAAAATCCCTGAAGCATGAACATGGTTTCTTAAACTGCCTTTAAGAAGGTGTGCTCTCTTGAGCACAGAATTTTTTTTTTCAAAATTTGAGATTTGCGTGGAATCTGTTAAGCAACTGAAGAAAACACATTTATCTGTTCTTTCAACTCTTCTCATAAAGTTCTCAGTCTCTTCTCAAAATAAATATTGAACAATTATTTAAGTGATATTTGCATGAAGTGGTGCCAAATGTTTGGTCTGACCAGAACAACCTCTTCCTTATTCTAGAAAGGAGGATCCATGCTTATTAACATAAATGACAAGTCATAAAAATAGGAAATAAAATGAACATTTATCAATAACAAAATTCTTGGGGTTTTGAATGATGTTGACTTGATAATATTATGGAGAGTCTCTTCCTATGAAGGAGCTGGAAAACAGAGAAAGGCCTACTTCAGGGACACCAGAAATTCTAGGACATGAAAGGGATTAGAAAGTTTAATCTGGGTTTTGAAAAATTTTTTCTTAGTAGAAAAACTTTTATTTAGAAAAATAATACAAGGCCTAGGGAGGTTAGACTACCTGTATTTTTTTAAAATCAAATCACCGTGAGATACAGTTACAAAGCTTTCATGTTTGAGTTACAGTCATGCAATGATCGAACACCCATCCAGCAATGTACAGTTTCCACCACCAATGTCCCTAGTATCCCTCCCCCCATCCTCATTTCACCCCTCTCCTTCCCTGTATGGCACAAATTTCCCTCTTTCTCTCTAATTTGGGGCATTATGGTTTGCAATGCATACATGATGGCATCTCCATATGTTTGGTCATCATGTTTGGTCCTTTATCTACTTTCAGTATACTTCTCCCATATGACTTAATGATCCCTTCTCTATCCCAAGTACCTTCTCCTCCAGCTCATGAGACAGGCTTCCAACTTCCAACTGGAGCAATCTTCCTGGCCCTTGTCTCTACTGTCCTTAGGTTTAGTCTCAGATTATGTATTTTACATTCCACAAATGAGGGCAGTAATTCTATGTCTTTTCCTCTCTTTCTCACTCATTTCACTAGCAAGATAGTCTCCATGTCCATCCACTTGTAAGCAAACTTCATGATTTCTTAACAAGGCCTCTGTATTGCCTATGCGAGATACTGGTTAGATCTCTATCACCACATTCCTTTCCGCACTAACGACACACACTTGTGGTCTCCAGAATCACTGGGGTGACATATTTTTACCAAGTACTGCCCATGTAGACGACGTTCCCGTAACAAAACACCCCAAGTTTGGATAGTCTTCTGGGAAAAATAGTTTAGATTTTACAATAAAATAGACTGTATGTGCCCTCAGGAAATGATAGAATGGCAAGAAATAATAGAATAGATGATGAATAGGTAACAGGCTGTCACTGCCAATGTATGCCCAGAAAAATAATACAATAAAATACTTTAAAGCCTTTTATTTGTGAAGTACAACATTGGCGAAGACAGAACAGGAAATTCTCATGGCTTTACTCAATACTTCAAAGGTGTCTTGAAGTATAAAGATTAGCTATATGAAATACCTCAGCCTCTGCTCTTCACATAACTTGTTGAGTGTTGATGTGCTTACTATCATTAATGTCTATCAATTCAATGGCTCAAATGATGAAAGTCAGAGTTTGGGAGTGATATTTTATTGAATAAATGACATTCCTGTGAGTCTACTTGGCACTGCTAAGGCAACCCTAAAACTTGGAAAGAACTTCTAGACTAGGTACAAGCTGATAGGTCAGAGACCTCACCTGGCCAGCAGAGGGTCAGAGTCTAGTAATGTGAAGAAATAGAAGTTTACTGGGTGCACTGTTGGGTGGAACCTACCACCTTTGTTGAGGCTGGGGTAGGGCCTGGCCCTGGAAAGGGGAAGTGGGATTTTAAATTGTTTCATCCAGACTAAAAGGGAACAGAGACTGGGGGGATGGGTGTGCTTGGTCTCTTCTGTTCTCTGTAGTGGGTGGATGTGAGAAGCATGGTATGCAGCCTGGGGACTTCCTGTCCTACGGGTCATAAGTCCTGCCTTCCACACAGTGGGGGCTGGGGGGGTAGGGGTGGGGATGGCGGTGGTAGCTCTTTGATTTCGGGAATTTTGATATCTCATCAGCCAGTTGTCATTTGGTCTGAGCAAACCATACAAAAACCACCGTAGTTATCAGAAGGAAAAGGAGAGAGGTTTGGGAGAAATGTGTATGGAGGTCGTTCTGATGGTGAGACTGCACCAGCACTTTAGTGGTGGGTGTAGTACATTGTATACACATATACAGGTCTACATTTCGAGCAGCAAAACTGAAATTTTATGATACTGTAAACTACTAAAAAATATTTTAACACCATTAATTTGTGCTTTTCCTGACCAATGATCTCTGTAATGACAGTATAGAAAGTTGTCTAAGAGGACTCAGTACACAAATTCCCCACCTTCTACCTACATTCAATGATTTCTTTGCTCTACTATTTTAATTTTTTTGTAGTAGTTTATTTAAACAGCAAAATAAAGGTATTCCCAGAGTTTATTTTAAATGAATTAACATCAATCATTGTCTCCTTGGAGGCTTTAAGGCTGTTATCATACCATCCATTTTAATCTTGCCAACCCCACTCTCATCACAATTAATAGCTTTCCTTTCATGTGTCAGACTAAATTCCTGAATCTCAGGGTCAAGATGCTCTGGCATCCTTAGCAAGATGTGTTAAGATCCTTTCCCTAGGTTGACATTTCATTTTTGGGGGATGGACTAAAGAATTACAAAGTGTATAATCAAGACTCAAATTTGTCTTGAAAATTTCCCCTACTTTCTCTCCCTAACTTCTTATTCTTCAGAGTTTAAAATAATTTCCACAAATTGAAATGAAATGTATGTATTTTCCTTTGTTATTTCCGTAGCATGTAGTACACACAAAATATACATTTATTCTTCCAGATACCAAAAACAAAAATGCATAGAAGATATCCAGAATCTCAAGATTCCTATGATATGTTTTGACATCCATGGGTAATGAAAACAACTATTCAAAGGTAGTCAGATCACTGGAAGATGTTAAATGTTTTTTCTTCTTGGCTCTGTGGGAAAAAGGAATTCTTCACCCCTTTGTGTTCTGCATTCTGAACTTCTAGTCTCAGTGAGATGTTAATAGTTTTGGTGTAAAGGATAGATATTTAGAATGTTTGTTATGATAGCATCAATGGGCTAAAAGTTCTAATAATTTATTTGCTGGTGTTTCTTTTAATCTTTTCAGATGGCAAAAATACCTGCCTCTGAGAAGAAAATAAGCCTTGGGACCTTTTATGAGGCAATTTAGTGATTCTAGGAATTGGATAATGGAAGCTCTGATTTGGGGAGTTCCAGGAAAGAAGCCAGTGGAAGGAAAGAACCCATAGAGGCAGCTGAGATACCTTATTTCTAGCTGCTATGTGTACTTTAACAGTGGTCTGCTGGGGATAAACCCTATTAGTACTAGTTACTCATATGACAAATAAATATTGGGGATCTACTATAGATCACCACTGGTGAGTGCAGTAGACATAAATTTATTACTGGAGCTGAAATATTTTTTACTTTTGCTTTCATACTACATGTAGCTGTGCTCAGAGGTCACTCCTGGCAGATCTCGGGGACCATATGGGGTATTGGAAATTAAACCTGGATTGACTGTATGCAAAGAAAGTGCCCCTATCCATTGTGTATTCTCTCTCTAGTTTTTGGGATTTAAATCTTGTTGAATTGTAATCATTCTAAACAATAGACAGTGCATGAGTTCTAGTTAGTCATTAATTTAGAATTTTAAGCTTTCTTTATGAAAACATAAAAAAGTGATAATTTGAAATGCCACCATGCCATATTAAGTTGTCATTAAGACCCTACATTAGTTCACCATTACTTTCAGATAAAGAAAAAATTAATGACCATGTCCTTGAAGTCATCAGATTCCACACTAGATTTCCTTAATTCTTTCTGAAGTCATATTATTTCTGCCTATAAAAGCACATGTTTTCTTTTTTGGAAAAGTTTCTTTTCTCCCTTTTTATTTTGTTGAAGCCATTAGCTACAAGAGTCCATTAGGCCTTTACAATGTGTTTCCTTCAAGCAGTATAAGTTTATACTCTGGATCTCAAAGAGAGTACAAAAAAGAAGGTGAGTATAAATATCTCAATAATGTTCCTCATTTATTATATGCTAAAATAATTATATTTTAATCCACTGGATTAAAAATTTATAAATATTACTAAAATTAATTTCACTTTATTTTATTTTTTTAACTTTTTATTAAATCACCATGTGGAAAGTTACAAAGATCTCAGGTTTATGTCTCAGTTATACAATATTCAAACACCCATCCCATCACCAGTGCCCATATTCCACCACCAAAAACCCCAGTATACACCCCGCCCCCACCCCCTACCCCCTACTGTAAAATGAATTTCACTTCATTTTCTCTTTACCTTGATTACGTTCCATATTTCAACACAAAACTCACTATAGTTGTTGGAGTTTCCACTCAAGAGCGACAGACCTACTACCAAGGAAGAATTTGATAATTAGTTTTCCATTGCTGGGAATGAAGAGATATGTAGCCCCACTGCTCCAAGTACATAACTCTTTTTTTTCCTTTTTCCTTTTCCCTTTTTTTTTGCCCCCTCATCCCCCTTCCCGCGCCTCATAGTATGGTGTATGCCACGCCGTGTTTCTCCCTGAAAATGGGAAACAACCTGGAAAGAGGGATATTTCCTCTTCTCGGCTGGCGTGGGGCTTTTGCTTAGTTCACAGTCCAGAGAGGTGGCTGCTACATTAATAACCTTCAATATTTCAACAAAAACTTACTGTTATTATTTGGAGTTTCCCCCCCCCCCCCAAGTCAGACCTGTTCAAAAGGAACCGTTTCACACTGCTGACAATTATAGTCACGCGATGCTGCCGCGTCTGCGCGGTTTTGGATCTCTGTATAAAGTCCAGGGAAAATTCTGCCAGAAATTGCATAGCCCAGCTCACAGTCCCAGTGCATTACTGCAAGAAGTCTCTGGAATAAAAGTCTTTAGGCACAGAGGGTCTGCTTCACTCTCAGCAGCTCCGAATTTATCTGGGCCGAGGGCATGCCAGTTACACCCCCTTTCCCATGAGTCCCTGGGAGCCCCAAGTGTAAAAATCGAATACCTCTGGGTTAGGATTCTTAGAAGATGGCGCCTGCCATGTGGGTGCCACCGCCACCACCGTTTTCCGTGCAGGAAGACAGGGTGGGGAGGAAAAATCCACCCCCAGGCAGCACAGAGTTGTAGTCCAGTTCACAGTCCCAGTGCATTGCTATTAGATGCTGCGCTGGATGCCCGAATGTGTTAGGTCTCTGGAATCAAAGTCTTTAGGTGCAGAGGGTCCCAAATTAATTTCACTTTAAAACAGACTTCCCTACATGACTGTGAAGCACCTAAATTTATGTCTGAAGCTTAAATCATGTTGTGCTAGTATAGCACTGCTTTAGCTTTCTTTCATTTTTTGATAGCTGACTAGATGAACATTATATTTATCTGATATTTGGTTTATATCAGTACCTTTGTACATAGTTGGATCTAGGCAATACTCCGTTTTAATTAAAATATGACATTAAGTCACCATTACTTTCAGATAAAGACAAACTTAATGGCTATGTCCTTTAAGCCATGTGTCTTAAGCCACCTGCTTTCATACTAGCTTTCTTAGATAGTGAAGATCATCTTTGCTTATCAGTGGTTTATCAAACCTAATGCCATTTCCAAAATGGATCCGGAAAATAAACCCAACATTCTGCTGCCTGCAAGAAACACACCTGAACAAACAGAGTAAACATAGACTCAATGTCAAAGGATGGAAAACAATCCTGCAGGCAAACAACTCCCTTAAAAAAGCTGGAGTGGCCATCCTAGTATCCGACAAAATAGACTTCAGGTTGAAAAAGATTAAAAGGGACAGCAAAGGTCATTTTCTAATTATCAAGGTATATGTACAACAGGAAGAAATCAAACTCTTAAATGTATACGCACCCAATGAACGACCGGCAAAATACTTAAAACAACTCTTAACAGACTTCAAAGAGGACATCACTAACAGCACAATAGAAGTCGGAGACTTCAATGCCGCCTTATCACCTCTAGATAGATCAACAAGAACAAAACTCAAAAAGGAAACACTGACTCTGAAAGAAGAAATTGAAGAGAGAGGCCTAGTAGACCTATACAGGGCTTTACAGCCCAGACAGAAAGAATACATATTCTTTTCCAATGCACACGGAACATTTTCTAAAATAGACCATGTACTGGGCCCCAGAACATACCTCAATAGAATCGGAAAAATAGAAATTGAATCAACCATCTTTTCAGACCACAATGCGCTGAATATAGAAGCTAACCACTCACCGACACGGAGAACCAAATCAAAAACCTGGAAATTAAACAATTCAATGCTGAACAATGAGTGGTTCAGGAAGAAATCAAAAGATACTTACAAACAAATGAGAATGAAGACACGAGCTACCAAAACATATGGGATGCAGCTAAAGCAATGTTAAGGGGAAAATTTATAGCTCTCCAAGCATTCCTTAGGAAGGAAGAAAGGGCCCACATAGATAGCTTGACTTCACGACTCAAGACTTTAGAAAAGGACCAGGAAAAGGAACCCAAACCAGACCGAAGGAAAGAAATATTAAAAAATAGAGCAGAAATTAATGATATCGAAACCAAAAAAAAAACAATCCGAAAGATCAATGAAACAAAGAGCTGGTTCTTCGAGAAAATAAATAAGATTGATAAACCGCTAGCAAGACTCACAAAGAAAGAAAGAGAGAGAACCCTAATAAATCAAATCAGAAATGAAAAGGGGGACATCATAACAGAAACAAGGGAGATTCAAAAGATCATTAGAGACTACTTTGAAGGTGTATATGCCACAAAACAGGAGAACCTAAAAGAAATGGATGAATTCCTTGATTCCTACAATCTCCCAAGACTGAACAAAGAAGACTTGGAATATCTGAATAGACCCATCAATGTTAAGGAAATTGAAACTGTAATCAAAAATGTCCCCAAAAACAAAAGCCCAGGCACGGATGGTTTCACTGGTGAATTCTTCCAAACATTCAAAGAAGACCTGTTGCCAGTTCTCCTCAAACTTTTCCAGGAAATCAAAAAATAGGAACTCTCCCAAACAGTTTCTATGAAGCATACATTTCCCTAATACCAAAAGCTAACAAAGACACCACTAAGAAAGAAAACTATAAACCAATATCCCTGATGAACACCGATGCGAAGATCCTCAACAAAATATTAGCAAATAGGATCCAACAACTCATAAAAAGATCATACATCATGACCAAGTGGGATTCATCCAGGGGATGCAAGGATGGTTTAACATTCGGAAATCAATCAACATAATCCATCATATCAACAAAAGTAAAGATAAAAACCATATGATCATATCAATAGATGCAGAGAAAGCACTTGACAAGATGCAACATCCTTTCATGATGAAAACCCTCACCAAAATGGGGTTTGGAGGAACTTTCCTCAAGATAGTCAAAGCCATCTACCACAAGCCTAGCAAGCATTGTCCTCAATGGGGAAAAACTAAGGGCCTTTCCTCTAAAATCAGGCACAAGAAAAGGATGCCCACTCTCACCACTTCTCTTCAATATAGTACTGGAAGTACTTGCGATAGCTATTAGACAAGAAAAAGAGATTAAGGGCATCCAGATAGGAAAGGGAGAAATCAAACTCTCACTATTTGCAGACGACATGATACTATATCTAGAGAAGCCTAAAGCCTCTACTAAGAAACTCTTAGATACTGTAGACTTATACAGTAAAGTTGCAGGCTACAAAATCAATACCCAAAAATTCATGGCCTTCCTATACACAAACAATGAGGCAGAGGAAAGGGACATGAAAAAAGGAATCCCATTCACAATTGTACCCCAGAAAATCAAGTACCTCGGAATCAGCTTATCCAAGGACGTAAAAGACCTCTACAAAGAAAACTATAAAACGCTACTCCATGAAATAAAAGAGGACATGAGGAAATGGAAACATATCCCCTGCTCGTGGATAGGGAGAATCAGTGTTGTCAAAATGGCAATACTCCCCAAAGCATTATACAGATTCAACGCGATCCCTATAAGGATACCCATGACATTCTTGAAAGAAATGGATCAAGCAATCCTAAAATTCATATAGAACAACAAACGTCCATGGATAGCTAAAACAATTCTTGAGAAAAAGACGATGGCAGGCTTTACCCTCCCCAACCTCAAACTTTATTACAAAGCAGTAACAATCAAAACAGCATGGTAACGGAACAAAGGCAGAGCTGTAGACCAATGGAATAGAGTGGAATATTCGTACACACAACCCCAAATGTATGATAATCTAATCTTTGATATGGGAGCAAGAGATGTGAAGTGGAGCAATGAAAGCCTTTTTAACAAATGGTTCTGGCACAACTGGACAACCACATGCGAAAGAATGGGCTTAGCCCTCGACCTGACACCATGCACAAAAGTCAGATCAAAATGGATTAAAGACCTCAACATCAGACCACAAACCATAAGGTGCATCGAAGACAAGGTCGGCAAAACCCCCCACGATGTTGAAGATAAAGGTATCTTCAAAGATGACACGGAACTAAGCAATCTAGTAGAAACAGAGATCAACAAATGGGACTACACTAAACTAAGAAGTTTCTGCACCGCAAAAGATACAGTGACCAGAATACAAAGACTATCTACAGAATGGGAAAGAATATTTACACAATAACCATCAGATAAGGGGTTGATATCAATAGTTTATAAAGCACTTGTTGAACTCTACAAGAAGAAAACATCCAACCCCATCAGAAAATGGGGCAAAGAAATGAACAGAAACTTTCCCAAGGAAGAGATACAAATGGCCATAAGGCACATGAAAAAGTGCTCTACATCACTAATCATCAGGGAGATGCAGATCAAAACAACCATAAGATACCACCTCACACCACAGAGACTAGCACACATCCAAAAGAACAAAAGCAACTGCTGTTGGAGAGGATGTGGGGAGAAAGGGACCCTTCTACACTGCTGGTGGGAATGCCGACTGGTTCAGCCCTTTTGGAAAACAATATGGACGATTCTCAAAAAATTAGATATTGAGCTACCATTTGACCCAGCAATATCACTACTGGGAATATACCCTGGAGAAGCAAAAAAGTATAGTCGAAATGACATCTGCACTTATATGTTCATCGCAGCACTGTTTACAATAGCCAGAATCTGGAAAAAACCTGAGTGTCCTAGAACAGATGACTGGTTGAAGAAACTTTGGTACATCTATACAATGGAATACTATGCAGCTGTTAGAAAAAAGGAGGTCATGAACTTTGCATATAAGTGGATTGGCATGGAAAGTATCATGCTAAGTGAAATTGGTCAGAAATAGAGAGACAGAGATAGAAAGATTGCACTCATCTGTGGAATATAGAATAACAGAGTAGGAGACTAACACCCAAGAATAGAAGAATAGTAGAAATAAGTACCAGGAGGTTGACTCCATGGTTTGGAGTCTGGCCTTACTACTGGGAAGAGGGCAACTGAAAGAAAGGATCACCAAGTAAAATGTGGTTGGAGTCCAAGCGGGGGAAGGGTGATACGGGCTGAATGTAGATTGGAGTCTGAACACAGTGGCCACTCAACACCTCTATTGCAAACCACAACACCTAATTAGAGAGAGCGAACAAAAGAGAATACCCTGCCACAGTGGCAGGGTGGGGTGGGAGGAAATGGTATTGGGGAGGGCAGGAAGGATGCTGGGTTTACTGGTGGTGGAAAATGGGCACTGGTGAAGGGATGGGCTCTCGAACTTTGTTTGAGGGAAACATGATCACAAAAATATATAAATCTGTAACTGTACCCTCATGGTGATTCACTAATTAAAAATAAATAAATTAAAAAAACCCTAATGCCATTTTATGAGAAATTCAATAGGTATTTAAACAGATATCTATTAGGTTAACTTAGGTTATATGAGTTAGGGATAAAATCTAATAAATAAAAATGTTAACTCATTTTAACAGCATGTCGTCAAATCAGAAAATAAAATGTTTTATAGTAATAAAAGTTTAGACCACACACATACACACACACAAATATTTGTTAGTTGAATGGGGAGACATTTAAATTTTTATAGGTCTAGCTTTTAAATAAAATAATAATCTATACTTGTGTAGTTCTTAAAACATGATAAAACAAATTCATGAATATAAAGTATCATATATCTAAGCATGATGTAAATTTGGCAAATTACGATAAAGGATTTGCTAAATAAGTTTGAAGAGTGCAAAGTGAAACCATGGGGCTCTTGCCAAAAGTATAGCAGAAGTAGATTCAGCTCCATATTGATTACACTACAAGAGTAGTCCCAATCCACAAGATTATAAACTATAGACTACGTCCTACTCAGGACCTGAATTAGAAATCAATGAAAGACTCCCAAGAGTACCGAGGTTAGGAGCTATCACCTTACCCATTACCCAGAAACAGTAGGACAATTGGTGACCAAAAAAAGTGAGCGTTACTTATGTTCCGATGGCCCAGTTCCTACTTCGGTGGCATTGATTCATTAGTACAGAGAAAGGGGAGGGTAAGGGGATAAATCCCTTGTGGGGAAACTGGGACACAGAGGCATTCAAAAACAATGGTGAGTTGAAGCTCCAAGTTCTTCAGTAACATAAAACTTCACTTGTAAAGGATCATTTCAAAGGTACACTTATCAATTAAATCAACACAGGGGCCACATGTAGAAAAAGGGCAAAATGCAAAAGCTTTTAGGGTCCACAAACAAAATAGTTTTATGAACAAGATTCTCAGGGGCCTTTTCCAGAAGACTAGAGAGACCACAAAGTTCTTTCACAGAGAAAGAAAAATTAGTGAAACAGAAGAGAATCTGAAGGTACAGTAAAAAGAGCTTCAACCAACTGCTCCAAGTGTGGGAGGGAGAGAGAGACAGAGACACAGTGAGACAGAGACAGTGAGACAGAGACAGAGAGCAACAGAGAGAGACTGGGAGAGACAGAGACAGAGAGAAGAGAGAACGAGAGAGAGAAAAGAGAGAGAGACCAAAACCCTGTCCCTGGGTGTCATAGGGACTAATGGACCACACAGAGCCTAGGGCCTGCATTTATAAAAGGGTGCCATCCTGAGAATGGAAAAATTCAGTTCATAGGGAAATGAGAGATCTTCAGTGAAGCAATATGACACCAACTCTTCATGACACCCTAAGGGCAGAAAATCCACAGTGTGTTCTTCCCAACTGTGGGAAACTCTCTTGAAACTTTGGAGAGAAAACCAAGCGCAATGCTTCACTGGGGTTTGAACTTCATGCCACTGTTGGCTCATAGAACACAGATTCTCTGGGGATGTGGAAAGAAAGTCATAATATACTCCCTCCCGCCACGCCCCAAACACACACCCATCCCGCCACTAAAGGTTGCCTTGAACTGAGAAACTATGCACTGGAGAGAACATTCTGATCCTGATTCTCAGGCTGCCCAGAACAGAGAAACACAGTGCTTGCTCCAGCACACCTGCTGGAGGACTCCAGGTGATTGGAAATGGAGAAAGACACTTGCACATATTTGGATACAGCTGTGCTGTGGTGAATAGACTGGTCCTGTATTTCAGGAGCTAAGAAACAGGCCAGGCCCTTGCTGCAGTGAGGACAGCTGTCCATGAGCTCAAGGACTGATTGGTGGCTAAAGAGCAACAGCAACTGAAGAGAGAACTGGGAGTATAGTCAAGAGTTGGGCCCTGGGAAGAAATGAAGACTGGTGGTGCACCTCTTTCCTAGAATTTCCTATTAAGAACAGGCATGTGCACAGGAATATATCAGCTGACTAGACTACTCTAAAAAATTTAGAAATCACCGCCGAGATGTGATCCCGGGGGCCGCACTCATGTGCGGCCTCTCCGCAGCTGCACGAGTGTGAATCCAGACCCAGCAAAACCTCTTTCGGCATGGGCAACTCCTCGCAGAATGTCTCCAGCCTGAGAACTAAGCCTCGGCCCCATGCCCGCCTTGGAGGGGAAAGGTATTTCTCTCTCTCGCCTCTTTCTCTCCGGGGATGAAGGGGGCAGTGTCCGCCATATTATGACGACCACAGATTGGATTTTCAAGCCTGCAATGATCCAATATCTGGAAGAAATCTCCCTGGACTTAGTTGTTAAAGTCCTGAAATTCAAAACCGCGCGGCCGCACATTTGTCTTCACAGTAGGTCTGAATCTAGTGGGGTACTCCTAACAACAATAGTGAGGTTTGTGTTGAAATATTGAATTTAACCAAAGTAAACAGAAAGTAAAATGAAACTTATCAGTTACAAGGCGGGGGTGTGGGGGGGCGGGATGGGAGGTGTGTGTGTGGGTTTTTTTTCTTTTTGGTGGTGGTATATGGGTGCTGGTGAAGGGATGGTTGTTTCAGCATTGTATAACTGAGACCTAAGCCTTAAAGCATTGTAATCTTCCACATGGTGATTTAATAAAATAAAATTTTTATTTAAAAAAATTTAGAAATAATGAAACAATACAGAAAATTGGTGGGCCTCAAAATTAATAGCACTGTAGCACTGTCATCCCATTGTTCCTCATTTGTTCATCAATGGCACCAGTAACGTCTCCATTGTTAGACTTGTTGTTACTATTTTTGGCATATCCAATACACCACGGGTAGCTTGCCAGGCTCGTGGGTCGAATGACTAGCCAAGTCAAAAAAAGGAAAAAAATAAATAGAGGTGGAATGTGGGTGAGCATGTGGTGGGGGCCAGGTGCAGCAGGCATGGCACGTGGTGGGGGTGGGGCTCGGCACGTGGTTGGCACCACATGTGGTGACCAACTTCTCTTCCCGTTCACCATGAGGGGTTCAACATGACTCCCACTCTGTGGACCCCACTTGTCCTTTTACAAGTCTCTTCCAGTGAGAAGCCTCCCCTTACTTACTCTACCCTCAGACCCACCTGGCTCTGCCCAGGGAACCTAGCTGCCAGTTAACCAATCTGACTCCCCATGAATGAGCCCCCAACCCCCAAAGAAGCTGCGCCCTTTGACCCTCACCTAACCCCTCCCACACATACCCCCAATAACACGGGTGCTTAGAGAGCGAGCAGAGAGACTTAGTGAGCTGCTCTTCTGCGTTACTGGGAAAAATATCGGTTTTCTCACCAGATAAATTGGATAAAACTTAATAACGTTCTAGTCAACACCATAATTCCCCACTGAATTAATTCATATATTTGCTTGCAAGCTTAATAATCTAGCCATATATTTTAGCAGGAATAGGTGGTGATGAATGACAGCCTTAATTAGGCAAATAATTTCACCTAAAAACACACAAACTCCAAGCATAGTGATATAAATTGCATTTTTATATTAAAACAGTGAACTAGAGAAAAATGGGAAAAAAGTGAATAGAAATAAAAGTGCCCCAAAGCATAAAATGAAATTAACAAAGGATGTGAAGGACTTACACATCAAAATCTCTGTCTCTGCTGAAAGAAATTGAAGAATACAGCAGGATATGGAAAAATACTCCTTGTTCATGGATTACAAAAATTTACATTGTCAAAATGACCACTCTACTCAAAGTTCTATATAGATTTAGAGAAATTCTTATCAAAATTATTGTAACTTTTTTTTACTGTTCTTGAACTGAAACTATAAAATTGCCTGAAGCGATAGCACAGCAGGTAGGGTGTTTGCCTTGCACGTGGCTGACCCGGGTTTGATTCCTCCATCCCTCTCGGAGAGCCTGGTAAGCTACTGAGAATATCCTGCCACCAGGGCAGAGCCTGGCAAGCTACCTGTGACATATTTGATATGCCAAAAACAGTAGCAATAGGTCTCACAATGGAGACGTTACTAGTGCCCGCTCGAGCAAATTGATGAACAATGGGACAACAGTGCTACAGTGCTACTCTAAAATTATATGGGATTTACATATGCTACCTGAATATCCAGAGAAATTTATAGAAAAAAAGAAAATGGAAGGTATTTTGTTTCTTGATTTTAAATCACAACATTAATAGTTATTAAAATAGTATGGTACTGGAATAAAGAAACTCAGACCCAATAAAATAGAATAGAGATACCAGATATAAACTTTCATATATATATATATATAGATAGATAGTTTGGGACAATGGAGCTAGGTACAGGTCACTGTCACTGTCATTGTCATCCCGTTGCTCATCGATTTGCTCGAGCGGGCACCAATAACGTCTCCATTGTGAGACTTGCTGTTACTGCTTTTGGCATATCGAATATGCCACGGGTAGCTTGCCAGGCTCTGCCGTGCGGGCGAGATACTCTCAGTAGCTTGCCAGGCTCTCCAAGAGGGGTGGAGAAATAGAACCTGGGTCAGCCGCATGCAAGGCAAACACCGTGCCGCTGTGCTATCACTTCAGCCCAGGTACAGGTCATAGAGCAATAATTATTGAAGAAATTGAACCTGTTTTCTTGTCCCCCACCATTCACAAAATTAATTTACAGTAGAGTAAATAGCTTGAAATTACACAGAAACAGAATTCAGAGTTAACAATGGTTTAACTCTACTGGGAAAGATATAAAAAATGAACAAATGGGACTAGATCAAATTACAAAAAGCTCTGCACAGCAAAGAAACTAATCAAAATTAAAATTTACCCACTGAGTAGGAAAAATAATTAGCACACAGTACATCAGATAAAGGGCTAATATCCAATATTTTAAAAGCACTCACAAAGTTTATCAAGATAAAACTGGTAATACCATAAAAATGGGTATAGGAGACTAACAGACACTTTCTAAGAAAGATACATGAACAGCCAGTAAGCATATGAAGAATTGTTCATTGTTACTGGCTATAAATTTTGGTGCAAATCAAAACAACAATGCGATATACTTTCATACTAATGTGAATGCCACATATAAATAAGACAAGTCAGTCTTGGTGGATATTTTGTAAAAGAAACTTTAATCATTATTGGTGAAAATGTTACATATTTCTGTGAAAAACAGTATGGAAACTTTTCATAAAACTAAGAATAGAATCTCTATGTGACTCATTGACTCCACTACTTGGTATGTACCCAAAGAGTACAACATTAATTCAAAAAGATACACGCATATATTTATTGAAGTGTTAAGTATAATATCAAGGATATGGAAAAAATGAAATATCCAATAACAGATGAATGGATACAGAAGTTATGGAATGTATACATAATGGGATATTATACTATAAGGTAAGATAAAGTATTGCAATTTTCTTCAACTTGGATGGAACTCATCTGTAGTATATAGAGAAACAAATCAAAATATTAAATGATGATAATCCACTGATCTTTACAGAACTGAGAATACAAAGCAGTTGGGGTTTTGAAGAGAAGGAAAAGTATCTTAGAAGTGACTTACAGACAGTGGTAAGGGTCTCAGGGTCTTTGGAGATATTTAAGGTATAGGAACTTTCTGTAAAAAACAGAAAGGTGATGCTGTTGTTACCATCTTACCTGAACTACAGTAAAAAATCACATGTCAACACATCCACCCCAGAGCAACAAAGCTCAGGTAGAACCCTATTCTGAGTCTGGGGTTCACATGAATGACTCATGAGTTGTGACTTTGTCATGAGACCCTTTCAGGTAAATCATAGGGATGGGTTATTCTTAGTTATTGTCTAGACAACTGGAATCAAATGGAGTTAGGATGATAGCACAGTGAAAAGACAAAGTCAGCTGCAGCAAGATTTTTCTGCTCTAACTAATGTTCAGGTTGGTGGCCCTGCTGTGTGAATTATGAGAGTAGCTCAGCCTAGACACATGAAATTTTTGAAGTGAGTGATTCTCCCGAGCTGAGACTGAACAGATAAGATGTCATCTGGTCATGAACCTTTGACATCATCTCTGGTTTCCATGACATGGACCCCTGCTCACATGGTAAGATCTGTTTCATCTCTAATAACACAAAAGCACACAAAAGATTTTTCTTTATGCCTTTTAAAGGCATTTGTGCTGTTAGTTTTTTTTCTCTAGTCTGTCAAGTATTTTCTCTATTATAATTGAAGAAACACTTAATGACCATTCTGGGAACATACAAATAATCACACTTGGGATACTATTTTCTAAACTTTCTAAAGTTGCAATAATTAAAAACATGAATGTTTAAAAAATAATAAACATCACCTCTTTTTGCTCATCCATAATGTGAAGCAGAGTTCTTCCCGCACTTCTGCTCTGATATCATTATGTACAGTTATTTGTTTCTATTTATTACTAAAACATTTTCTTGCTATCTCATATGGAACAGCTTTTGAAATTCCTGTGAGCCACAACCGGTAAATTCCTTCTTTGAAGTGTCCCATTTATTCATCTTTTGTCAGTGTCTAGCTCTTTAAGCTCAGACATTTTATACTTTTCACAGTTATTTCAAAATCTCTTTCATTTGACATGGAGTCAGTTTATCATTCTGCACACATTCCCATTTTGTTTTTCTCTCTCATCCCCCCACTTTGGCATTCTAATAAGTTTATTGGAGAGCCATTTTTCCATTTCCTTTCAAATTGTATTGCAAAGTCTGAAAGGCACCAAAATACATTATTATAAAATCTTCATGCTTCCTATTATTCTGTGGAATCCCAAGTTTTTAAAAGTTGGGATATTAAAATTTATGATCTGCTAATAGTAAGACTAACTTCTTCACACAAATTTGAAACTTGGTGCTTCATATTGGGAAATATAAGCTTGACTCCACAGAGGATCAAAATTTTTGTGGTTGATTCACAAAATCTCTACTGTTTTCCCAAGCTTTCCCAATGGACCAATTCTGAGTATGGGTAGATTTTTTATCAAGTTAACTCATACCGAAGGAAAGCATGTGATTCTATGGTTCTGGGACCATTTAAACTTCAGCAGAGAGTATTCCCTGGAAGCAACTATACAAAAGGGCTTTTCTTTTCTCAATTTATTTCACCTAACATTTTTAGTTAACTTAATCAGGATTACAGGCATTCTTGTATAGTACAATTCTAGTGACTGATATTTGGAATCCATTGTCTCAGATTTGTTCTGAGCAGATACAATGCAACACAGCAAAAATTGCTTATACTGACTGTATTTACACTGACTTAAGGCTGTCAACAATGCAAAGTATCATGTAAGTTCTCATGAAATTTCTGAGGTAATATTTTGCTTGGTGCTTATCAGAATTTTTCTTCTGGGATATTTCCTTTCAATTTATTTGACTTTTTGTTTTATTTGTGGCACACGCTGTGGTGCTCAGGTCTTTTTCTATCTCTGTTCTCAGGGTTTGTTCCTGGTGGCTCTGAGGGAGCCATATAGACTATTAGGGCTAAATCACTGTGTGCAAGGCAATCACTTTAGCTGCTGTGCTCTGTCTCTGGCCCTTTTCTTTCAGTTTAGTCAAAAATAATACAAGAAATCACAGGGGGAGGGGGAGGTGGGAAGTTTAACTAAAGGAGACCAGACATTTTTTTTCCTGATATATATTTTATCTTTTGATTGATTGGGGTTTTGTGATAAACAATACTGTTAATGATGATTTCCTGTGCACTGATTTTCAACATGACACCCATCTCTAGTACACACACCTTCCTCTCCCAGGACCACAACATCCCTCCCTTTCAATTCTCCTTATATCAGTTATGTGAATCAGCTCTGGCATTATGTTTCCATTTGCCCGTTGTTTCTACCTTGCTGTGAAGTCCCACATATGAGAGACATCATTCTATATCTATCCCTGTCCTTCTGACTGACTGTACATATCCGATTTCCACTATTTCCATCTATGTAACAGAAAATTGCACAATTTTGTTCTTTCTTAGAGACGCAGAATATTCCATATACATATATATATATATACATATAAACCACAACTTCTTGATCTATTCATCCCTAGTCGGTACTTGACTTTTTACCATATCTTGGCTTATTTTACTAAATGCTGTGATGAACAAAGATATGTACACATCTTTATAAATTAATGTTTTTATAAACATAATAATTTAGACACTATACAAGTATGAGGCATGCCAATTGTGTAATTGAGTGTAAGAAGTAAGGTGATTTTGAAGTGGAATTCCAATTCCACTCCAATTGGAATCCCAATTGGAAAAGGATTGTTACCTTCAAGGATTTGTGTCTTTTAAAATTAAAAAATATATAATTATTCATTAATATACCTCATTGGTAAAGCAATATGCTTTGCACATATTGATACATAGTACCCCTACCTAATGCTACAATTATTACAAAGAAAAACATCTCTCTGGACTCATCTCTCAGAATTGAGGTTATGAACTTGAAGCTGGATGAAATGCTTAAAAGGATGAAGGGGGTTAATGAAATACAGTGAAAGTATATAGGTGACTAAATAGTAAGTGTAGTGTGACTTCACATTTGAAGAAGAGTAAAATTGTACATCGAAGCATAAATAGTCTTACATACCAACATTTCTTAGTTTTGTGTACAATCGATATATATGCAAGTATATATTAATGATATTTTCCTGGTTATTGAAGGTATAAGTACATTTTAAAAAATAAATCAGGAAAGAATATAAATGAAAAATAAAATTTAATACAAGTCAACCTTAATCCCTATAACATTTTAATGAAAATGGGGTCACATTACAATGTAGTTTCTTTAATCTTAAATATCTTTATCTCATTTAAATCAAATAACGCATACTATAAAATTTAAATATATTACAGTATATTACAGTTAATATAATGCACTAGCAAATATTGACAAATAAAATACAATAATATCACTTCTGGCACCCCACGAATAAACAATGGCCTTAAATTTTGTGAAATCTTTTTTTACATTTTATTTTACAACTTGTTAGTTATTTTGATGTATATTACATCAAACAATGATTAAAGAGTTCTGTAAAAAAAGGTTTTGCACATCCGGACCCGAAACCGGGCCAACAACACCGGGGATCCAGATGGAGGAGGTGCAGCCTGCACACCTTCTCCAGATGGAGCCCTGGCGACACTGAGCAGCAACTAACACGGCTCCGACTTGCAGGACTGGGACACATCCAAACCACGCGGCCGCGTTAAAAGTTTTTAGACCTTTTCTAAAAACTGAAAACATACAATCTTTTAATGGAAAACCAATTATCAAATGCAAAAAAAAAAAAAGGTTTTGCACAAAAAATTCCTCCAGAGCATTGCTGAGCATCAGAATGGATACATAAATGAATTGCCAAGAATTTTCCAGAATAAGAACTATTTCAGATTCATAATAATATATATTTAAAAAAATTAAGCTTATCTTAATGTACACAAAATCCAGACCATTGATACAATTCTAGAGTTGAAATTGATTAGATAGCAAAGCTTCAATATTAAATTTAAGGAGTATAAAAAAGTTGATTTTTATGTGAAACTTGTTGTATCTAATCACGGTGTTGTTAAGTCATTGTCTAAGAATTTACTAAGCTGTTTATTGCAAGTTGAGTCATCTGTGCTGTTGTTTTGATTATTGAATTCAGTTGGCGTCTGTTACTTTCCCAGCTAATTTGGTGTGCTCCTATAGGAATTTCACTATTGAGGAATTAGGAAGTGTCACATGGCCCTATGTCCAGAGACTTCAGGATCTGTGGTGTGGGCCAACGAGTTGACTCAGGAGCCGTTGTGGGAAGTGAACATGGCTTAATGGACTTTCTGAGATAGGGGAAGTAGAAAAGGCTGCACACCTGCATCCAGGAAATACTAGAGTTCTCAGCCTAGGCACCAAATTACCTGAAATCATTCAATTTGGCTTCTCTATGGAGTATATTTGTGAAGTGGTAGAGTTGAGCCCTTGCCCTGGCTGCAGTGCTGGAGGGTGGGTGGCACTCCTGGGCCCTTGGCAGGGGGTACCTTGACAAACCTGCTTTCCCTGGGCACTAGAGAACTATAATTAAAAGCAAGAGGAAAAATACCTGAAAGAGTGAAGGAGAAAGAAAGTACTAGAGGAAGTTAATTAAAAAATTGTACTTCATATACATTTTTGGCTCTGATATATTCTTTTCTTATTTTCTCCTTTATATTTCTTTTAGAGGATGTAGGATGATCAATCTGCTATGCATTTTTTACCTTGTAATTCATAAAATTTTACTTTTATACCAACTATGTCTGTTTAAAAATTTAAATTTGCTTGCTATTTAATTGCATAACTAGTTAACTCAGTTTTAGGTTTTTGTGTTTAATTATTAACCCTTTAGTAATTCGACTCTGTGAATAAGGCTTTTTTTGTTTTTCTGTTTGTTTTTATTACAATTTAAGATACACTGTTAGTAGAAGCACTACCTATTCTTTAAAGAATATTTAAACATTTTTTAAAATTTATTTTATTCTTTAGTTAGTGAGTCACCATGAGGGTACAGATACAGATTCACATATTTTTGAGCTTGTTTTTCCCTCAAACAATGTTCGCAAACACATCCCTCCACCAGTGCCCATTCCCCACTACCAATGAACCCAGTATCCCTCCCACCCCCCCAATCCCATCTCCCCCACATTCCACCCTGACTCTGTAGCAGGGTATTCCCTTTTTATCTCTCTCTTTCTCCAATTGGTTGTTGTGGTTTGCAATAGGGGCATTGAGTGGCCATCATGTTCAGTCTCTAGACTACTTTCAGCACGCATCTCCCTTCCCGCGTGGGATCTCCAACCACATTTTACTTGGTGTTCCCTTCTCTAGCTTCTTTTTCCCCAGTATGTGAGACCAGCTTCCAAGCCATGGAGCCAACCTACTGGTACTTATTTCTAGTATTCTTGGATATTAGTCTCCTACTCTGTTATTTTATATTCCACAGATAAGTGCAATCTTTCTATGTCTGTCTCTCTCTTTCTGACTCATTTCACTTGCATGATAATTTCCATGTTGGTCCAAATGCAAAGTTCATGACTTCATTTTTTTTCTAACCACTGCATAGTATTCCATTGTATAGATGTACCAGAGTTTCTTTAACCAGTCATCTGTTCTCGGGCACTCAGGTTTTTTCCAGATTCTGGCTATTGTAAACAGTGCTGCGATGAACATATAAGTGCAGATGTCATTTCGACTATACTTTTTTGCTTCTCCAGGGTATATTCCCAGTAGTGGTATTGCTGGATCAAATGGGAGCTCAATTTCTAATTTTTTGAGTAGTGTCCATATTGTTTTCCAAAAGGGCTGAACCAGTCAGCATTCCCACCAGCAGTGTAGAAGGGTACCTTTCTCCCCACATCCTTTCTAACAGCGGTTGCTTTTGTTCTTTTGGATGTGTGCCATTCTCTGTGGTGTGAGGTGGTATCTCATGGCTGTTTTGATCTGCATCTTCCTGACGATTAGTGATGCGGAGCACTTTTTCTTTTTCTTTTTTTTTTGATAGAAATTTTATTTTATTAAATCACCATGTGGAAGATTACAATGCTTTAAGGCTTAGGTCTCAGTTATACAATGCTGAAACAACCATCCCTTCACCAGCACCCATATACCACCACCAAAAAAAAAAAAAACCCACACAGTACACCTCCCATCCCGCCCCCACACACCCCCGCCTTGTAACTGATAAGTTTCATTTTACTTTCTGTTTACTTTGGTTAAATACAATATTTCAACACAAACCTCACTATTGTTGTTAGGAGTACCCCACTAGATTCAGACCTACTGTGAAGACAAATGTGCGGCCGCGCGGTTTTGAATTTCAGGACTTTAACAACTAAGTCCAGGGAGATTTCTTCCAGATATTGGATCATTGCAGGCTTGAAAATCCAATCTGTAGTCGTCATAATATGGCGGACACCGCGCCCTTCATCCCCGGAGAGAAAGAGGCGAGAGGGAGAAATACCTTTCCCCTCCAAGGCGGGCATGGGGCCGAGGCTTAGTTCTCAGGCTGGAGACATTCTGCAAGGAGTTGCCCATGCCGAAAGAGGTTTTGCTGGGTCTGGATTCACACAAGTGCAGCTCTGGAGAGGCCACCGTGGAGCACTTTTTCATGTGCCTTTTGGCCATTCGTATCTCTTCCTTGGAAAAGTTTCTGTTCATTTCTTCGGCCCATTTTCTAATGAGGTTGGATGTTTTCTTGTAGAGTTCAACCAGTACCTTATATATCCTTGATATCAATTCGTTATCTGATGGGTGTTGGGTGAATATCCTTTCCCATTCTGTAGATTGTCTTTGTATTCTGGTCACTGTATCTTTAGCGGTGCAGAAGTTTCTTAGTTTAATGTAGTCCCATTTGTTTATCCCTGTTTCCTCTTGGTTGATCAGTTGCATGACAGTTTTGAAGAAACTATTGGCTTCAATATTGTGGAGAGTTCTGCTGACCTTGTCTTCAATGTACCTTATGGTTTGTGGTCTGATGTTGAGGTCTTTAATTCATTTTGATCTGACTTTTGTGCATGGTGTCAGGTCGAGGTCTAAGCCTATTCTTTTTCATGTGGTTGTCCAATTGTGCCAGCACCATTAGTTGAAGAGGCTTTCCTTGCTCCACTTCACATTTCTTGCTCCCTTATCAAAGATTAGATGATCATACATTTGGGGTTGTGTGTAGGGATATTCCACCCTGTTCCATTGGTCTGAAGCTCTGCCTTTGTTCCAGTACCATGCTGTTTTGATTATTACCATTTTGTAGTAAAGTTTGAGGTTGGGGAGGGTGATGCCTCCATCTTTTCCCCAAGAATTGTTTTAGAAATCTGTGGGCATTTGTTTTTCCATATGAATTTTAGGATTGCTTGATCCATTTCTTTCATGGGTATCCTTATAGGGATCGCATTGAATCTGTATAATGCTTTGGGGAGCATTGCCATTTTGACAATGTTGATTCTCCCTATCCCTGAGCAGGGGATATGTTTCCATTTCCTCATGTCCTCTTTTATTTCATGAAGTAGCATCTTGAAGTTTTCTTTGTAGAGGTCTTTTACTTCCTTAGTTAAGCTGATTCCGAGGTACTTGATTTTCTGGGGCACAATTATGAATGGGATTGTTTTTTTATGTCCCTTTCCTCTACCTCATTGTTTGAATATAGGAAGGCCATGGATTTTTGGGTGTTGATTTTATACCCTGCAACTTTACTGTACAAGTCTATTGTTTCTAAGAGTTTCTTAGTAGAGGATTCGGGCTTCTCTCTATATATATAGTTTCATATTGTCTGCAAATAGTGAGAGTTTGATTTCTTCCTTTCCTATCTGAATGACCTTGATATCTTTTTCTTGCCTAACAGCTATTGAAAGTACTTCCAGTACTATATTGAAGAGAAGTGGTGAGAGTGGGCATCCTTTTCTTGTGCCTGATCTTATAGGAAAGGCCCTTAGTTTTTCCCCATTGAGAATAATGCTTGCCATAGGTTTGTGGTAGATGGCTTCGACTATCTTGAGGAAAGTTCCTCCAAAACCCATTTTGGTGAGGGTTTTCATCATGAAAGGATGTTGCATCTTTTCAAATGCTTTCTCTGCATCTATTTATATGATCATATGGTTTTTATCTTTACTTTTGTTGATATGATGGATTATGTTGATTGATTTCCGAATGTTAAACCATCCTTGCATCCCCTGGATGAATCCCACTTGGTCATGGTGTATGATTTTTTTGATGAGTTGTTGGATCCTGTTTGCTAATATTTTGTTGAGGATCTTTGCATCAGTGTTCATCAGGGATATTGGTCTGTAATTTTCTTAGTGGTGTCTTTGTTTGCTTTTGGTATTAGGGAGATATATACTTCATAGAAACTATTTGGAAGAGTTCCTGTTTTTTCAATTTCTTGGAAAAGCTTGAGGAGAATTGGCAACAGGTCTTCTTTAAATGTTTGAAAGAATTTGCCAGTGAATCCATCTGGACCTGGCTTTTGTTTTTGGGAAGACTTTTGATTACAGTTTAAATTTCCTTGATATTAATGGGTCTATTCATGTATTCCAAGTCTTCTTGGTTCAGTCTTGGGAGATTCTAGGAGTCAAGGAATTCATCCATTTATTTTAGGTTCTCTTGTTTCATGGCATATAGACTTTCAAAGTAGTCTCTGATGATCTTTTGAATTTCATTGGTTTCTGTTGTGATGTCCCCCTTTTCATTCCTGATTCGGTTTATTAGGGTTCTCTCTCTCTCTCTCTTTCTTTCTGAGTCTTGCTAGCAGCTTATAAATCTTGTTTATTTTCTCAAAGAACCAGTTCCTGGTTTCATTGACCTTTCAGATTGCTTTCTGGGTTTCCATGTCATTAATTTCTGCTCTAATTTTTATTATTTCCTTCCTTTGGTCTGGTTTGGGTTCCTTTTTCTGGTCTTTTTTTAAGGTCTTGAGCTGAGAAGTCAAGCTATCTTTGTAGGCCCTTTCTTCCTTCCTACAGAGCTATAAATTTCCCCCTTAACAAAGCTTTAGCTGCGTCCCATAGGTTTTGGTAACTTGTGTCTTCATTCTCATTTGTTTCTAGGTATGTCTTGATTTCTTCATTGGTTTCCTTTCTGACCCACTCACGTTCAACACTGAGCTTTTTAATTCCCAGGTGTTTGCTTTGATTCTCTGCATCAGTGTGTGGTTAACTTCTATCTTCAGTGCATTGTGGTCTGAGAATATAGTTGATACAATTTCTATTTTTCCGATTTTATTGATGTATGATTTGTGGCCCAGTACATGGTCTATTTTTGAAAATGTTCCATGTGCACTGGAAAAAATGTGTATTCTTTCTTTTTGGGGTGTAAAGCCCTGTATAAGTCTATTAGGCCTCTCTCTTCCATTTCTTCTTTCAGAGTCAGCGTTTCCTTGCTGAGTTTTGTTCTTGTTGGTCTATCTAGAGGTGATAAGGCGGTGTTGAAGTCTCCATCTATTATTGTGCTACTAGCATTGTCCTCTTTAAAGTCTTTTAGGAGTTGTTTTAAGTACTTAGCTAGTCATTCATTAGGTAAGTATACGTTTAAAAGTGTGATTTTTTTTCTTGTTATACATATCCCTTGATAAATAAAAAATGACCTTCACTGTCCCTTCTAATCTTTTTCAACCTGAAATCTATGTTATCAGATACTAGTATGGCCACCCCAGCTTTTTGAGGGAGTTATTTGCCTGCAGGATTGTTTTCCATACTTTGAGTCTGTGTTTGTTCTGATCATTCAGGTGTGTTTCTTGCAGGCAGCAGAATTTCGGGTTTAGTTTCCGGATCCATTTTGCCACTCTCTGTCTATTAATTGATGCATTTAGGCCATTGATATTAAGAGAGATAATTGTCATGGGGTTTTGTGTCTTCCTTTGGGGTTTGTTGTTCTTGTGGGGTTCTTCCTTGTCTTACAATAGCCCCTTTAGTCCTTCTTTTAAGTTTGGTTTTGAGTCTATGAAGTTCCTGAGCTGATGTTTATCTGAGAAATAGTGTATGGTTCCTTCAAGTTTGAGTGAGAGTTCAGCCGGATAAAGTATTCTTGGTGATGAGTTCATTTCGTTGAATTTTTTTTCACTATGTTCCACCATTGTCTTAGGGATTGGAGGGTTTCCTCTGATTGGTCTGCTGTAAATCTAAGGGGTGCTCCTTTGTATGTGATTTCCTTCTTTGACCTTGCTGCTTGCAGTATTTTGTCTCTATCCCCAGCATCCATCATTCTGACTATGATGTGCCTCGTAGTCTTTTTATTTGTGTCTCTTTTTGGTGGTACTCTTCAGGATCCTTGGATCTGGATGCTTGCCTTCTCCAGCTCTGGGAATTTTTTAACAATGATGTCTTTCACTGTGCTTTTTTCATTGGCGTTACTTCCCTGTGCTTCTGGTACTGCAATGATTCTTATGTTACTCCTCTTGAGGTCATCCCGTAGTACTCTAATTCACTCTAGGGCCATTTTGAGGTCTTTTGCCATTATTTGTTGTTGTCTGCAAGATTTGTGCAGCTCATCTTCAAGCTCGCTGATTCTGTCTTTGGCTGTAGTCATTCTATTGTTGAGGGCTCCTACTGAGATTTTTAATTCATCTACTGATTCCTTTATTTGTGTGACTTTCATTCGTAGCTTTGAAATTTCTGCTCTCATTTCTTCCTGCATTTTCTTGGTGGACCGCTCCAATGCTTCATTTATATCCTCCCTTAGTTTATTGGATGTCTGTTCCATGGTTGCTTAGAGTACATCGACTCTCCTCACGATGTTCTCTCTGAATTCTTTTTCTGAGAGGTTGTATATGTGGGTAGCCCCTGTTGAGGTTTCTGGAATCTTCTCTTTATCCTCTCATCGTGGAGGGGATTTTTGCTGTTTTTTCATATTGGTATGGAAGTATAGAGTTGGAATGTTCTAGTTGTCTATCCCTATTCCTTCTTGCTGCGGGAGGAGGGGCTCTGTTTGTGCTAAATTGATAATGGTAGCTTGTTCCTATTCTAGAATTCTTCCTTACTCTCAGGCATTCATCCTGATTTATGTGGGGCCTCAGTGACAGTTTAAGGCTATGCTCTCCTTGCAAAGTTTCTAGTATTAATGGATAGTTTTTGTGAAGTTAGAATAAGCTATTAGACTACTGACATAAGAGTTATTCATATGGTCAGGGTATTTTTCAAAGAAACAGGTTATAAATATTATGTTAAGAAAAAGTAATAATAACTGTGGCTGTGTGAGCAGCTGCAGCTCAGGCAGGAGGCCACGCCCCTTTGAGACCACGCCCACTGCGATACAGGCCACGCCCACAATAACCACTTGAGATGCTGGAAGTGTTCAGGACAGGGTGGGCACAGTTGGGGAGCGAGCAGAGAGCCTTGGCTATGGGAAGCAGGGTCTAGGTGGTTGTGGGAGAGCCTGGAGGGGCAGGCCCGCGTGAGATCCGTCCAAGGCCCAGTAGGAGGAGTTCCTGGTGGGCAGATTACCTGGAGGACAGGGGCGGCGCAGTTGGGGAGCGAGCAGAGAGGCATGGCAATGGGAAGCAGGGTCTAGGAGGTCGTGCTGAATAACGCTTTTAATCTTTATAGTTCACAATATTTAACGTATTAAAACCCTAAGTATTCTTTTCCATAAAGAAACTTTAAACACCATAATTTAAAGTTGTTCATAATATAGTTATTTCAGGCATTCAATATTTCAACATCAATCCCACTACCAGTGTGGACTTCTACCAATGTCCCCAGTAGCACACCCACCACCCTTAGAAGGCACATTTATTTCATAATGCTTGTTACAACAAAATGATAAGTGCGATTATCAAAACATAGTTCAGTAACAGAAAAGTTGTGAAAATTGTTACATCTCCTAGTGATGTTATTATTTGTTGGATTACCTTTACCTAATCGCTGTGGATCCCTAAGAGTGGAGCTGCACTCTTAGTGTCTGCTGTGGTGCCACAAATTAAGCTTCAACTTCATGCTTACTCTGATCTAAGAGTAAGATACCGAGTCAACTTCTAGGGCCCTAGAAGTTTTCAAATCATCAACATTTTAAAAGTTTATTTTGTACAATACATCTGTTGAGTCCAAAATTATAAAGTCCCTGCAAAACGTATTTTATTGTTAAGTTTCACTATTTACTTCTGACGTTTAGTGATTATCAGTGAGTTGTCATCCTCATACTTATGACTCATCATTACTGTGAATTCTAGTTTGATTTTTGTAAATACACTTTATCTTTCACTTATTAATACTTTGACTTTAATTATTATATTTTTCAAGGCCACATCAGAAGTATTTTTCAGTGTAAAGCAAAGGTAAAGACACATTGATTCCAGATTATAAATTTTAGTAGTGCAGGGATGTAAACCTAGTAATTGTCAAGTCACTTTTTCATACCATGCTTTAGAAATTTAAATGGTGTACTATATAGACACAGTAGACAGGATATCAGTAAAGATACAAGAGATCTAAAAGAGGAACTAGAAGAGATGGAACAAATGGATTTATACAGGGCCTTGCATCCTAAATAAGTTAAATACACGTTCTGTAGTGTACACAGAACATTCTCCAGATCACATTTTAGGGCATAAGTTTAACTTACATAAATTCATAAACATATGCATCATACCTAGCATTCTATTAGACCACAAGTACCATGGAATTAGAAATTAGCTGTAAAAGAAAGATGGTGAGAAACTGTAAAAACCTGGAGACTGGATAACATACTGCTACATAGGAGCTGAATCAAAGAGGAAATCAAGGAAGAAATAAAAATATTACTTGGGATAAACGATAATAAAGAAACAAGTACCTAAATATATAATACACAGCAAAGTAGGACGCTCATAGCAATACACGCCAACATAAGAAGGATAAGATAAAAGCAGAAGGAAAGATATAAGCAAAAATATAAGTGCACACCTTAAATGTCTGGATAACCAACAGCATAAATCCAAAGACTAGTAGAATAAAAGAGAGCAAAAATGTATAGAAACTCAGGAATCAAATAAAACAGGAGCTTGGTTTTTTAAAAGAGTACAGAAGATAAGATATCACGAGAATTTGATATGAATTTACTACTCTATCCAGCTTGACAACCTGGAAGAAATGGACAGATTGCTAGAAACATGTCATCTCCAAAGCTGAATAAGGAGGAAATAGAAAGCCTTAAGAGGCCAATCACAAGCTAAAAAATTGAAACAGTAATTAGTAATCTCCCCAAGAATAAAATTCCTAGCCCATGTGGATTTACAGGTGAGTTCCATTAAACCTTCAAAGAAGTCTTACTTCTGTTGATACTAAAGCTTTTCCAAAGTATTGACTGAACAGGTATCCTTCCTAAAGCCTTCTATGAAGCTAACATCACACTGTTTCCCAGAGCTGACATAGATTTACAAAAATATTAGGGAAATATTAGGTCAATTTCCTCCAAGAACACAGATAAAAAATCCCCAACAAAACAGTAGGAAACCAAATAAAAAACACATCAAAAAAATCTTATACCATGATCAAGTGGGGTCATCCCAGGGATGCAAGAATGGTTCGATATATTCAAATCTACTAATGTAACACCACATCAGTAAAAGGAAAGACAAGAAAATATGATCATATCAATTAATGCAGAGAAATCCTTTGTCAAAATTCAACAACCACTTATGATAAAAAAATAGATATCAATAAGATAGAGGTGTAAGGAACTTTCCTCAAGTCAGTAACAGCTATTTATAAAAGGCCCATAGCCAGTGTTATTCTGAGTGGTGAAAAACTCAGAAAGTCATTCTTGCTAGGACCAGGTACAAGTCAAGGATATTGACTGTGCCCCACTCTTATTCAACATTGAATTAGAAGTCTTGGCAACAGCAATTAAATAAGAAAAGGAAATAAAACAGATTCAAATTGGAAAAGAAAAAGCCAGTTATCTCTATTTGCAGATGATATAATGATATAAATTAAAGATCCTAAAGAGTTTATACAAAGGTCCTAGAAACAATAAACTAATATAATAGAGTGGCCAGCTACAAGGTCAATACGGAAAAATTGGTTGCATTCCTATATATAAATAATGAATTATAGGAAAAAGATCTCAAAGAGTCTAGCCAGTTTAAAAGTGTCCAAAAACATCAAGTACTTAGGAATAAACTTAACAAAAAAGTGAGAGATATATACAATGAAATTTTCAAAACACTCAAGGGAGAAATTGAAAAAGATCTTAAGAAATGGAAAAGTGTTCTATGTTCATGGATTGGAAGAATCAATATTGTCAAAGTGATCATCTTGCCCAAACTACAATATAGATTCAATGCAATCCCTATCCAAGTTCAGACAACATTATTGAAGGACCCAGAACGGACCATTATAAAGTTTGTGTGGAATCATGAAATACTCTGCATAGCCAAAACCATACTGAAAAACAAAAATCTGGGAAACATTTAACTGCTTAAGTTGAATCTACACTGAAAAAGCCATAGTAATCAAAACAGCATGGTGCTGGAATTAAGTAACACTCTATGGCCAATAGGTCAGAATAGGATATCCAAGGATAAGCCCCATATATGTGGCCAGATAAATTTTGACAAAGGAGTTGAACACATGAAATGGAATAAAGACATCTTTTTTTATCAAATAATGTTGGGAAAACTGGATAACCACATTCAAGAAGTTAAAGCTTGATCCATATCTTACACAAAATAAACTCAAAGTAAACTCCCATCTTACACAAAGTAAACTCAAAGTGGATCAAAAACCTTAGAATCAGACATGAATCTATAAAGTACAATATATGTAGAACATAGGTAGAGGAAAATATAAATAGAACCTCAAAGGAGTCTCAGTGATATGATGTCACTGGCAAAATGTACAGAATCAAGACTGAAAATATGGGACTACATCAAACTTAAAAGTTTCTGTATGGAAAAAAAATAAGTTTCTGTATGGCAAAGAAACATGGGCTAACACTAAATGATAACTGAGTGGATGAAAATATTTGCACTCAACACATCAGGTAAAATGTTGATCTCCAGGATCTATAAAGTACCCACAAAAGTTAACCCCTCAAGGCATAAATTCCTCATTAAAATATGAGGAGAGTCAAAGAACAGACACTTCTCTGAGGAAGACATTGGGGACTAACAGGCATGAAAAAATCATCATTTATTATCTTTTGTATTTCCCTTAATGACAAAGAGAATTACACAAGTGAGAATGGCATGTGTCAAAAATACTGGGAACAATATCTGTAGGATGTGGTGAAAAAGGAACTCTCATCCACTGTGGTGGGAATGTTGTCTGTCCCAACCCCTGTGGAAAACAGTCTGGAGGGTATTCAGTAAACTCATAATAATTGAGTCCCCATATGACTAGCAATTCCACTTTTGGATATCTATCCTTATGACAGAAAAGCATTCATTCAAATGAAGGTATGCACACCGTTATTCATTGGGGAACTCTATAATATCTAAGATTTGGAATCTAAATGTCCAACAACAATAAAATCAATCATGAAGATGTGATATACATATACAATGGAATATTAAGCAGTTACAAGGAACTATAAAATCAGTTTGTGCAAACATGGTGGAACTGGAAGATTTAATACCAAATGAAGTAAGCCAGAATAAGTTGGACAAACACAGCATGATATCACTTATATGTGGTATTTAGAGTAACTGGATGAGAGAATGCAGTGTTTTAAAGGGGAATTCCCAGATTAACTTGTCCCCAGAGTACAGGAAAGAAAGAATGGAGGGAGAAGAGACAGATGAGAAGCAATGGGGACCAGGACAGGGGATTAAGGTACAAAAGAGCTGTTAGGAAATGATGGAACCAAATATCCAAACCAAGGAATCAGTAACACTGAAATCAAGAGACCCAAGTTTTTTTTTTTTTTGCATTAGCATTTTTGTTTGATTTATTTCTATGGACATTATTGTTCAAGGGCCATCTGTACACAAATTACAAATGGAAAGATTTTATTCTTTTTTCCCCCATAACTTTTATTTATTTATTTATTTATTTAAAAAAATTTTTTATTGAATCACCAAGTGGAGGGTTACATGGTTCTCAGGATTATGTCAGTTATATAATACTCAAACACCCTTCCCTTTACCAGTGCCCATCTTCCATCACCAACCCCCCCAGTATATCTGCCGCCCCCTCCCACCTCCCCAGTCCCCACCCTTGTACGTGATAAGTTTCACTTCATTTACGCTTATCTCGATTACATTCCATGTTTCAACACACAACTCACTACCGTTGCTGGGGTTTCCCCCCAAAAAGAAAAAGACAGTCCTATTGCCAAGGAGGCATTTGATAGTTCTCCATTGCTAAGAATATAGCGATATTAAGTCCCGCTGTTTGTTACATAACTTTTCTTTTTCCCCCTTGCCCCGCGCCACCGAGTTCACGCCTGTTTAGTAATCGCCACGCTGTCTGACAAAGGGAAAAAAAACCGAAGAGGATGGTTATTTCCCGTCATCAGCCAGCGTGGGGCTCTGGCTTAGTTGATAGTCTAGTAGAGTGTCTGCAAGCAGTTTCTGGAACCAAAAATCTTGCGCTGGTATCGGCTCCGGCTCGAGATTCCACCAGCGTCCCGCTGTTCCATGTACATAACTTTTCCCCTTTTATCCCATTCCCACGCCACCAGGTCTGTTTGTTTAATGGACATCACACTATGTTTGACACCACGCCGCGTTTCTTCCCGAGATAGGATATTTCTTCTCAGCCGGCTTGGGGATATAGCTTAGTTCAGTCTAGAGAGATGGCTACCACTTTGATTGCCTTCAATATTTCAACAAAAGACTTACTATTCTTGTTAGGATCTCCCACAAAAGTCCAACCCATTAAGAAGGAGCCATTACATATTGCTGATACTAAGATGACATTAGGTTGCGCGGCCGCGGCAGCGGCCGCGCGGTTTTGGGAGACCCAAGTTTTAACAACCAAATTTAGGAAGGTTTCTGGCAGTCTGAAGGGGTGGAGGGGTCAAGGTCAGGGGAATATGGGAGGAATCCTGAGAACAGTGGTGAAGGGAAGTTGACACTGGTAATGGGATTGGTACTGCAAAATAGTATATCTAAAATTCAACTATGACTACCTTTGTAAATCACAGTGCTTTAATAAAAATCTAAGTGGTTTTATTTGAAGTAATTTTAGCATTGTTTTTAAAATGTAACTCCAAGTATCCTAAACTTAGTAGAAGCTTCTTCAGAGATTCTTACAACACATTTTTAAATATCTTTTTAAATAAGACAAAATAGATGCATTTGAATAAGATAAAGTGCTCTTTTGCTAATACAGAAATGAGAATTTAATTAGGTAACCTGATCTAAAGAAGCAACAATTTGACCTAAATACAGGTATTAGATCTTTCATAGAACTCAATGGAAAATAATCATTGTCACTATATCACTGTCATCCCGTTGTTCATCAATTTACTCAGGTGGGCACTAGTAATGTCTCCATTCGTCCCAGTCCTGAGATTTTAGCAGTCTGTCCTTACTCATTTTTCCTAACAACTGGAGGCTCTTTTCAGGGTCAGGGGAATGAGACTGTTATTGTTACTGTTATTTTGCATACCGAATATGCTACAGGGAGCTTGTCATGCTCTTCTGTGTCTATAATATTACTATCCTCAAAATGGAAAATAATACCTGGGGAAAATGAATTCACTTAGTCTATATTTAGAATAAATCAGAATAAAAAAGGTATGTGAATTATCTTTTGCCAGAATTATTTTGTAAATACAATATTCTAAATTTCTGATTCAGAAGAAATCCTGACATTCCTTGCTATAACTAAAATGATTTTTTATCTTAAAATCTAGGTTAGAATATATGGGAAGAAAATAGAGACAACCAGCTGTGTCTGTGGAATTAAAATTGTGTGTAGATGGTGCTTAAATTTTATAAATAGTATCATTTTTCAAATAGCATCATTTAATTGCCTAAGGAGTATCTACATAATTCTGACCTCTATTAATTGCTCTTCCTTAAATAGAAACATCTTGAGATTTTTCTCATTTCTATCAGTTCTATATACTTATTGATATTAAGTAAATTCTATAAACTTACTATTCCATAGAAATTACCTTTTCTAACTCAGAAGTTTTCCAAAGTTACACAGATATTAAAAGGATATCTGAAATAGAAAGTCAATCACCTATACAAGGAGAAACAACAAATTTTAGGAAGAAGAGAAAAGCACGAATAAGTCTCATGTCAGAATATCTGGAGACAATTGTAAAGTTAATATTTAGAATATTTTGGAAAATTTCCATCCTTATCTTCATCAGTTTGTACAATCAGATTAAAGCTCTATTTGATGCATGCAGTGCCTTCCATACACACCAAAAGAAATCCCAGTTTTTTGCAGCTTGTGAGAAGAAAGTTATTATCTTGACAGTATATGTTGGATGACCATCTGTTTTTAATAAATGTGGTTATTTGCTCATCCTCAAGGAGCAAGTTCTTGCTAAGGCCTCTCATTACATAAAGAAAGTCTCAATCATTATAAGAGTCTTCAAGAGCTGATAATGAAAGTCATGCTGTTTAGATTCTTCACTGAATAAATCAAGACAGGTATAATTCATGAATTGTTTTTTAATGACTGTGCCACATAATGAGTGTCTTTAATATTTTTTATCTCATAATGGTACAAATATGACATTCTGAATAATTTTATTGTGCTTTTTATGTTTTATAAAAATGATTTGAAAGTAAGAATTGTGTATATACTGAAGGACAGGACAAAAGGAGATTGACTATTTTCAAAACTTGTCTGGGGTAGTTAGTTGGTTGAAATTTTAGCAAAATGATTTGCCAAAATGAGCAAAATGCTTAAGGATCCCTGGATCTGTGTATGCAATTTCAGTCTACATAAATAAAAGTTCCAAGACTTAAGAATAATTAACAGAATGACATAGAGGAAGTTGAATAACTTTAACATTTCTTTCTTTCTTTCTTTCTTTCTTTCTTTCTTTCTTTCTTTCTTTCTTTCTTTCTTTCTTTCTTTCTTTCTTTCTTTCTTTCTTTCTTTCTTTCTTTCTTTCCTTCCTTCCTTCCTTCCTTCCTTCCTTCCTTCCTTCCTTCCTTCCTTCCTTCCTTCCTTCCTTCCTTCCTTTCTTCCTTCCTTCCTTCCTTCCTTCCTTCCTTTCTTTCTTTCTTTCTTTCTTTCTTTCTTTCTTTCTTTCTTTCTTTCTTTCTTTCTTTCTTTCTTTCTTTCTTTCTTTCTTTCTTTCTTTCTTTCTTTCTTTCTTTCTTTCTTTCTTTCTTTTTCAGTCACACCCAGCAATGCATAGGAGTTACTCCTGGCTCATGCACTCAGGAATTACTCCTGGTGGTGCTCGGGGGACCGTATGGGATGCTGGGAATTGAACCTGGGTCAGCCATGTGTAAGACAAACACCCTACCCGCTGTGCTATCGCTCCAGCTCTGTAACTTTAAATTTTAAAGAATAAAAATGAGTTGAAAAGAAAAAGGAAAAACCTATTCACTCTCTCGGTTCAATGCTAACAAATACCATACACCTCAAATATGAGAATGAAGAGGTAATAGTGCAGAGATAGTTTGAAAATAAAAATGGTAAAATTTGCTGTTGACACAAAGTTTATTTTATAAAACAGATACTTCTGAATTATGATAGGTTTCTATGGAAAAGTAAATGTGTTATAGTTAGGAGAAGCTATTTGAAAATAAAAATTCTTCCAATTTTGTTTCAATTTGTTTATATGTCTCATTTACTATTACTGTATTAAGTATGCATGAATATTTGGAAATCATAATGAGAAAATAAATGAATGAACAAAAATAAAACAATTATTAGAAGGAAAATAATTTAAAAAATAGGAAACAACTGAACATGTATTATTGGTGAGTGGTTGAATAAACTTTGTAATTTTATGCTTTAAAAATTATGTTTGGGGGCTATGCCTAGAGCTCACTCCTGACTGTACTTACAGATCACTCCCTAAGGTGCTTGGGGGATCATAGGTGGTGCAGGAGATAGAACTCAGGTTGACAAGCAAGTAAGCCTAACCCACTGTGCTATGTCTCTAGGCCCTGTACTTTTAAGCTTTTGAAATGACCCAAGTAGATTTAGTGTAGTAACCAGGAAGAATGTTGTTATTTCTGTTGTCACTGTTATTTGGTTTGGGGACAAAACCCATTTGGACTTAGGGCATACTCCTGACCCAGAGCTCAGGGATCATTCCTGGTGGTGTTTGGTGGACCATGAGCAGTACTGGGTATCAAGCAAGATTTGGTAACATGCAAGGCAAGAATCTTTATCTCAGTTCAATCTCCTCAGCTTAAGTAGGAGAGAAAAAAAGGTTAAATTTAAATTAAATATGACTCATCACCATTATCAGAGAAATGCAAATCAAAACAAGAGATTTCTCAAAAAATTACTAATAGAGACCTTATACTGACTAAGATAAATATTAGATGATCTCACTCTTATGCAAGTATAACAAAACAAAGAAAGGGACTGGAAATAAATAAAAATAAAAGAATAAACATTAAAATTTATGATAAATAAAACCTAAATAGAAGAAATAGAATTATAATGATACTACAGAAACAAGACCTTCAAGACCAAACTAAGAAGAAACAAAAAACTTGAACAGATCAATCACAAGTACAAATAAGATATAACAACAGAAATTTAAAAATTTTTTTGAAAACAAACGTCCCCCCCAAGCACCCACAGTATGAGACTAATATCCAGGGACAAGTAGAAGCATGGTCAGGAGGATTGGCCCATGGTTGGAAGCCTGCCTCAGTGCTCGGGGAGAAGGCAGTTGGGTTAGAGAAGGGACCACTATGGCAGTGATAGTTGGAAATCATCACTCTGGATAAGAACTGTGTGCTGAAAGTAGGTAAAGGAACAAACATGATAACCACTCAGTGCCTATGTTGCAAAACCATAATGCCCAAAAGGGGGGAAGAGAGAGAAGGTGGGTAAAGAGAGGAGGGAAGTGGGGTAGAGAAGTGGGGGAGAGAGAGAAAGAGAGAGAGAGAGAGAGTAGTACCTGCCATAGAGGCAGACTTGTTGGGGGATGGAAACTGGGATCACTGGTGGTGGGAAACATGTACTGATGGAGGGTTGGGTGTTAGAACATTGTATGACTAAACTCGATCATGAACAGCTTTGTAACTGTGTATCTCATGGTGACTCAATTAAAAAAAATCTCCAATGAAACCAAATTCTGAGACATGATCAATAGAACTGGAACGTGAGTGGGTGAAGGAGAGAGGAGGGAGGGACGTTGGGATAATATGGTTGGGTCTTGAAATGCTGGTGAAGGTTTTGTTACAGTGCTCTGCAGCCATAAAATAATGATGATTTTAATATTATTTTAAACTAAGATTTAAAATATGGTGTTACCTCACATTATACATTTTTAAAATTTTATATTTCATTTAACATTCTGTCCATTGGGATATTTTTTGTATATTTGTGAAATCATAGTATATTGGCAAAATAAAAAAATAGAAAATAAGTGTAATAGACAGAATAAAAATGCGTCTGGTATAGTTGTAGATACATTACATTACTTATTCTGTGGCTCACTGAAGAAAACTTTGTAAGTGGTTTTCAAGAAAAACTTGGAACATGTTATATCTTGAAACTTAAAAATACAGTTTTTCTGAATTTCACATAACAAAGTTTGAAAAGATGTGGAGAGGAATAAATTTAAAAATACATTAAGAATCAATGTTGTAAGTTGAGAAATCAAGGTTGGTCCTGTAAAAAGGCTAACTAACTAAAGAATTCCCACCTCAGAGGGAAACTATTTCCCTTAAAGCACACTCAAACATACACAGGGCTAAATTTAGAAAGACTGATTAGTAATAATGACATAACTGTAATTCACATGGAATTAATTAATAATAATATTTTAGAACATAAACACCCCTAGTACTAAGTTTGCATAGAGTGATTTAAATCTGGTTGTATTGTCAAATAATTATGTTTTTCCACAAATCTACTTTTAACATTCCAGGATATGATGGAATACAATCAATAGGTAATAAAATTAAAAATATAATTCATGGAATCCAAATTTCAGGTTTAGAATAGCTTAGCACGTGGTATTGACTGTCAATTTCCTGCAGTGTGAATTCTTTTTTAAAAAAGTTTTCTTTGCCATAATTATCTTTTCTGCCCTGCTCACTTCCCCACTCTACCTTAGACTAGTAACCTAACTTGTTGCCTCAAGATCACATTGTTTCTTAACATTCCATTTTCCCTCATTAAAAAATTATAATACATTTTATTATTTGTAATAAATTCCTACAGAGTGGAGCGATAACACAGTGGGTAGGGCATTTGCCTTGCACGCGGCTGACCCAGGTTCGATTCCTCTGTCCCTCTTGGAGAGGCTGGCAAGCTACCAAGAGTATCCTGCCTGCAAGGCAGAGCCTGGCAATCTACCCGTGGTGTATTCGATATGCAAAACAACAACAACAACAACAAAAAACCCCAGTAACAACAAGTCTTACAAATGAGACGTACTGGTGCCCGCTTGAGCAAATCAATGAACAACGGGGCAAGAGACAACAGTGCTACTGTTACATAGATGGAGGAGTTCCCTATTCCAAATTAATTTCCTTGGAGTCAGAGTAATAGCACAGCAGGTATGGTGTTTGCCTTGCACATGGTCGACCAGATTTTAATCCCCAACATTCCATATGGTCCCCCAAGCACTGTCATGAGTAATTCTTGAGAACAGATCCAGGAATGATCCCTGAGCATTGCTGGGTATGACCAAAAAAAAATGCCAAATTAATTTCATTGTTGTAGTTCTCTGAATTCTTCCCCTGTTACCCTGTGCTGATCACAGTCCCTGCAGTGTAGGTGCTACTTCTGCACTTTCAGTGATCCACACAAAAGAGTTCCTCTCCTCATGTATTTTGCTGTAGCCAGGTAAAGACTACTAAAGAGTGAGTATGAGAGTTTTAATGAGGTTTAGAAACACAATTTTATATTTAATATTAGACATTGCAATTTAATATGTGTAATGGCTTCCTAAAACAGAAACACACTCAGGATTGTGTCTCATCAGCTATGAATCTTCTAAGTTTTGGTTATATATTAAAGTTCTCAAAGTTCAGGCTTTACTCTTCATCAAATTAAATCAGAATCAGTATAAGATGATCAATATGTATAAGACTCACCAGCAAATTCTAATATTCAGCCAAATGTAATATCTTTTGCTACAGATATTTCTTTTCTTCTTTAAAATTCTTTTTTCCTTTATTTATTTGGGAGGTGGCCACACCCATTGGTACTCAGGGCTTACTCTAGGTTCTGTGCTCAGAAATTACTCCTGACAATTCTCAGGGGACAACCTGTTGGAGAGCTCAAATATGGGTCTGTTACATACAAAGCAAGAGTCTTACCCTCTGTACTATCTTTCTGGCTTCAGATATTTTTTCTTTTTTCTTTTTTTAATTAGTATTTCCCTCTTACCTTTTTTCAGACCTCTAACGTATCTTTCAGGCAACCAAAAAGTTCTTCCATTTTTGTAGAAACAATTCAGATATTTGGATATATGTATGCATATCTACATGTATGTACATCTGGAATTTGGGTTTTGAATTAACATCAATCTTGTAATAATCAATACAACTCCCCACCTTTTTCTTTACTTATTTCTTCATATGTTTAAATAGCCCCTCTCCCCTATTAATAGGCAGTACACATGGAAATAGTTCTCCCAGGCTCTTAAAGATAAGGGCATTGTACATTTTGTTATTCCTGAGTGTAAAATGCCCACTGCCACCTCTTTGGGAGATCAATGTTTCTGATCTGCCCAAGTGGTATGAATAAAGCTACTTGTACCCTGAACACACAAAACTAGATCCTCCACAGTGAGGCCCAGGGCATTTTTGCCTTGGTGCCTGGGGCTGGATGAAATGAACTGTGAAATCTTTTTGATCTGTAACTCCTAACAGTCTTATTCCTCTGCACGTGAGGAGAACCTAGAGGGAACTGACCTGCAGGTGTGAAATGAACTTGACTCACCTCTAACTGACATCTGTTCTCTTTGCATTGATTTTTTTTGTCTTTTAGTGGACACTTTTATTGAAGATTGGACAAGAACAGATGTTAATGAGAAGTATGATTTTCAGCAACTTTGTCTATACAATCTTGCTCTATCTCCCACAATTTGGCCTTTCCAGAACAAATAACACCTTTAGCCTTGCTAGCCAGCTGTTTTGGAGTCTCATAAAGATGCCAGTGAGGGCCTGGGGTTATGTTTTTGCAAGGCTGATTACTAAAACAGCTAGAAGTTCTCCACAACCCAACATTCCTTGTCAATGAAACTCTTTTTCTGTGCCATACTATAAGTTGGAAATATAGTTGGTCTTCTAAACTCCTAAAAGGAAATGGTAGAATTTTTTAATAAAAATTCTTTAAGTAGAGTTCTCAGCTTTGAAGTTATAAAATAATGTTTTATAATATCAGCATTAAAGTTTTAATGTCATTTATGTAATAAATTAAAATTATTTCTCTCTTGAAAATATTTTTTGTTTGCTTTCATTTCAATGGGCTGGAGCAATAGCACAGCAGTGGGGCATTCGTCTTTCACGTGGCCGACCTGTGTTCAATTCCTCCACCCCTCTTGGAGAGCCCGGCAAGCTAACGAGAGTATCTTGCCTGCACGGCAGAGCCTGGCAAGCTACCCGTGTATATTGGATATGCCAAAAACAGTAACAATAAGTCTCTCAATGAGACACATTACTGGTGCCCGCTTGAACAAATCGATGAGCAATGGGATGACAGTGACAGTGACTTCATTTCAATATGCTTCCTTAAGTTGACAGAGAAGCATGAAGTTACAGGAGTGCTTGAGAGTCCTGAATATCATGGCACATGCATATAGTAATGGGTTACAAATGCCACCTGTCACGTGTGGAGAAAAGGCTCAGAACTCTTGGTGTAATTAATGAAGTAATAGGGAGTGAAGTTCAAGAAGACGAGTAAAAATCACATGAAAAATCACCTTTTTCCTTGTTTGTATTAAATCGCTATACCTAGAAAACTATATTCTTTGTCTTCTCAGTTTAATAGCAATTTGTTCTTTGAGATGTTTATTTGTTTAATGTGGTTCTGGAATATGGCTCAAAAATAAATTATTGTTTATAATTTCACTGAGCTTACTGTACTGCCAAGCCATTTTTTTCCAAACAGTACAGCACAGTTGATAGGAAAGGGCTTTTCCAAATTTGGACTCAAATATTTATTGATGGAAAGAATTAACAAAAGAACGTATGATCTATAGCATACAAAAGGTAAGAAACAAAGGTTACAATTTTCTGAAAGTACAGCATTATTTTTTTTCCATTTTTTAACTCCCAGTGTTAACTTTCTTTTCCTATTTTTTCTTTTATTTTTCTTTCTTTCTATCTTTTCTTTTTTTCTGGACCACAACTGGCTATGGCTAACTCTGCAGTCAGTGTTCACCATTGGGAGGATCAGGAGTGATTTGGGTGTACAGGATCAAACCTAAGCTTGTTGTGTAAACGGCAAGTACCCTACCCACTGTACTATTTCTCTGGCCCCTAGTATTATTAGGATCCAGTGTCCAAAAGACCACACAAAGCAATGAGTTTTGTAGTATAAAGTTTTATTCTGCACAAATCAAGCAAGCGTTGAATTCAGAAAGCTCAGAAAACTGAGAAACCGAGAAAACTGAGCTGTCAGGGCATCTTCTCTCGTAGGAGAGCGACCCCTCCTTTGTTCTCGAACCCTTCTATCCTGGATTCCTGCAAGTTACCCAATTTTTGGTCTGGCTAACTTCCTGGTGACCTTTTACTCGATTGGCTACCCCTAGCTGTTTTGTGCTGGACAAGTGCCATGTCAAACTCATATTGGTTGTTATCATCTAGGGATTCACTCATCTCTTTCCGAGGACTGGCCAACTGCAGATTCCCACATCCTGCTGTGCATCAGGGTGTCTAGCTAACTCTGTAATCCTGAGGTGTGCCTCAAGGTCATGGTCATGGCTGTACACATTTTCCACTAAGCAAGCCTTGGGTACAGAATGACTGCTACTTAGGTACGGTGGTGCCTGTGCTCTGCTGAATAATACCTATCTTATCTGGAAGCAGTGGGAAAGGCCCTACGCTATTATCTTTCTTACATTTTTCTTCTCAGAGAAAAATGTGAGATTGTTTGCTAAGCCACATTGGTAAGTTATCTCTGAAGTCAAGGTCAAAGAAGCTGCTTTCCCTTTACAAGAGGGAAGTGCCAGCCAGCCCTAGGCTCCACTTCAGTCAATTCATTCCAGCTTGCCATTTCTTGCCACTATCCATTTTGTACAAATTTACTTCTTGAAAAGCTGAATGTTGCCATGTTCTACAGATTATACACCTCAACTTCTCATCTGTCTTTGGTCTTTAAAATTACCGAGTTTTTTCTTCTTTTTTTTTTTTTTAAATTTATTTTATTGAATCACCATGTGGAAAGTTACAAAGTTCTCAGGCTTATGTCTCAGTTATACAATGCTCAAACACCAGTCCTTTCACCAGTGCCCATATTCCACCACCAAAAAACCCCAGTATACCTTCCACCTCCCACCCCCCCACCCCCACCTGCATAACTGATAAATTTCATGTCATTTTCTCTTTACCTTGATTACATTCCATATTTCAACACCAAACTCACTATTGTTTGAGTTTCAACACACAACTCACTATTGTTCTTGGAATTTACCCCCAAAAAATACGGCCCTACTGACAAGGAAGCATTTGATAGTTAGTTTTCCATTGATGAGAATAAAGAGATATGAAGTCTCTAAACCGCAGCCCCGCGGTTTAGGATTTCTGCATTTTAGTAATTAAGTCCAGGGAGATTTAGTTGGAAATTGCATCATTTCCCTTCCTGGGGCAGCATGGGGCAAAGGCTTAGTTCACAGTCTGGAGACATGGCTGCAAGCACTTGCTAGGACCAGAAGTAGTGTAGCTGGCCTCTGGATCTTGGTCGTTCAGCAGCAAAGCAGTGTTCTCGCACTTTCTATGTATCATTGGAACCCCTTGCTTGAGTCTTTCACTATGACTGCATATGTTTCTTAATATACAAATGAACCAGAAAACAAAAAAAAACAAAACAAAAGATTGGCAGTGAGCACATATCTATAATTTATCACCCTAAATGTAAGTCTGAACTCATCAAAAGACAGAGTAACTTGATTGATCAGAAAAATGGATCGATATTATTCTTGTATCCATCCTATATAGGAAATTCTTCTTAAGCTTACCTTTTGCTCTCATGTAACTACAAGCTCATAGTCTTGTACCAACTACTCTGACTCCTCTCCTTTGTATTCTACCTGACACTTATCACCATACTTATACATGTCAAAGAGGTTTTTCTCTATCTTGTACTAGTTCCACTACCTTTCTTTCCTTAGACACCTGATGACACCTTCCATCACCTTTCTTTGGATTTTGCTTTTAGGTTTGGACCACTTCCAGTAGTGCTCAGGGCTTACTCCTGGCACTGCACTCAGGGATCACTCTGGGTAAAGCTCAGGGGAACTGTAAGGGGTGTAGGGGATTGAACCTGGGTCATCTGTATGGAAGGCAAACACCATAACCACTATAATATCAATCTGGCCCCGTTACCTTAATTTATTATCTCAGTTGCTAAGATATATAACATATATAATATATAATATATACAACAATACCATAGGTCTTTGAACATAAGCCTTCTCTATGCAAACTGACTCTTTGATATGGTAGACCCAATGAGTTTAGCATCAGAATAAAGAGACTACCACTTGCTGCTATATCACTGAGACTCTAGCTTATTTTTTCAATTTTATTTTATTTTTATAAAATTGTTCACAATAATTTGTCACATTCAATATTCTAACACCAATCCCACCACCAATAAACATTCCCATCACCATTATTTAGAATTTTCTCACCACCACCCAAAGCTGCCCCTAAAGAAGGTCCTTGTAGTCCCATTGATCTTCTATTACCTTGAGCGGGCGCCAGTAACGTCTCCATTTGTCCCTGTTGAGAGCTAGTGCAGCCCAATAATACCTGCTTGCTCCAGGAACAGGAAGTGCCTCAAATCATTCATTCAGAGATTTGATGAAGAATTCTGACCATCTAGTTGGTGGGCAGCCATGAGGTCTTCTGACGTCTCATGGAATCCAGTTGGTAACAGCTCTAGTCCAGCAGTCGTTTCTGAATTGCATTACATGACTGGCCCATCTGATTTTTATTTTTTAATTTACTCATAGGCATTTGTGTTTATTTTTTTCTTCAAGTGAAAAGATACAGTTTTCTTATGATATTTTTATATGGTTTCATGATTAATGAGAATTATCACTGTCATCCCGTTGCTCATCGATTTGTTCGAGCAGGCACCAGTAATGTCTCTCATTGAGAGACTTTTTTTTTAATTTATTTTATTGAATCACAAGTGGAAAGTTACAAAGTTCTCAGGCTTATATCTCAGTTATACAATGCTCAAACACCCATCCCTTCACCAGTGCCCATATTCCACCACCAATAAAAACAAAAACAAAGCAAAAACAAAAAAAACAGTATACATCCCACCCCTCACCCCCCAAACCCCCCCCCCCGTGCGTGAGTGATAATTTCACTTCCTTTTCTCTTTACCTTGATTACATTCCAAATTTCAACACACAATTCAACTATTGTTGTTGGAGTTTCAAAACCGACTCACTATTTTTGTTGGAATTTATCCCCCAAGAATACAGCTCTATTAACAAGGAAATATTTGAGAATAAGTTTTCCACTGATGAGAATGAAGAGATAATATGTCGCGCGGCCGCGGTAGCGCAGTTTACAATTTCTGCATTATAGTAATTAAGTCCGCAGAGATTTAAGTTGGAAAATGAATCATTTCCGTTCCTGGAACAGCATGTAGCAAAAGCTTAGTTCACAGTCTCCATACATGGGTGCAAGCACTTGCTGGAACCCCAAATCCTAAAGCTGTCTCTGGTTCCTGCTTGTTCCACATCCACCGGCTAGGCAGAGGCATGGGCACTCGGGTCGAAACTCGGCCGGAGACGAGCACCGGCCCCGGCTGGGACTGCCCCGGTATCCTGCGGCTGTTTCAAGTTCAAAGCACATTTTTTTTTTCCGCGCCAAAAGTTCAAACCTTTTCAAAGGACCCACAAAATGTCGGACACCACGCCTTCTCCCAGAGGGGAGAGAGACCAAGAAGGAAGGATATTTCCTTCCTTAGCCGGCGTGGGGCAAAAGCTTAGTTCACAGTCTCCATACATGGTTACAAGCACTTGCTGGAACCCCAAATCCTAAAGCTGTCTCTGGTTCCTGCTCGTTCCACATCCACCAGCTAGGCAGAGGCATGGGCACTCGGGTCGAAACTTGGCCGGAGCCGAGCACCGGCCCCGGCTGGGACCCCCATCTGATTTTTGATGCCTTGGCAAATGAGACAGCATCCCTGATTTTTGACCGTCGATGGAGGTCAGAACTCCGGATTCCTTCTCTACTTGAGTGAGACATGATATTCCTAGCATAGCTCTTTCGATTCCTCTTTGGGATACCCTAATAGCATTCTCATCCTGTTTGCTTAGGGCCCAGGTCTCAGGCATATGTTAGTGCAGGAAGAACGGTGGAATTGAAAAGATGTGCCCAGAGTCGGAGGTTCTTCGTTCTCTTAACCACCTCTTTGACGCTCTTGAATGCATTCCACACTGCTCTCTTCCTCCTGCACAGTTCTGGCACCAAGTCGTTCCTCGTGATGATTTCTCGACCCAGGTACACATAGATGCTGCATTCGGAGATGTTCATTCCATTGAGAGCAAATGGAGCTTTAGGGACCAGTTCGTTTTTCATGAACATCGTCTGGTTGAGATTCAGCTGCAACCTGACCTTTCCACACTCGTGGTCGAAGTCGGCCAGCATTTGTGCTGCTTGGTTAATGTTTGTTGTTATGAGAACAATGTCATCAGCGAAGCGGAGGTGGTGTAATTGCGACGGTCTATCTTCACTCCCATTCATTCCCATTCCAGTCATCGCATGATGTTCTCAAGGGCAGCACTGAAGAGTTTCGGTGAAATGGTATCACCCTGCCACACCCCTCTCTTTACATCAATGATCACTTCCTTGTAGAATGGTGAGATCCTGGTGGCGAATCCACAATACAGCTGGCAGAGAATTTTGATATACTGAGTTTGAACGCCCTGTTTGGCCAGGGCTTCAATGACCGCCTCAGTCTCAACAGAATCGAAGGCCTTCTTTAAGTCGATGAACATTAGACATGGCGGCATCTTGAACTTTTGCGAAACTTCAATGAGTTTGGTCACTGTGTGGATATGGTCTATGGTGCTGAATCCCCTTCGGGACCCAGCTTGCTCACATGGTTGTCCTTCGCCTAGTGTTCTGCCTATTCTATTCAGGATGACACAACTTGTAGATGACAGACAGCAGGCAGATTGGGTGATAGTTGCCGATGTTGTGGACATCTTCCTTCTTGTACAACCGAACAGTCCTACTGGTTTTGCACTAAAACAGAACCTTGCATTCAGACAGGTAGCGTGTGAAGAGTTGAACCAGTGTATTGATGAGTACTGGCGGCAGATTCTTCAGGTGTTTGGGTCTGACCTTATCCAGACCAGGTACTGTTTGCATCTTTGCCAGTGAAATGGCATGTCAGATTTCAGAAGGGAGAACGTTTCGAATGACATATCCATCCTTCGGAATTTGGTATGTGGGCATGGACATGACTGTCAAAGAGATCCAAGTAGAAGTCATGAATAATTTTCTCCATTGCCTTTCTGGAGGATGTGATAGATCCATCGGGACGTCAGAGGGCAGTCATCTTGGTCTTGTAGTTGGCGAAGGACAGGCGAGTGTTTCGAATACTTTTCCCGGCTTCTGCTGCACTGGCCAATACTGCTGCTTTTCTCTCTTTGAGGTCTTCCTTTATCGAATCTCTGTACAGCTTTGTGAGCTTGGACGTTAGCTTGTGGTTGCCTGAGGCTCATACCAAACCACGTTGAGGAATGAGCTTGAGAGTTTCCGAAGACAGCCGTCTGTTTGTGGCTTTCTCACTCTTGGCATTCTTCACACATTCATGGAGGTGCTGAACCAGTAGATCATATTCCTCATTGATGTCGTCAAAGACAGCATCTTCCCACGTTGTGCAATAGTGACAAAGAGCTCCCAGTTGGTGGTCATTCTGGGAGTTGCCTTCTTAGACTTAAATTTTGCAGACTTTTCTCCCCGCTCTGTGAAGTGAAATTCGCACGATGGAGATGGTGGTCTGATCCCATTTGGAATTTTGGGACAACAGCGACATTGGTCAGGCAAAACCTTCGATTGAATATGATGTGGTCAGCTTCATTGTTGAACTGTCCACCAGGAGACTCCCATATTCAGCGTTTAGATTCGGCCTTCTGGAACTGTGAGTTACCGTGGATGGTTTTTGTCGACATGATAAATTCAGAAAGTCTCTCACCCTGATCGTTTCATTCTAGGCCATATGTCCCAATGTGGAGTTCTTTGGGCGACCTTCTCGGACCTATCTTGGCATTAAAATCACCAACAATGATCTTGTAGAAGGTGTGGTCTTCTTTATAGAACTTCTCCAGTTCCATGTAGAACCTCTCAATTTCTTCTTCATTGTAGTTGGAAATTGGTGTGTAGACTATGAAGATAGAAACTGCAGGCAGTGAGACACATCCATTCAAATGTAATCATCCAATTTGGTTTGTTAGGCATTCGAATGAATTGATGCTCATGGCCAAGTTCTTGTTGACAAGGACACCAATGCCATCAATGCCTCTGTTGTTGCATGTTCTGAGGAACAATTCTTCTCCCGTGTCAAAAATGGAGTGATGTGATTGATGTCTCCTCGTTTTGGTCAGACTAATGATGTCATACTTGATCTTCTGTGCTTTCACCATCAGGTCCTTGATAGATGCTTCTGATGCTAGTTTCCATGCGTTGAAAGCACAGACAATCATTTTAGTCTTTCTTCGTTTTGGCAGTCTAGTTCGTCCCCGAGATTTTTTCAGCCTCTCTTTGCTCGTCTTTCTTAATGTTGTTGTATTGGGGGCTCTTTTGGTAACAGGTGAATGAGGCCAATTATTGTTACTGTTGTTGGCATATCGAATATGCAACGGGTAGCTTGCCAGGCTCTGCCATGTGGGTGAGACACTCTCGGCAGCCTGCCGGGCTCTTTGAGTGGGACAAAGGCTTTTAGGGCAGCCTCCAATCATCCTTAGAGGTGTTACCATGGTTCACACCAAATTTCAACCCTATAAAATATGGTGTGGGAATAATAGTTATTAAGTGTTTTATGGTGTGTTGTGCGGCTGCAAGGTCCAGAGAGCAACCTGGAAGGTGGCGGTGGCTGGGTAGTGGATGTAGTGGGGGTCAGCCAGTGAGGTATTTATCTTGGATAGGGTAGGGTGTATGGGTTGGACCCCTCCCTCAGATGCCGGAGATTGGAGGAGGCAGACAGAGGATCTTGTTTCCAGGTCTTGTTGAACCTAGAGCTAAGGTCGCAAAGTTCTGCTTACTTGGCTTTGCAGGGCTTCACTCATGCGTGAGGTTCGGCCCAAGTGTTCGGAGAACAACCTGGAGGGTGGTAGTGGCTGGGTAGTGGATGTAGTGGCAGTCCGCCAGTGAAGTATTTATCTTGGGTAGGGTCCTAAATAATTTATTTTGTATTGCTTGTTATGAATCTCTTAAAAATGATACAAAATTTTTCCTTAGAGGGTTGTGTGTGAAGATCGTTGTATCTCAGCCTGGAGTCATTAAGTCCTTGTATAACAGATTATTAACATGTTGTTACAGGTTGAGCCTTGTGTTCTAATATATATACATATATATATGTACTTATATATGTGTATATATACCACATGCTTCACATGCTTCTCTTGCTTTTCCAGCTGGTCACCTTCAGGCTGTGTTTGACATACTGGAGCCTCTGTCAAGGAATTAAACATACAACCAGTCAAACAGTGGGGAAGGTTGAAGGTGGAAATGTGGCAGCATCTATAGGCTGCTGTCACACCTAATAAATAACCACAAACACAAACTTCATTTCTCCTCTTCCTCCTCCTGGTCTTCCTCTTCCTCCTCCTCCTCCTCTTCTTCTTCTTCCTCTTCTTCCTCCTCTTCCTATTACTCTTTCTCTTCTTCCTCTTCCTCTTCTTCCTTTTCCTCTTCTTCTTCTTCTTCTTCTTCTTCTTCTTCTTCTTCTTCTTCTTCTTCTTCTTCTTCTTCTTCTCCTCCTCCTCCTCCTCTTCCTTCTCCTCCTCCTCCTCCTTCTCCTCCTCCTCCTTCTTCTCGTCCTCCTCCTTCTCCTTCTTCTCCTCCTTTTCTCCTTCTTCTCTCCTCCTTCTCCTCCTCTTTTTCCTCCTCATTCTCCTCCTCCTCCTTCTCCTCCTCCTTCTTTTTCTTCTTCTTCTCCTTCTCTCCTTTCTCCTCCTCCTCCTCCTCCTCCTCCTTCTTCTTCTTCTTCTTCTTCTTCTTCTTCTTCTTCTTCTTCTTCTTCTTCTTCTTCTTCTTCTTCTTCTTCTTCTTCTTCTTCTTCTTTTCCTTCTCCTTCTGCTCCTCCTCCTCCTCCTCCTCCTCCTCCTCCTCCTCCTCCTCCTTCTTCTTCTTCTTCTTCTTCTTCTTCTTCTTCTTCTTCTTCTTCTTCTTCTTCTTCTTCTTCTTCTTCTTCTTCTTCTTCTTCTTCTTCTTCGTCTTCTTCTTCTTCTTCGTCTTCTTCTTCTTCTTCTTCTTCTTCTTCTTCTTCTTCTTCTTCTTCTTCTTCTTCTTCTTCTTCTTCTTCTTCTTCTTCTTCTTCTCTTCCTTCTCCTTCTGCTCCTCCTCCTCCTTCTCTTTCTCCTCCTCCTCCTCCTCTTCCTCCTCCTCCTCCTCCTTCTGTGCTCTTTGTCATTCTCGGATATGCAGTACCAGGTATCAAACAGAATGCAAGACAAATATCCTAATCCCTGTGTTATCTCTTCAGAAACAATGAGTGTGCTTTATTTTTTTTCCTTTATGGGTCACATCCAGCAATGCTCAGAGATTACACCTGGCTCTGCACTCAAGAACTCTCCTGGGGGTGCTCGGGGAAACATATGGGATTCCAGGGATTGAACCTAGGTTGGCCGGGCCACCTGCAAGACAAAAACCTACCCTCTGTATTATCGCTCCAGCCCCACGTACTTCATTTTTACCTTTCCAGTCTTACACAATTTTTACAAGTTTCAAGCAAGTACTATAGAAGAAATAGGATCCTGAGCAATAGTTTTCTCTTAGTCATGCTGACAAAATGAAAGTAACTCTAAAAACTATCAAGACTTTTTTTTTTTTGTTAAAAAGATCCAATGGTTTGATACTGCCCTGAGTTGAAGATGGTGGACCCTCATGGGTGAATTATGTAAGGTGGAGAGGAGAAAGATCGTCACTTTCTCCTGATTCGCCTCTGCCACTAGGGAGTGTCTTGAAAAAGTCTGCATCTGAGCCGCTGAGTGGCCGGGTCAGAGCCGCACCAGCTCTACCAGGCGACTGTCAAGCCACACTGGATGTCCGCTTGGTCTTCTACCAACAGGAATTAATCCTCTGTTCATAATCTCTTGGGACTCAGTTCACTGCAGACTCCAAGTCAGGCTGCAGAGAGGAAGAGCGAGAGAGAGAAGGGAGGGAGGAAGAGAGGGAAAGAAGAAGGAGGGAGGGAGAGAGAGACAAAGGGAGAGAGAGAAAGAGAGAGAGAGAAGGAAAGCACTTGCCATCGAGGCAGCCTGGAGTGGTGGTGATGGGAGGGAACCTGGGGACACTGGTGATAGGAAATTTGCACTGATGGAGGGATGGGAGTTGGAGCACTAAGACTGATGGCTAATAAACCTGGTTTCTTCTCTCCTGCCTGAGCCAAATGGGTCAAGTCTGTGGCTGTACTGCGTTGGTGAGAAAGAAGGGATATCTGATGGTCTGCTCTCATGCCACTCTTTTTTTTGTTCACCCCCTTTTCTCTAGTTGTGATTGGATGAAAAGAGAGATCAAGAGTTGTTTATTATTATTTTTAATCAAATGCTCTTAATGATGTCACAGTCCTTATATTAGAGAATTAAGCATTGTTGTTAAACACATTTAATTTGGCTCTACATTTATCAACAGTGATTCCAGTATGCTTATTTGGCATACTGGAATCCCAGACATCTCTTTGGTACCTCTAACTGCTTGTAAAATTTGTTCTCAGGAGATTCTGATGTGTAGACATTTTCCCTTGAGGAGGTAGTGCATAGAAGGTTGTTTTAAATCTCATAACTGGCTTTTGAGATCTTGGGGTCTGTAAAGCTGGTTCAATTGATAGGGGCTTTGTCTGGCTCATGGATAACTGTGTTTGATCCCTGGAATCCCATGTGTTCCCCTGAGTCCTATCAGGAGTTACTCCTAAGCCCTGAGTAGGTAGTAAGCCCTGAGCACTGTGCATGTATTCCCTAAACTAAATAGTAAATTAATAAATAAAAATGCATCCTATATGCCCCTTTGAGATGAAGAACTTGAAGAGGAAAGTTATATATAATACAAATTAAGAAAGGGCAGTGGGAGCAATAGTACAGCTAGTAGGGTTCTTATCTTGCACACAATCAATGTAGATTTGACCCATTCCATAACATATGGTAACCTGACCACTGCCAAGAATGATTTCTGAACACAGAACCAGAAGTAAGCCCTGAGAACCATTGAGTGATCCAAACACCAAATAAATAAGTAAATAAAATAAAAAATATGCACTTCATGAGGAAAGTTTGCAGTATTATGTCTAATAACATGACTCTTCCTTTGGATAAAGAACAGAAAAAGATTGTTTTGATTTGGTAATTTAACAAATATGTTATCTATTTATCAATTTCTCTTAAGTATGCATGCAGAATATACGTGGTTTTGATATATGCTAAAACTAATGCCACAAATAAAACCTTACAAGTATGGAGAGGGAGAAATTGTAAACTTCATTACTCAGATACACAAAGGAAAGTGTAGCATTTTTTATTTCTACACTCTCTCCTAGCTTGAGACAGAGAATAATATCTAAACTTACCCATTTAAACTTCAGGTTTGGAGGTTATTAATATGTATGCACATATCTTTTAGGGATAAATAATCTGTTAGAGCTTGCCTTTTCTATACTCACTAGTTTATACAAATAGGGACAATTAAATGAGTCTGATAGTGAAAGGGACCTTAGAGCCTTAAGCTGACTTTGCATATAACAAGCCAGTTCCAAGCTTCTTAAACATTTTTTTCCCACTCTGCCCCTTCGCACCTGAGAAATATTGGGAGGAAATGGGGGTGGTTTGGGTCATAACAATAGTTTTAAGGGATACTCGTGATGGTGCTTGCAGGATCATATGTGGTGCTGCATCTTGAACTGATGGTTGGCTGTGAGCAGGACATGGCCATTAACCCTTGCATTATTGCTCCAGATCTTTCCTGAGAAATTTTTATGTAACTCCGTGTATGCAGACATAAAAAAAAGTATTCAAACCCAGTATTTACTAATGAAAATTCAAATATTTTTATTTTAAAACAAAAATTTTGTAATGTGACCCATATGGATTGTCACCCACAGTTAAAGAACCTAGGCCCTAGTTTTCTAGTATATATTACACATTTGGGTATAGATTATTATTATTATTATATGCCTACCTATAAATATACTCCATGATCTCAGTCCTTATCTCTGGCAAATAATTCCCAATATTCTGTGTCTTCATTTCAAATCTGATTGGACATAAGTCTGTTGACCCTTTTAATACCTTGGTATTATCACTAGGAACGAATAAACTTCAGAATCCTCTCCACATTCATATTTAGGATCAGGGTCACATTCAATATTTCAACTTCAAGTTCATTTGTCTAACCATCTTATCAAGGAAGCCTTCATCATTAGATACCCTTTTGTTTAGAAACAGATTTCTCAAGAGTGAAAATTGGAGAGCAGGTAATTTTTCTGAATCTACTGTGTTTCCTGCACTAATTTAGACATGTCTATACTCTTTCCTTATAACTCCCAAGGAGTAGAGGCTTTATGTCTCGTCTCCTAGCCCTACCTCCTTACTTCTCTTGATTGGAAAAAGACTCCTGCTTTCTGTAAGACTTCTCCTCCTTCACAGTAACACTGGACTCTGGCTCATGGGGTCTTGAATATAGAATGAGAAACTAAGCAATTAACAAAGGGAAATATATTGAGATTTTTTAAAGTTATTTTTTGTTTGTTTTAGGGTCATACTCTGAAGTTCTCAGGGGTTACTCCTGGTTTTGCACCCAGGAATTACTCTTGACAGTACTCAGGGGACCATATAGGGTCCTGAGGGTGAAACCTGAGTCTGCCACATGCAAGGCAAAAACCCTACCTGATGTACTTTTATTCTAGACCTGTACTGAGCTGTACTGTACTGTACTGTACTGTACTGTCCTGTCCTGTCCTGTTTTTCATCAATTTGTTCGAGCGGGCACCAGTAAGGTCTCCATTGTGATACTTGTTGTTACTGTTTTTGGCATATTGAATATGCCACGGGGAGCTTGCCATGTACTGTCGTGTGGGCAGGATACTCTTGGTAGCTTGCTGGGCTCTCCAAGTGGGATGGAGGAATTGAACTGGGGTCAGCTGCGTGCAAGACAAACGCCCTATCTGCTGTGCTATTTCTCCAGTCCATTCTAGACCTAAAAAGTTATTTTTCATTATAAATAATATCTACAAGCTTTTCACAAAATAAATAGGAATAGGATAGATAGAACAGTGGGTAGTGTGCTTGCCTTGCATGCAACAGACATAGGTCAATCCGTCACACCACATATTGTCCCTTGAACTTGCTAGGAATGATTTCTCACCATAGATCCAGAAGTAAGCCCTGAGTACAGCTGGATCAAAAACTGCTCAAATGCTTGCTTTCAGGCTCAAATATAAGGGAAGGAAGGAAAGAAGGAAGCAAAAAGGAAAGACGAAATGAAGGAAGGAAGAAAAGAAGGAAGAAAGGAAGGAAAGAAGGAAGGAAGGAAGGAAGGAAGGAAGGAAGGAAGGAAGGAAGGAAGGAAGGAAGGAAGGAAGGAAGAAAATAAGGACATTGCTATAATCTCTATAAATTCTATTGTCCTAATTCTTCACATAAATCTTCAGCCTGCAGAGCATCAAGTTAGATATATCTTTTTTCTAAGACATGAAAATAGATGTAAACATATTTTTATAACTGAAATCTATATTACTTGAAACTGCATTTTCTTAATTAACATTTATACATGGCTTCTGATGAGAATTCAAATAAGCAACAAATACTTGAAGTTGCTTAAACAGGAATTCCTAATATACTATTATGTAGCAAATGTTTAAATAAATGCATAATGACTCTCTGATTTTGAGATGGAAATTAATTATTAATGATATCTACTATTTCTATTGAGAGTAAATGGAAAGTCAGGAACTAGTTCATTTCTCATGAACATTGTCTTCGTGAGATTCAGTTGCAGTCCGACCTTTCCACACTCATGGTCGAAGTCAGCCAGCATTTGTGCTGCTTGGCTAATGTCTGGTGTTATTAGAATGATGTTGTCAGTGAAGCAGAGGTAGTGGTGGTGTAATTGCCAACTATCTTCACTCCCATTCCTTCCCATTCCAGTCGTGGCATGACATTCTCGAGGGTGACACTGAAGAGTTTTGGTGAAATGGTATCACCCTGCTGAACCCCTCTCTTTACATTGATAATCACTTCCTTGTAGAATGGTGAGATCTTGATGGTGAATCTGCAATACAGCTCATGGAGGATCCTGATGTACTGATTTTGAACACCCTGTTTAGCTAGGGCTTCTGCTTCAGTCTCAACAGAATCGAAGGCCTTCTTTAAATCAATAAATGTTAGACAGAGCAACATTTTGAACTCTTGCAAAACCTCAATAAGCTTGGTCACCGTGTGGATATGGTCGGTCATGCTAATCCTTTTCGGAACCGGCTTGCTCGCTTGGTTGTCCTTCATCTAACGTTCTGCCAATTCTATTCAGAATGACTCAAGTGAACAACTTGTAGATGACAGACAACAAGAAGATTGGGCGATAGTTGCCGATGTCATGGATGTCTCCCTTCTTGTACAACAGAATGGTCCTGCTGGTTTTCCATTTGGATGGAACCTTGCACATTCAGACAGATAGCATGTGAAGAGCTGAGCCAGTGTATTGACAAGTACTGGCTGCAGATTCTTCATGTGTTCAGGTCTGACCTTGTTTGGATCGGTTGTTGTACTCTTCTTTCCTGATGAAATGACGCATCATATTTTGAAAGGGAGAACACTGGGAGCAACATATCAATCTTGTGGAATTTTGTATGTGGGCAGGTGGACTTGGATATCGAAGAGATCCGAGTAGAAGTCATGGATAACCTTCTCCATTGACCTTCTGGAAGATGTAATAGATCCATCAGGACATCAGAGGGCAGTCATCTCGGTCTTATAGTTGGCGAAGGAAAGGTGGGTGTTGCAAATACTTTTCCTGGTTTCTGCTGCATTCCGTTTGCTCTCAACTGAACTCTTGACATTAGCTAGGTGAGGCTGCTTTCAATATATATTATTTAGCCTTTATTTGTTTATTTATTGGTTCTTTAGGCCACAGTTGGCAATACTCACGTGTAACAACTACCTGCACTCAGGAATTACTCCTCACCAGGTGTTCAGGGAACCATATGGAAGACCAAGGATTAAAACCAAATCAGTCTCTTGCAAGGTCGACACCCTTATTTCAGTATTCTGACATCCAGAATTATTAAATGAATTTGTGTTATTTTAAGCCACATTTTGTAGTCACTTATTTCAAGTCACACAAAAATAATACAAGATTTTAGTTAACATTGGAAGAAGACCCTCATGCCTCTAAATAAAAAAGTCTATTCCAATATTTCATTTTCCCCATTTTGTTCAATAAAAATATGGAATACAATTAGAGCGGTTTAAACTTAGACCCATATACCACATAAGAAACAAAGGCTTCATAAGAACACATATTCTAGATCATATGAGCCTCTTTCTCTTTTCTTGATATTAAAGAAAGTCCTTAAGAAATCTATAATGGTTTCTGATAAATAGTAAATATGGCTTTTAAAACTAAAGAACATTTTATAATTTTGTATATTAAATTCTGTAAAATATAATAAAGTACTTGCATCCATTGGAATGAGATTAATTCTTATTTTGTGCTGATTATTTATATTGTAAGACATTTTCATATAACAACATTTTAAGTTCTTACTTCAGTGTTCAAAATGCAAATATATATTGCATATATTTGAGTACCTGCATCTACATATTTTAAGAGGTTATTCAGATTTGACAAACACTGAAATACATGTTGAATGAGTAAAGAGAAGAGATACAAATGCTTACTTATAAAACAACCAATTAAAAACAAAGAGAAAAATTTAAATCAAATTGGTTGTATGGAATCAAAGGTCTAACTGATATATTAATTTTTTTGCCATTTTGAAATATGACAACATAGACATAGCTTCATAACAAATTTTGGGTTCTGCTTGAATGGCCCCCTATTCTACTAAGTGCAGAGCAGCAGAGTGGATAACGTTGCAGCACCAGTCTAACACATCTTGTATCTATTATGGTCCTTGCTGACAGAAAGAAGTGCATGATGCTATCCCTTTTTTGGCCCCTAATAGATGACACATTATTGTTTCAGAACACCTGAAAGAATGCCTGGGCACACCTCAGAACACCTGACAGGGGTGGAGTGGAGGGCCCAAGAATAATTGCCATGTCGCCAGAGTGTGATTTATTGCATTTCTTAATTATGTCTATAGGGCACCATCTGGAGACCCAGTCTGAGTTTCTTGTGTATGGAATATACCTTATTCTGAATTCAACTTAGTCAAAGTTTTGATTTCTCACTACAGGAGAAAATTACCATGTGTAAGCAAGCTACATCCTAATAGACTCAGTTCAGAGGATCCCAGTCTTACAGAGAGACTCTTATCGTAGAGACAATGAATTTTCATTTCTTATGGAAGTTCTGCATTATGTTTAAAGATCGACAATAGAGTAATATCATCTTTACAATTTTTCTGTTTTTTTTGCTGGACATTGGTCCATAAAATTTTGCATTTACTGTCTTCTATTTAAAAAAATTAACAGTTGGCTAGTAATTGTCCTCAAGACATTTGTTTAAAAGAATAGATCAATACTAATTAATAAGAAATTTTTTATATCATGCAGTTTTTAAGTAAAATTACAATTACAAAACTGTTTAAACAAAGCCTTATTACTAAGAAGAGTTGATTTCAGAAATGCTTAGTCCTTTCAATTAAAACCCAGCGCATTAATCAAATGGCTGACACTATAAATGTTTCCAATTAACATCTAGTTTAAAACCATATGTGTTTCAAGTAAAATTCAAAAGATCTATCTGTATAAGTGACCTCAAAGAAACCATTAACACATGGTTCAAGACAGCTAAAAACATTTACCATTTGTGAAACTGAGATAAAGGGTCAGTTTATGATTGAGTACTACTTCAAACATTCCTTTCAGATATGAATTTCTAAAGAAGTTGGGTATTTATAATGGAATCAAAATATATTTGCAAGTATATTACTGTTTAACTTTGTTCATATATGCATATGTAAAATATAATACATATAAATTTATGAGAGAAATCCTCCTGTATTATGGGGATGGATAGCTAGTAGTTCTGATCCTATAAAAGGCAGTGATCAGTCACAATATGAAGCTGTAAAATAATCCTAGAGTCAAGAAATTTCCAAGCATTTCTGTTACCTTCTTCTGTAGGGAACAGAAGCAAACTCAAGCACATCCATGGAACAAGCAAGTAGCACAAAAAAGATATGAGATGTCAGATAGAGTGATGACAACAAATTGAAGCTTATACTGCAAAGCTAAATTGAAGAGTTGGCTGTGATCTCTAGCTAACAATTCTCATGGAAAATTGAAGACCACTTGCACTAATCATTCTAATATTTTAAGAAATTTCAGAAATAAAGGTTTAAAATAAACTCATGTTTTACATCAATTACATTAAAAATAAAAACAGCACAGGCTTTATTGTAATTTTTGACCTTTATTCTGTAAAGAATTGGCACCTAGGGTGGTGGGGGAATAGTCAGAGATAGTAAAATGAATATATGAAAGAACCCTCCTACTAGTAATATGTCTGCATAATCTTGGAGAGAATGATTTTACTTGCTCACCATTTTACCCAGAAACCTCTGTCAGAGAGAGAGAGGGAGAGAGAGAGAGGGAGAGAGAGAGAAAGAAAGAGAGAGAGAGAACATACTTCTCAAATTATTTCTCAAGTGATTGGTCAAACTCAGTTAAGTTATTCCAGGTGTGCTATACAGAGGGCTATTGTGACCATAAGGAAAATGGTAACATCAAGACATGCCCATCTGCCCATTTGCCCAGTGTCCTGATGAATTGCTTCTCTTTTATCTCTTGATGCTTATCAAGGCTTGGGGCTGTCACTCCATATTTTTATATGCTATATTATGAGTTGTATTTTCTTTTATTTTGACATAAAATAATGACTTAAACAGTCTTTTGTTTTTGTTGTTGCTATATTAAATAATCAGATACATAAAAGCTGCTATGAACAACCTTATACGCATACTCTATTACAAGTCATATTTTCAATCTTTTGGTTTATACAAATAAAAAATGTTTCTGGGTAAAACTTGCAGGCAGTTTTTTTTAAAAAAACAAAAACAAAATTAAACCTGGACAATCTGTCTCAAAAATAGTTGAATTCACAGGCAACAGAAGAGGAATTCTTGGTAATTGTGTTTTCTGGACATTCTACTCTTGACAGATAAAGGAAGTTCAGATAATTTTTTTCTAGATCTTCTTTAGCTCAAAATATGTCACTTTAAAATCATTATATCGTGAATAAGTGCCCACAGAACAATTTATTTTTGTTTCTTTGGGGTGCTAGTACTTTCAGTGCACTGTAGCACTGTCGTCCCATCATTCATCGATTTGCTTGAGCGGGCACCAGTAATGTCTCCATTGTGAGACTTGTTACTGTGTTTGGCATTTTGAATATGCCACAGGCAGCTTGCCATGCTCTGCCGTGTGGGCAGGATACTCTCGATAGCTTGCTGGGCTCTCCAAGAGGGACGGAGGATTTGAACCCAGGTCAGCTGCATGCAAGGAAAATGCCCTACCCACTGCGCTATCATTCCAGTCCAGTACTTTCAATATTATATACAAAACCATTGTTTAAAGTAGGAACACAAAGATTCTTACCTATATTTTCTCACAATAATATAATATTTTAGTTTAACTTGTTACACTTAACTCTTTGATTTGTGTTTATTGTTTTATATGCTGTAAGATAGAGGTCCAGCTTTATTTTATTTTATATTTTGCTTGAGGTGGGACCCCATGAAGAGATTAGTATGCTTATGAGAAAAGGCACCAGAGACCTTTGTCTCTCCATTGCATACACACTAAAGAATAGCATATGAGTGTACAGATAAAAGACCTGTCTAGTCTCAGAGGACAGCTCTTAGCAGAATTTGACCATACCAGCATTTGAGACTTAGGAGTGTAACCTCAAAAACATGAGCAAACTAAGGATATTGTTTAATCTGACCAATGTATACAATTTTGTTCTGACTGCCCAAGCTGAGAAATATGTATTAAGAGTTATAAAATAAAATGTAAAAATATCATTTTTATTTTCAGATGTGTGCTGCTAGAATTTAGGATTATATGATACATTCCATATCCTTAGGAAATAGAAGCTTAGAATTGCCTTATTCTATAGGTAAGAATAGGTTTCACGCATTGGCCACTAACATAGTCTTTGTGGCAGCAGAAATGAGACTGATACTTATGGACAGTATAAATAAGGGCTAAGAGGACTGGTCCATGACAGAAGCTTGCAAAGTGGAAAGGCAGGAGGAAGCAGTTAGGATAATAAAGGGACCACTATGATAATGATAGCTGGAATTGATCACTCTGGACTAGAACTGAGTACTGAAAGCAGGTAATGGGATATACATGATAACCTTATAGTACCTGTATCGCAAACCACAATGCTTGAAAGGACAGAGAGGGAAAGAAAGGGAGAGAGAGAAGAGAGAGAAGAGAGAGAAGAGAGTGAAGTAGAGCATAGGAGAGGAGAGTAGAGGAGAGGAGAGGAGAGGAGAGGAGAGGAGAGGAGAGGAGAGGAGAGGAGAGGAGAGGAGAGGAGAGGAGAGGAGAGGAGAGGAGAGGAGAGGAGAGGAGAGGAGAGGAGAGGAGAGGAGAGGAGAGGAGAGGAGAGGAGAGGAGAGGAGGGGAGACACATAAAGGACAAATACTGACTCTTTCTATTTTTACTATAACTACAGTATAAATATACATTACTACAGAAGAGGAAGATTGTGACAAAAGCAGCACTGCATTCACAGTCCAAGCATCTTTATCTTTACCTCGATGTGAAGGACTGGAGCGATAGCACAGCGGGTAGGGCATTTGCCTTGCAAGCAGCCGACCCAGATTTGATTCCTCCATCCCTCTCAGAGAGCCTGGCAAGCTACCCAGAGTATTCTACCCACACAGCAGAGCCTTGCAAGCTTCCCATGGTGTATTCAATATGCCAAAAACACTAATAACAAGTCTCACATGGAGACGTTACTGGTGCCTGCTCGATCAAATCGATGAACAATGGGACAATAGTTCTACAGTGCTACAGATGACTTGAAGGAGCCCTCAGGTTAGCAAACTTAAAAAATTATATTAGTTCTGTATTCTTATTATCTATGTTCATTTTTGTCTAAGCATAGCTTAAAATAAACTCTGGTACATCTACACGAAGTAATACTATGCAGTCATGAGGAAAACACTTCACTTGTATCACTTGTAGTCCTGTGGATCTTCGATTTGCTCGAGCACGTGCCAATAACCTCTCCATTTGTCCCTGTTGGGAGCTAGTGCAGCCCAATAATACCTGCTTGCTCCAGGAACAGGAAGAGCCTCAAATAGTTCATTCAGAGATTTAATGAAGAATTCTGACCATCTAGTTGGTGGGCAGCCATGAGGTCTTCTGACATCCCATGGAATCCAGTCGGTAACAGCTCTAGTCCAACAGTCGTTTCTGAATTGCATTACATGACCGGCCCATCTGATTTTTGATGCCTTGGCAAATAAGACAGCATCCCTGATTTTTGACCGTCGATGGAGGTCAGAACTCCGGATTCCTTCTCTACTTGAGTGAGACATGATATTCCTAGCATAGCTCTTTCGATTCCTCTTTGGGATACCCTAATAACATTCTCATCCTATTTGCTTAGGGCCCAGGTCTCTGAGGCATATGTTAGTGCAGGAAGAATGGTGGAATTGAAAAGATGTGCCCAGAGTCGGAGGTTCTTCGTTCTCTTAACCACCTCTTTGACGCTCTTGAATGCATTCCACACTGCTCTCTTCCTCCTGCACAGTTCTGGCACCAAGTCGTTCCTCATGATGACTTCTCGACCCAGGTACACATAGATGCTGCATTCGGAGATGTTCATTCCATTGAGAGCAAATGGAGCTTTAGGGACCAGTTCGTTTTTCATGAACATCGTCTGGTTGAGATTCAGCTGCAACCTGACCTTTCCACACTCGTGGTCGAAGTCGGCCAGCATTTGTGCTGCTTGGTTAATGTTTGTTGTTATGAGAACAATGTCATCAGCGAAGCGGAGGTGGTGTAATTGCGACGGTCTATCTTCACTCCCATTCATTCCCATTCCAGTCATCGCATGATGTTCTCAAGGGCAGCACTGAAGAGTTTCGGTGAAATGGTATCACCCTGCCACACCCCTCTCTTTACATCAATGATCACTTCCTTGTAGAATGGTGAGATCCTGGTGGCGAATCCACAATACAGCTGGCAGAGAATTTTGATATACTGAGTTTGAACGCCCTGTTTGGCCAGGGCTTCAATGACCGCCTCAGTCTCAACAGAATCGAAGGCCTTCTTTAAGTCGATGAACATTAGACACGGCGGCATCTTGAACTTTTGCGAAACTTCAATGAGTTTGGTCACTGTGTGGATATGGTCTATGGTGCTGAATCCCCTTCGGGACCCAGCTTGCTCACATGGTTGTCCTTCGCCTAGTGTTCTGCCTATTCTATTCAGGATGACACAACTTGTAGATGACAGACAGCAGGCAGATTGGGTGATAGTTGCCGATGTTGTGGACATCTTCCTTCTTGTACAACCGAACAGTCCTACTGGTTTTGCACTAAAACAGAACCTTGCATTCAGACAGGTAGCGTGTGAAGAGTTGAACCAGTGTATTGATGAGTACTGGCGGCAGATTCTTCAGGTGTTTGGGTCTGACCTTATCCAGACCAGGTACTGTTTGCATCTTTGCCAGTGAAATGGCATGTCAGATTTCAGAAGGGAGAACGTTTCGAATGACATATCCATCCTTCGGAATTTGGTATGTGGGCATGGACATGACTGTCAAAGAGATCCAAGTAGAAGTCATGAATAATTTTCTCCATTGCCTTTCTGGAGGATGTGATAGATCCATCGGGACGTCAGAGGGCAGTCATCTTGGTCTTGTAGTTGGCGAAGGACAGGCGAGTGTTTCGAATACTTTTCCCGGCTTCTGCTGCACTGGCCAATACTGCTGCTTTTCTCTCTTTGAGGTCTTCCTTTATCGAATCTCTGTACAGCTTTGTGAGCTTGGACGTTAGCTTGTGGTTGCCTGAGGCTCATACCAAACCACGTTGAGGAATGAGCTTGAGAGTTTCCGAAGACAGCCGTCTGTTTGTGGCTTTCTCACTCTTGGCATTCTTCACACATTCATGGAGGTGCTGAACCAGTAGATCATATTCCTCATTGATGTCGTCAAAGACGGCATCTTCCCACGTTGTGCAATAGTGACAAAGAGCTCCCAGTTGGTGGTCATTCTGGGAGTTGCCTTCTTAGACTTAAATTTTGCAGACTTTTCTCCCCGCTCTGTGAAGTGAAATTCGCACGATGGAGATGGTGGTCTGATCCCATTTGGAATTTTGGGACAACAGCGACATTGGTCAGGCAAAACCTTCGATTGAATATGATGTGGTCAGCTTCATTGTTGAACTGTCCACCAGGAGACTCCCATATTCAGCGTTTAGATTCGGCCTTCTGGAACTGTGAGTTACCGTGGATGGTTTTTGTCGACATGATAAATTCAGAAAGTCTCTCACCCTGATCGTTTCATTCTAGGCCATGTGTCCCAATGTTTTTTGGGAGACCTTCTTGGACCTATCTTGGCATTAAAATCACCAACAATGATCTTGTAGAAGATGTGGTCTTCTTTATAGAACTTTGAGGAAAACAAAGTAAAAAAAATACTTAAAAATGGATGGACATGGAGAGTGTCAAGCTGAATGAAATGAGTCTGAGGGAGAGGATAGACATGGAATGACTGAACTCATTTATGGGATATAAAAACACCGATTATATAAGACTAATATCCATGTACAGTATAGACAAAGGCTATGAGGATTGGGACAATTGTGGAAGCTTGTCACAAGTAGAGGGGGCCAGTTAGGATAGAGAAGACACCACTATGACAGTGATAGTTGGAAATGATTCTCTGGACAAGAATTGAGTGTTAAAAATGTATAAATGGATATTCATGATAACCGTCAGTACCTGTAATGCAGAGCATAATGTCAGAAGGAGAGAGAGAAAGAGTGAGAGGGAGAGAAAGAGAGAGAGAGGAGAAAAGTTGTCTCCCATAGAGGCAAGCGAGGATGGGGATGGTGGTCGGAAGGAAGAGCCGGGAACATTGGAAGTGTGAAATGTACACTAGTGACAGATGGGTATTGGAGCTTCCTATGACTGAAACACAATCATGAACCACTTTGTAACTGTGTGATTCAATGGTGATTCAATAAAAAAGAAAGAGAAATAATTTTTAAAAATAAAGGAAAAAAGAAATAATCTTGCAGAATTTCTAAAAATATTAAAATCACAAAAAAGGTTTTCTGCCTCAGTGAGCTACACTGGAATTATCATGGGCAACTCTGAAAACATCCTACCCCAATTCCAGGCTCTAAAATCATCAATGATTTTCAGACAACAATCTCAGCTACTTTTTTTCTTTTCATCATCTACAATGTTTGCCATTATTCGTGTTAATTAAATTTTAAATATTATGAGGATAAACGTTTTTGAGTAGATGGTTCAAAGAAAAGTCAAGACTGATTGGTGACTTGATTTCCCTTCAACTCTTGTAGTGTTGCCCATACATCAGGGAACGAAACTTTAAAAAACACTGTGAAAAAAAAGAAGTTAGATAATCTGTAATCTGTATTTCTATATTATAATCTACGAATAATGAAGATTCTTTTCCAAGGAATTTTTTCCATCAATTCACATAAAAGCCTATCTCAGTTCCTCGAATGAGTTTATGGGTTTGTGTTTTATCCTAAGTGCTGTGTATGCTGTTGAGATCTCTAAAATGCAGCAGTGTTATTATTAGTATTCACAAAAAATAAATGGTCCTTATTCTTGGAGCTAGTGATGAGAATATTCCTCATAATATCTGAATAGATTGTAGATTTAAAAAAGGCATCACCGATTGGGCTGACAGCCACTTGGTTCTTCTGAACATGGGGACACATTAATCAGGAAGGCACGAATGACAAGGTAGTGCAGAGTTTTAAAAGGTGCATTTACAATTTTTGTTTTAAATTTTATGTTTTCTTTGTAATTTATCTGTATTTTTACTTGAAATACCAATTTTAAGAATTTTCAATAACATAAAAGATAAACATTCTTCTTTTTTGTTTTGTTTTTTGCTTTTTGGGTCACATCTGGCGATGCACAGGGGTTACTCCTGGCTCTGCACTCAGGAATCACCCCTGGCAGTGCTCAGGGGGCCATATGGGATGCTGGGAATCAAACTTGGGTTAGTTGAGAGCAAGGCAAATGCCCTAGCCGATGTGCTATTGCTCCAGCCCCAGATAAATGTTTTTAATGAACAATAATTTTTAAAAAATGCTTCTGTCTCTAAAGAGAGATAAGGGTTTAAAGAGGTGGGGAATATCAATATATAAATTAATTCTAGAGCAAATGCAGAGATAATTCTTAAATAAATGTTTATGGAAGATAAAATATAAATAAAATACAGAATGTTAGTTCTGGAAAGATAGTGTAGTGGGTGGCATGCTTGCCTTGTACACTGCTAACTGTGTTTTGATCCCCAACACCCCATATGGTCCCCCAAGCCCCAGCAGGAGTGATTCCTCAAGTGCAGAGTCCGGAGTAAGAGTTGATAACCACCCAGTGTGACTGACCCCAAAACAAAAAAATACAAAAAATTTAAAGTAAAATATAAATAGATAAAATATATTGGTAACAATACAATAATAGTTGGATATTTCAACACCCTTTATCACTTCTGAATAGATCAACCAGGTAAAAGATCAATACAGACAATGGCCTCCAAGGAAGAATTAGGCCTAACAGACATATATAGGATGCTGTACCCTTAAATTTTGAGCATATTTTCTTCCACAGTGCATATGAGACATTATCCAAGAAAACTTGATGTCACAAAGCTTGCCTTCACAAAATCAAGAAGATAAAAACCATATCAACTATCCTCTCAGATTACAATGCCTTGAAAGAGGAGTGAACCACAAAGAGAACCTGGAAAAAGCACTTGAAAATTAAATATCTTAGTACTAACCAACCAATGGGTCAAACAGGAAATTGAAAATGAAATCTGAAGTTTCTTGTAAATGAACAGGAGTAAAAGCAGGAGTTACCGTGCATGGTATTGAGCACAGCAGAAGAGAAAAGCTCATAGCAATTCATCTAATCATCAGGGAACAAGAAAGGGTCAAATAAAAAAACGCTGTGGCTCAACTTAGAAAAAACAATGAAATGAAGCATAAGTAAAGAGATGAAAAAATACTAAAACTTACATTATAAATCAGTGAAATTGAAACTTAAAATATAAAAATTCAAAAGATCAGTGAAACCAAGATCTGATATTTAAAAGACAAAACAAGACTGACAAATGATTAGTTAGACTCAAAAAGGATAGAACAATAGAAATCACTGAAAATAAATTCAGAAATGAAAGGGGAGACATTACAACAGGTTCCACAGAAATTCAAAAAATTGTCATGATTATTATAAAAATATTTTTGACATAAATTTGAAAATCCTAGGAGAAATAGGTAAATTTTGGCTCTAGTGATCCCTGAACACAGAGCCAGGAGTGAACCACGAACCCAACAAGTATGACCCAAAAACAAACATCAATTTTTTTCTAATCTCACATAACTTTCAAAATCTGTAGCAAGAAGAAACAGAATACCTGAATTAATCAACTGCAGACAAGATAAATTAAATGGTAAGCAAAAGTCTTCTCCAAAAATAAAGCCAGATGGTTTTACAAACAAATATTTCCAAACCTTTAAAAATTTACAAGATCCAAAGCACACTTGGCAGAACTTTTATTAAAAGTTCTCAATAAAATGGAAATAATGGGAACTTCTCTCAATATAGTTAGAGTCAAGCATCACAAAATCAGCTGGTGCTGTATGCAATGTGAAAAATTCAAGTCTTCCCTTTAACATCAGGCAGAAGACAAGACTCCTGGCTCTCTTCACTATTTCCCATCACAGTATTGGAGGTTTTTGACAAAGACATTAGGCAAAAAAGAAATATTAGGGCATCATCAGAAAAGAAGTCACACTTCCATTATTAGGGCAATTAGATCAGAAAAGAGGTAAAACTATCATTATCTACAAATGTTGATAGAAAACTAGAAAATCCTAAAGAACTCCAACAGAAATCCTAGAAAAAATAAAAATCACAACAAAGTGTGCAGAAATACATGGTATGTCTACATGCAAACAATAATTAAGGACAAATTATTTTTTAGGTTTTGGGGGCATACAGTGCTCAGGGCATCTATCTGGCTCTGTGTTCAGGGATCACAGCTAGCTGTTCTTGTGGGACCATATGTGGTGGCAGGAATTAAATCTAGGTTTAAGTGCTCTATCCACTCCAGGGCATCCAGAGAGAAATTAAAATTACAATCCCATTCAGAATTGTATCTTAGGAAATCAAATGCTGGAGAATCAGCTTAACAAAATAGGAGAAATATGTATCAAATGAAAACTATGAATCACTACTTAAAGAAATAAGAGAAGACACTAGTCATTGGAAACACATCCTCTATTCATGGACTGTAAGGGTCAAATTGGTCTTTAACCAAGGCACTCACTATACAGATTCAATGTAATATGGACACTTCTCATAAAACTAAGAACTGATGAAGTTCAGAGAGATAAGTAGCAGGTAGGGTATTTGCCTTGTATGCAGCTCACTGTGTTTGATTTCTGGCTTTCCATTTGCCCCCCCCCCCCCAAGTTCACCAGGAGTGATTCCTGAGTGCAGAGCAGGAATGAGCACAGAGCCAAGAACAAACTCTGAACTCCACTGTGTGTGGTCCCAAGACAAACAAATATACAAAATCAAACAGGGCCAGAGTGATAGTACAGCGGGTAGGACGTTTGCCTTGCATGCAGCCAACCCAGGTTCCATCCGCAACATCCCATATAGTTCCCTGAACACTCCCAGTAGTAATTCCCTGGTGCATAGTCAGGAGTAACCCCTGAGCATTGCCAGACTGATCCAACAACACACACACAAAGAATCTATGAATTAAGCTTCCATATGATCCAGCAATTTCCTTCTCAGCATCTACTCCAAAGCATCAAAATATGGTTTCAAAACAAATTATTTGTACTTCTATGTTCATTACAGCATTATTTACTGTTGCCAAACTCTAGAAACAGCTCAAGTATCCAAGAACAGAAAACTGGATAAAGGAATTGTGGTATATAAGCACAATTGGCCTATAACTCAGATGGAAGAAGAAAAAAAAAGAATCATGCAATTTGCCACTGCATGAGTGTGACTCAAATTATGATGCTAAGTGAAGTTAGTCCGATGAAGAGGGACAAATACAGAATAATCTCCTCAAATGTAGGACATAATAAATAGTAAGGGGGCGGCAAATGGAAAGAGGAAAGAGAACAAGAGAGTCAGTCTCAAAAACTGAGTTTACCCAGAGGGTATGGATGGGCAGTGTCCTACTGATATCTGAAGAGGACCCACAAATTGATATATGCACAATACAATAATATTAGTAGTAGTGCTTCAAGTAAGAAAAAAACTCTTGAGGCTGGAGGGATATTACAGTAGGTAGGGCATTTGCCTTGCATTCAGCTGACCAGAGTTTAATTCCTGGCATCCCAGTTAGTACCCCCAAGCACCATTTCACAAGTGCAGAGCTGGGAGTAACCTATGAGCAATGCTGGGTATAAACCAGAGATGAAAAAAGAAAAATTAAATATTAAATACAGGAAAACGAAAAAAAAGGATGGAATAAACATAAATTTTTTTTTTTAAATTTTATTGAATCACCATGTGGAGGGTTACATAGTTCTCAGGATTATGTCGGTTATACAGTTCTCAAACACCCTTCACTTCACCAGTGCCCATCTTCCATCACCAACCCCCCCAGTATACCTGCCGCCCCCTCCCACCTCCCTAGTCCCAACCCTTGCACATGATATGTTTCACTTCGTTTACGCCTTATTTCGATTACATTCCATGTTTCAACACACAACTCACTACCGTTGTTGGGGTTTCCCCCAAAAAAGAAAAGCAGTCCTATTGCCAAGGAGGCATTTGATAGTTCTCCATTGCTAAGAATATAGAGATATTAAGTCCCGCTGTTTGTTACATAGTTTTTCTTTTTCCCCCTTGCCCCGCGCCACCGAGTTCACGCCTGTTTTAGTAATCGCCACGCTGCCTGACAAGGGAAAAAAAAACCGAAAAGGATGGTTATTTCCCGTCATCAGCAGGCGTGGGGCTCTGGCTTAGTTGATAGACTTGTAGAGTATCTGCAAGCAGTCTCTGGAACCGAAGGTCTTGCGCTGGTATCGGCTCCGGCTCGAGATTCCACCAGCGTCCCGCTGTTCCTTGTACATAATTTTTCCCCTTATATCCCATTCCCACGCCACCAGGTCTGTTTGCTTAATGGACATCACACTGTAGTTGATGACACACCGCGTTTCTTCCCGAGAAAGAAGAAAATTTCTTCTCAGCCGGCGTGGGGATATAGCTTAGTTCAGTCTAGTGAGATGGCTACCACTTTGATTGCCTTCAATATTTCAGCAACAGACTTACTATTAGGATCTCCCACAAAAGTCCGCCCCATTAGAAAGGAACCATTACATATTGCTCATACTAAGATGACATTAAGTCGCGCGGCCGCGGCCGCGCGGTTTTGGGTTTCTGTATAAAGTCCAGGGAAAGTACAACCAGAAATAACATCACTACAAACTTTTACCCTTTTATGGTGCTCATAAGATGGAGAAACCTAGAGAGAGGCTCGGCGTCTCCGTTTTGCGCTCAGGAAAACCGCGGCCCCTGCGCTGTGCTCAGGAGGGAGGAGTTGAGAGAGAGACAGGTTAAAAGAATTGGGGGATGCCCGGGTCCCACAGCTTCAGCACGCCGTGGGGTCTCTGGTCCCATGCCGGAATTAGTTCAGTGGGCTGCTTGGAGTCCGAGGGCGCTCCCTCGGGCCCCTCCATCATGCTCCTTCCACAGCCGGGTCCAAAAGGAAGGACACGTGGGGGAGGTGGGTTTAAGTATCAAACTGCGGTGGGCGGGGGTCGCCGCCCCCGCCCCCTGGGGACTCCCGCAAGCGCGCTCCCGTCCTGTTTTGGCTGGATCGGCGTCTCCGTTTTGCGCTCAGGAAAACCGCGGCCCCTGCGCTGTGCTCAGGAGGGAGGAGTTGAGAGAGAGACAGGTTAAAAGAATTGGAGGATGCCCGGGTCCCACAGCTTCAGCACGCCGTGGGGTCTCTGGTCCCATGCCGGAATTAGTTCAGTGGGCTGCTTGGGGTCCGAGGGCGCTCCCTCGGGCCCCTCCATCAGAATAAACATAAATTTTTATTTATTCTAAAAATTATGTAATTCATTGAAGAACAAAGATTGAAAACTTAAAAAAAAATAAACTATATACATTCATTTTATTATTTTTTTATCAAGGTAAAGTTGGTTTACTAGATGTTTTTGTTTTAGGAGTACAGTTTCATATCTTTCATATCTCTTCAAACTGTATTACAACACCATACTATCACCCAAGTATAAATGTTCTCTTGTCACAGTTTTTGCCCTCCCCATATTTCGATCAGGAAATAAATATTTGTGTTTTGATTTTGGGACCATGCCTGCTACACATGGTGAGGCCTTGGGGGCTACTCCCTGCAAAGTTCTGGGGGCTCTTGTGGTGTCAGGGACTCCAAAGAGATAATAAAGGCAAAAAGTTTATTGATATGCTTTATATTCTTTTAACAATTTAACTTTTTTCAGAAATAATTGAAATATATAATTATACATATTTATAGCATACAATAATTATTTGATATACTTACACATTGTAAAATGATTACTAAAGGTAATTAAACACAATCAAAGTTCTTTTTATTTCAATATTTTTCTATTTATGCTTCATTGATACACTCTCCATTTCTGCAGAACCATAGATTCACATATACAGGAGGCTAAGAATGAATCTTCCACATTATTAATGTAGTTACCTATGTAGAAGCAGTAGATACCTATGTAGAAGCAGTAGTTCAATTTCAGTAAAGTTCAAGTACTTTATATTATTGGACTATGCTAATTATAAAGTTAGAAGATATTTATGCATCTTATTAAAATTGAATATTAATATTTAATTTATAATAAAATCAGATGAAATTGTAGTCTGCTCACTTACAAAACTTAGATTATTTTCTCGGGTTTCTAGACCTACTTCCTTGTATGAGGGCCATAGTGCTTAGCTAAGATTAGAGAATTCTTCACAGATCTCTGGTTTTCCCAAGCTTCAAGAGGCATGGGACAACTAGTGGAAAATCGAAGTAGGGATGTGTGTTGAGGTGTGCCCTGCGATCACACCAAGTTCATATCCAGCAGCTTTGCTCTTCTATTCCTTCAAAGTCTCCTTCACATTAATTTTGAGAAATACTGAACTAAATATCTATAAATAATTACCTTTTTGCTTGTCTGGGGGCCACACCTGGTGGTGTTAAGGGCTTAATCCTAATTGTGTACACAGGGATCACTCTTGGAGGTGCTTGGGGGGACAATGCAGAGTTCCAGGAATGGAACCAGAGCTGGCTGTGTGCAAAGCAAGCTCTTAACCACTGTACTATCTCTCCAGCCCATATTAGTAATTACTTTATCAAATGTACATATACATACACAAAATTCAACAAAATACACAACACAAACTATATAAAAAGCTTAAGTTTCCAATTTATGTAGAAGTCACATTGAATATCCTACTCCCATTTCAATTATCATTATCTTCTGCTTTTTAAAGGCGGCAAGAAAACAAGTGACTGTGAACTCTAGTCCCTTTCTCCTCTTTTCTATGTGGGATTCACACCACAATAATGGGCTCTATGGCAAAATGTCGTTAAAGCAATTCCTTAATTTTAAAATTTGAATATTCTCTGTCTAGAACAAAAGACAGAAAAACTAGTAAGATTTGCCAAAAGAAAAGAGAATGGGTCTATTTTTCTTGTGAGACCAAGTCTTTAAGTGTAGAAAGATCCAGGGATTCGGGTATCGAAATTGTCTATTTCTCAGGTGTGTACTCAGGTTTCTTCATTTTTCAGGTACTCAATTAGCCAAACTGAAATAAGGGTCATTTAATATAAATTTTTGGTACAATATAATGCTTTTTCAAACTGAAGAAAAATTTTTCACCCTTTAGTTATATACTGGTTGATTTCTATGACTATCATCAATAATTTTGAGAGAAAAAAAATAGAGTGCATCAAAGAATTTCTATGTTCCTTCCTCTGTGAATCTAGAACAAGCACTGGTACAGTGTTTAAGCTTTGGACCACCAGGACATTTATTTCAAAAGACATTTATCTTATAAACATACCACTTTTAGAACTCAGCTTTGTACAAACCACCTATGCAAGGAATTATGTCACACTGACCCATGAAGTCAGTGTGACTTTTTCAAAGTTTCAAAGCCATAGGGAACCTCAATAACTGACTTCCTGGGTGACCCACTTTATCCATCTACTATCATTCCTTTGTTCTGTTTTTCCTTTTTTGTTTTGTGGCTAAACCAGTTGTTCTCAAGGGCTACTCTTGACTCTGCTTGGGTGGGGGAGTAATTGCTTCTGGAGCAGGGGGTGGGGGGAGCATGCAGTTCCAGGGACTTAGACCTCCCTGCTGTATCAAAGGTTGTGATGGGCCCATTTAACTATCACCATTACTATTCTCATGCTTCAAATAAGCCAAGAAAAATGAACCAATAAAACATACATTATATATACATTTACCAGTTATATACATTTCAAAATATGTTTATTCTATAAACACACAATTTGTAGCACTCAGCTGTGTACAAATCATCTGTTTAAAGAAATTATATATGCCTCTATCTCTCTTTCTATATATAATATGTCCCAGGCAAGTGCAATAGGCATCACTAACTGAAAGTGTTGATAAGATGAGATAAGATGTTAATCTGAGACTAAACCAATAAACAGAAATGTCACATCTCTAAAGCCTTTCTTTTCTACATAAAATAACTATTTAATAAAGGGTTTTTTTAAAAAGCAAAATGCCTTTTTCTTTAAATGTCAGTTATTTTCAAGTTCAAATGTATTTATATTTTCCTAGTAAAACGAAAATTTCTCAAGAGGCAAAAGCTGCAGATTGAAAATAAAAGAGAATGAAAGACAGCCGCGGCTCGGGGCTTCTCCTGAAGCCCCTGCCTGGCACCTTTCCGCCACCGCCGTCGATCCTGACCAATCCCCACTCTGCTGCTTAGGGGCGTGTCCTCATCTCAGGGGCGTGGCCTAAAAAGTGGGCGTGGCCTCTTTCCGGAGCGGCGGCTGCTAACGCGGCCGCAGTTATTTTTTTTTTTACCATTCCATGCCTTCTCCTTTGGCCACAATTGATAGAATTCATTCCTTCAAAGAACTCCCTGAGGCCCTCCCTTTCCCCCACTTCCCACTGCCGTCTTTGTCTCCCGAGTTTCTGAAGTCACTCCCTGCTCGCCCGGCGCACCCCGTCTCCCAAACCGGCTTGTAACTGCGCACGTCCATCAGGTACGAGGACCATCCCTCGGCCACGCCCTCCCTTTCCCCCACTTCCCGCTGCCGTCTGCGTCTCCCGAGTTTCTGATGTCACTTCCTGCTCGCCCGGCGCACCCCGTCTCCCGAACCGGCTTGTAACTGCGCACGTCCCCCCCATCAACAGGAAGACACGGGGGGTGTGGCCTGTGTCTTAGTGGGCGTGGCCTCCTCTCAGAGCGGCCAACGCTAACGCGGCCGCAGTTATTCTTTGCTACCTCAGCTCAATCCGTACTGTGTATTCCTTTGAAAACTCACTTTTGCGATCTCAAACATTTACGCAAAATAGCCATTAGCTTAGGCTGACAGTATAAAAGCTATCAGTGAATAAGGGAAGTTTAGCACAATCGGAGCCCCTTCTTCCCACAAAAAGGAAGAGGAATAAATAACTACAAGGTTCCAACTCTGCACTTCCGTGACAATATGAAGAAACAGCGAAAATCCACTCCACGAAGAGAGGGAGAAGAAAAGATACTAGAAACCTCAAAAGAGTCTCCCAACATCTACGACCTCTCAGATAAACAATTCAGAGAGGAAATATGGAGGAGAGTCGACCTACTCCAAGCAACTATGGAACAGACATCCAATAAATTAAGGGAGGAGATGAATCAAGCGCTGGAACGGTCTACCAAGAAAATACAGGAAGAAATGAGAGCAGAAATGAGAGCAGAAATTTCAAACCTTCGAACGGAAGTCTCACAAATAAAGCAATCGGTAGATGAAATAAAAATCTCACTAGATGCCCTCAACAGCAGAATGACTACAGCCGAAGACAGAATCAGCGAGCTTGAGGATGAGCTGCAGAAAGCTTACAGACAGCAACAAATAATGGCCAAAGACCTCAAAATGGCTATAGAGCGAATCAGAGCCCTGGGGGATGACTTCAAGAGGAACAACATAAGAATCATTGGAGTACCAGAACCACAGGGAAGTAACCCCAATGAAAAAAACATAGTCAAAGACATCATCACTAAGAAATTCCCAGAGCTGGAGAAGGCAGGCGTCCAGATACAAGAAGTCTGAAGAGTGCCAGCAAAAAGAGACCCAAATAAAAAGACTCCAAGGCATATCATAGTCAGAATGGCGGATGCTGTAGAGACACAATTCTACAAGTAGCAAGGTCAAAGAGGGAAATCACATACAAAAGAGCACCCCTCAGATTTACGGCCGATCTGTCAGAAGAAACCCTCCGAGCCCGAAGACAATGGTGGGACATAGTGAAAAAACTCAACGAAATGCATGCCTCACCAAGAATACTTTATCCAGCTAAACTCTCACTCAAACTCGAAGGAACCATACACTATTTCTCGGATAAACAACAGCTCAGGAACTTCATAGACTCAAAACCAATCTTGAAAGAAGGTCTAAAGGGGCTACTGTAAGACAAGGAGGAGCCCCATAAGAACAACAAATCCCACAGAAAGATGACACAAAACCACATCACAATAATCTCTCTCAATGTCAATGGCCTAAATGCACCTATCAAAAGACACAGAGTGGCTAAATGGATCCGGAAATTAAACCCAACATTCTGTTGCCTGCAAGAAACACACCTGAACAAACAGAGTAAACATAGACTCAAAGTCAAAGGATGGAAAACAATCCTCCAAGCAAACAACCCCCTTAAAAAAGCTGGAGTGGCCATCCTGGTATCCGACAACATAGATTTCAGGATGAAAAAGATCAAAAGGGACAGCGAAGGTCATTTTCTGTTTATCAAGGGATATGTACAACAGGAAGAAATCACACTCTTAAACGTATATGCTCCTAACAAACGACCGGCTAAATATTTAAAACGACTCCTAACAGACTTCAAAGAGGACATCACTAACAGCACAATTGTAGTCGGAGACTTCAATATGGCCTTATCACCTCTAGATAGATCCACAAGAACAAAACTCAACAAGGAAACACTGACTCTGAATGAAGAAATTGAAGAGAGAGGCCTAATAGACCTATACAGGGCCTTACACCCCAAAAAGAAAGAATACACATTCTTTTCCAGTGCACATGGAACATTTTCAAAAATAGACCATGTACTGGGCCCCAGAACATACCTCAATAGAATCGGAAAAATAGAAATTGTATCAACCATCTTTTCAGACCACGATGCGCTGAAGATAGAAGCTAACCACCCACAAATACGGAAAATCAAATCAAACACCTGGAAATTAAACAATTCCATGTTGAACAATGAGTGGGTCAAGAAGGAAATCAAGGAAGAAATCAAAAGATACTTAGAAACAAATGAGAATGAAGACACGAGCTACCAAAACCTATGGGACGCAGCTAAAGCCGTGTTAAGGGGAAAATTTATAGCTCTCCAAGCATTCCTCAGGAAGGAAGAAAGGACCCACATAGATAGCTTGACTTCACGACTCAAGACCCTAGAAAAGGACCAGAGAAAGGACCCCAAACCAGACCGAAGGAAAGAAATAATAAAAATTAGAGCAGAAATTAATGACATCGAAACCAAAAAAACAATCCGAAAGATCAATGAAACAAAGAGTTGGTTCTTTGAGAAAATAAATAAGATTGATAAACCGCTAGCAAGTCTCACAAAGAAAGAAAGAGAGAAAACTCTAATAAATCGAATCAGAAATGAAAAGGGGGACATCATAACAGAAACCAGTGAGATTCAAAACATCATTAGAGACTACTTTGAAAGTCTTTATGCCACAAAAAAGGAGAACCTAAAAGAAATGGATGGATTCCTTGATTCCTATAATCTCCCAACACTGAAGAAAGAAGACCTGGAATACCTGAATAGACCCATCAATGTTAAGGAAATTGAAACGGTAATCAAAAACCTCCCCAAAAACAAAAGCCCAGGCCCAGATGGTTTCACTGGCGAATTCTTCCAAACATTTAAAGAAGACCTATTGCCTGTTTTCCTCAAACTTTTCCAGGAAATTGAAAAAACAGGAACTCTCCCAAACAGTTTCTATGAAGCACATATCTCCCTAATACCAAAAGCAAACAAAGACACCACTAAGAAAGAAAATTACAGACCAATTTCCCTGATGAACACCGATGCGAAGATCCTCAACAAAATACTAGCAAATAGGATCCAACAACTCATCAAAAAGATCATACATCACGACCAAGTGGGATTCATCCCAGGGATGCAAGGATGGTTTAACATTCGGAAATCAATCAACATAATCCAGCATATCAACAAAAGTAAAGATAAAAACCATATGATCATATCAATAGATGCAGAGAAAGCATTTGACAAGATCCAACATCCTTTCATGATGAAAACCCTCGCCGAAATGGGGTTTGGAGGAACTTTCCTCAAGATAGTCGAAGCCATCTATCACAAGCCTACGGCAAGCATTATTCTCAACAGGGAAAAGCTAAGGGCCTTTCCTCTGAGATCAGGCACAAGACAAGGATGCCCACTCTCACCACTCCTCTTCAATATAGTACTGGAAGTACTTGCGATAGCTATTAGACAAGAAAAAGAGATTAAGGGCATCCAGATAGGAAGGGAAGAAATCAAACTCTCACTATTTGCAGACGACATGATACTATATCTAGAGAAGCCTAAAACCTCTACTAAGAAACTCTTAGAAACAATAGACTTATACAGTAAAGTTGCAGGCTACAAAATCAATACCCAAAAATCCATGGCCTTCATATATGCAAACAATGAGGCAGAGGAAAGGGACATGAAAAAAGCAATCCCATTCACAATCGTGCCCCAGAAAATCAGGTACCTCGGAATCAGCTTAACCAAGGAAGTAAAAGACCTTTACAAAGAAAACTACATAACGCTACTCCATGAAATCAAAGAGGACATGAGGAAATGGAAACATATACCCTGCTCGTGGATAGGGAGAATCAATGTTGTCAAAATGGCAATACTCCCTAAAGCATTATACAGATTCAATGCGATCCCTATAAGTATACCCATGACATTCTTCAAAGAAATGGATCAAGCAATCGCAAAATTCATATGGAATAACAAACGTCCAAGGATAGCTAAAACAATTCTTGGGAAAAAGATGATGGGAGGCATCACCATCCCCAACCTCAAACTTTACTACAAAGCAGTAACAATTAAAACAGCATGGTACTGGAACAAAGGCAGAGCCGTAGACCAATGGAACAGGGTGGAATATCCCTACACACAACCCCAAATGTATGACCATCTAATCTTTGATAAGGGAGCAAGAGATGTGAAGTGGAGCAAGGAAAGCCTCTTCAACAAATGGTGCTGGCACAACTGGACAACCACATGCAAAAAAATGGGTTTAGACCTTGACCTGACACCATGCACAAAAGTCAGATCAAAATGGATTAAAGACCTCAACATTAGACCACAAACCATAAGGTACATTGAAGACAAGGTCGGCGAAACCCTCCACGATATTGAAGATAAAGGTATCTTCAAAGGTGACACGGAACTAAGCAATCTAGTAAAAACAGAGATCAACAAATGGGACTACAGTAAACTAAAAAGCTTCTGCACCACAAGAGATACAGTGACCAGAATACAAAGACTATCCACAGAATGGGAAAGGATATTTACACAATACCCATCAGATAAGGGGTTGATATCAATGGTATATAAAGCACTGGTTGAACTCTACAAGAAGAAAACATCCAACCCCATCAAAAAATGGGGCGAAGAAATGAACAGAAACTTTACCAAGGAAGAAATACGAATGGCCAAAAGGCACATGAAAAAGTGCTCTGCATCACTAATCATCAGAGAGATGCAGATCAAAACAACTTTGAGATACCACCTCACACCACAGAGACTAGCACACATCCAAAAGAACAAAAGCAACCGCTGTTGGAGAGTATGTGGGGAGAAAGGGACCCTTCTTCACTGCTGGTGGGAATGCCGACTGGTTCAGCCCTTCTGGAAAACAATTTGGACGACTCTCAAAAAATTAGATATTGAATTCCCATTTGACCCAGCAATACCACTGCTGGGAATATATCCCAGAGAGGCAAAAAAGTACAATCGAAACAACATCTGCACATGTATGTTCATCGCAGCACTGTTTACAATAGCCAGAATCTGGAAAAAACCCGAATGCCCCAGAACGGATGACTGGTTGAGGAAACTTTGGTACATCTATACAATGGAATACTATGCAGCTGTTAGAAAAAAGGAGGTCAAGAATTTTGTAGTCAAGTGGATGGGCATGAAAAGTTTCATGCTGAGTGAAATGAGTCAGAAAGAGAGAGACAGACATAGAAAGATTGCACTCATCTATGGTATATAGAATAACAGAGTGGGAGACTAACACCCAAGAACTGTAGAAATAAGTACCAGGAGGTTGACTCCATGGCTTCGAGGCTGGCCTCACGTTCCGGGGAAAGGTCAACTCAGAGAAGCGATCACCAACTACATTGTAGTCGAAGGCCATGTGGGGGAAGGGAGTTGCGGGCTGAATGAGGGCTAGAGACTGAGCACAGCGGCCACTCAACACCTTTATTGCAAACCACAACAGCTAATTAGAGAGAGAGAACAGAAGGGAATGCCCTGCCACAGTGGCAAGGCGGGGTGGGGGGAGATGGGATCGGGGAGGGTGGGAGGGATGCTGGGTTTACTGGTGGTGGAGAATGGGCACTGGTGAAGGGATGGGTTCCCAAACTTTGTATGAGGGAAGTATAAGCACAAAAGTGTATAAATCTGTAACTGTACCCTCACGGTGATTCTCTAATTAAAAATAAATAAATTTAAAAATAAAAAAATAAATAAATAAATCAAAGAGGAAAAAAAAGAGAATGAAAGACAAAGAGAATGAGAGAGAGTTGTGTAAAAAATATAGTAACTGTGACTAATCCACATAACAGATACCTTTCAACATGTTATTTTTAATGAAGACATCTTACTAAGTTCTAGACAAAGAAAAACACTATTCCAGTTCACTAATAATTGTAAAAGTGTTTTCTAATAGTTTTGACAGTAATTTAAAATGAAACATTCATATGAATTAATAGAAGTGATTATTAAAGCGCACATGGATTTGTTAAGAGTTAAATTTATAGTTTGAGGTAATAAAGACAGAAAAGATCAGACTTCCAAACACAGAGCCAACTTAAAGTAAAAACATACTAAAGTAGAGAAAAGGAACATATATTTTTTGTCTTTTTATTTTTTCATTATTTATTTTTTTGATTGAAGCACCATAGGATATAGTTACAAAACTTTCATGTTTGAGTTTCAGTCATACAATGATCAAACACCCATCCCTTCTCCAGTGTACATTCTTCACCATCAATGTCCCAAACGTGATAACCTCTCTGTATTTATATTTTTTGTCTCTTTAAAAAAATTTATTAGTAAATCACCATGAGGTACAGTTACATACTTACAAACTTTCGTGTTTGCATTTCAGTTTTACAGTGGTCCAGTGCCCATCCCTCCACGAGTGGCCATTTTCTACCACCAATGGTCCTAGAATCCCTTCCACCACCACCACCCCAACCTCCCCCCACCCCACCCCACCTCTGTGGCAAGGCATTCCCTTTTGCTCTCTCTCTCCTTTTGGGAGTTGTGGTTTGCAGTAGAGGTATTAAGTGGCCATCATGTTTGAATGCCTAAACAGCAGATATTCTTATTGATTATATTTCTAAATTCTGAATTTAATCATGTCATGAAACTCCAGACTCTAATTTTTCTCCATATGGATAACAAGATAAAATCAGCAAATAATAATTCACTGAGCATTAAATAATCCCAGCTTTATCTTGCTAAAAAATAAAAATTGTGCTTGTATTTTTAATCATTTTTGTCTTTTTTGTCTTACAAGATTACATAAATTTCTAAATCACTAAGAATGGCATAGACACAGACAGCAGCTATTATTCTTTTCTATGTGTTACTGACACTTGCCCTTCCAGAATACAGGGTTGCTGTTTCCTTTTGACTAAAGAATCCAAATCATAGTGGCATTTTCATATTCTTGGGTTCTTGTTTTCAAATCCCTGCTCTCAGTTTCTTAAGAAATGCTAAAACCTTCATAGTATTTTATTTTACAACTAATAAAGAGGTTTCTATCTCTAGTTCAGAAATTTTCAGTTTAACTCAAACCTAATGTAAAATAAGAATTTAGAGGAATTATCTTCTAACTCACTACACAACCATCAGGGGGAGCCATAGCGTTAGTTATCTTAGCTCATTCAGCCTGTTTCGAAGCATTGAATATCAAGGAACAGATTATATAATGTGTACCACACCATAAATCAATGATACTTGTATGCGCTTTCATAAAAATATTTGGGTAATTACTTTTGTCTTTATATTCTCATATATGTGACCAAGTAAAAGGAGAGATAAATATTTATTAAGTTCAGAAATTACTGATATACCACAAATCCTATGACAGTTATAAAGCACAGAATAAAGACTAGAACTTATTGGCCAAAATATGAGCTTCATTTCTAGTAAAATGGCTAAAGAATAGATAAAAAATTGATGAAAGTAGTATATGAGTACGGGGTACTCATGGATTTGGTCGTATTGGCTTGGAAGAAAGGGGAACTGTTCCTACCACAGACAAAGTTTTAAAGCCCTAGACCAGACACGGGAGGGGAGTCAGAGCCATCGTAGGCTGGCATGGTGCTTGCTTTGTATGTGGCCAAACCGAGTTCAATTCCTGGCATCCCATATGGTTTCCTGAGCATCTCCAGGAACAGTTCCTGAGTGCAGAACCAGGAGTAAGCCCTGAGCATCCCTAGGCATAGGCCCCAAACCAAAACCCCCAAAGAAACAAAACAAAATCCAACGTGGCAAAGAAGCCATTTATGATACTTTTTCTTGACCTACACCTAGTAAGAATGGTACCAAGGAATGTAGGTATACACTGGGGCAACTGACTTCTTATTCAACCATAAACCCAGAAATTCAACTTTAGGCACAAAGCCGGTATTCTTAGTTACTGTTTTCTATTCCTTACAGAAAAGTGGAACTCAAAATATTTTCCCAAATCCAAGGAATTTTTAATTATGGTTAAAGTATTTCAAGCTGAACCCACTTCAGGTACAATATTCTCCATAAGGGTGAGAAATAGAGACAAAAATAAAGATTTGACCAAAGAAAATAAACAGTCTTAAAATGTGCAAATGTTTTTCACATTAAATGAAGTTAAGTTTCTCAAAGAGAGAATTTAGTGTTAGATTCTCTAATTGGCATTGTGACGGAGCCTGAGAAGACATAGCATCTTTGGAGCTTGAGTAGAAACTGATGAAAATGTACACATTCTTTTGTATATCTTTTTGTATATCTTTAAGATATAAATCAAGCAGACTATTCACAGACACAAAAAAAGCTAGTTAAATTTTAAAATGTTGTCAAAGAAATACACTAAAGATAGGCTCCACAGAACACTGAATCACACAAGTGAAAGAAAAATTTTAAGAATCTCTCGGGTTTCTCCAGGCCCCAGGATTCAAGGAAAAGCTGACAGTACCCACGAAACCAGCCCCAGGCCATCTCTTCCAGGCCAGTGTGCCAGTGAGGGACTGCCAAACCTTCCCCATTTCAGGTTTCTGCTCCAAAATGTTAAAGTTATGCTTTAAAGAAACAATTTCACACCTCCTCAAATTGTATGTACAATGCCTAATATCCAGGTAGGATAACCAATGCCAGACCTCCCATTTTAATTCTCTCCTATGCCTGCCATTTGTAGAACTAAGTTTTGCAGCCAAACTCCAAGAGTTGTTCTGTTCAGCTGTCTGAGTCTTTGCTGTTTTTTTATACCCCACCTACCAGTATGATTTGAGTGCCATTTGTCTTTTTCTTTTTGATATGTTTTACTTAACATGACATGTTCAGCTCCATCTGTGAAAAGCAAGACTTGTCTTCATATATAAAAAACACCCTTTTTTCTTCACCCATTCTATTTATTGGGTATCACTGTATCACTGTCATCCCGTTTTTCTCTCTCTATATATAACTATATATAGGGTACTTGGATTATTTTCTATATCTATGCTATATCTATACTGCGTACTTGGATTATTTTCAAATATAAATTCTGTGCACGGCAAATGTGGCCCAATCTACCTTCAAAGTCCCCCCCACCCCGTAACTTTCTTACTACCTAAGTGCAAAGAGAGAATAGGAGGTAAGGAACTTACCTTGGTGCAATCCCTGGCACCACCTACGGTGCTCCAAGCACTGCCAAAGGCCACTCCTAAGCGAAGGGGTAGAACAGTCCTTGAGCACCACAGTTGTTGCCCAGCGAAAGAACAAACAAAAACTTCAAAATGTTTATTAGAATAAGTTTTTTGAAGGAAACAAATGATCAAGAATGAAAGATTAGGAGTACCATTCCTTAAAGAGTAAGAAAAATTCAGTTATGTAGGAGCAAGGAAGTTGGTAGAGAATATTTTAAATGGAGAAAATATCCTACAGAAAAATCCTTTCTGAAAGCTAGGAAACAGAGAAATGGTAAAGCAGGTAGGAGAGGCCCTTTCTTAGCACAGTGGACTAAGGTTTGATCCCTGGCTCTCCAAATAGTTTCATGGTCCCCGTCAAGAGTAAACTCTGAGCACATCCAGGCATGAAAAAAAAAAAAGGCTAAACTAAAACAAAATAAAGACCAAAGAAGATGAAGGGTAGTGAGTGTAAGCGAATTGCCCAGGAATAGGACAAAAGGAAAGGCCAAGGACAATATGAACCTTTGAACCATGGTAAGAAATTTATATTTCACTTAAAATTCAATACAATAGAAAGTCAGTAAGAATTGTATGTAAGGCAGTGTCTTCCACTCTGGAGAAGCCTGTAGTTTCTCTTGACATTTTTTCTTTTAACTCTCTCTCTCTATGTATTCACACTTCTCAAAATAAGTTTATTTAAATAAAACTATTTTATTTTGCTAAAAGAAAAAGAATTATGAGCAAGGGTCCAGAGAGATCAGGCAGTGAATAAGACATTGCCTTGCATGTAGTGGACCCCAGTTTGAATACCTGCACATCGTATGGTCCTTCAAACCCAGCCCAGAGTGATCCTTGAGAGAAGAACAGAACAGAAAACAAAAAAGAAATAATTATTTAATATTGTACCCAATAATACCCTACTCCAAATTGTTGAAATTTTGAGCATCTGGGATAAACAATGTGAATAACATTCTATAGAAACAGCTGCCTTGAAACTCGAATGATTTCACACACTGGACATTCTAAGGGTAGGGATCTGCCCATAGTCCTTGGCAGTTGGCAGAAGCCAAACTGTACTGAAGCTAAAATCTCTGAAACATGCAGTGTTTCACCATTTGGACAGAGAGAAATAGAGTGTGCCACATTAGCAAATGGATATGTTAGCCTGAAAGTTTATACTCATTGACCAGAAAGTTTATGATTTTTTTTTAACTGAAAGAAGCAAGAAAGTCTAAGTTTTCACAGGTATTTGGAGGGAAGAGTTGTAATGGGAGCTCTGAAGTCTTCACCATGTTAACTAACACTCACCTTGAGGTAAATGTTGGCCAAAAGGCCAGACTATATGGGTTATACGGCTGTATAAACATACCTAACTGGATTGTGTGGCTTTAAGAGACCTATAATTTACTTGTGTCCATTGTAATACATCAGTGTGAGCAACTATGTTGGCAGATGGTTGTTATTCATACCAGATATTCTGCTATATATGTGCATTTTGTTCACTAAAAACTCTGCTCCTATGTCTCAGAGAAGTTTGGTCACATAGCACGACACCCTGTATTTTGGGTAGGACATATAGACAGTATTCTTGCACAGAAATCTTAGTGTGGAAAAAATCCTAACATTAAAAAAACAACTTTCCTAGAACTTCCCACTCTAATCCACAGGGTCTCATTATGCCTGAAAACATAATGAAGATGTTCAGGGAGAAAGACAAAAGCTAGTTTGAGAGGCAAAATATAACAGTGAAAGTCTAGTTTTGTAGAAGTAAATAAATTTTACTTTATTTACTGAAAAATAAATAATTCTCTGAAAGGGATTATCTGAAAAATCTTCATAAACCATGACGCTTTTATTAATATTGTGGAGTGTAGTACTTTTGTACATCTCAGTTAGGAAGACATACATGGTGGGTCTTAAGATTCACTTTCATCCAGAAGCATGAATTTTAGAATCATCTACAATCCAACTGCAGTGTTTATACAGAGTGGCCAGTAAAGTAACTTGAGGTACAGGTTATACAGATGTTCCAGCATGTACAAATATGTGTAGTTGGGCTGATGGTTAGTAATCCAATTACAGTGGGGAGAAAAGCTAACAAGCATATGTATTAGTGAGATAGGCCGGATCTAATGAAATATACAATGATGAAACACCAGTCCCTTCACCAGTGCACATTTTCCACCACCAAAAAACTCCATTATACCCCCCATCCCAAGCCCTCCCCCTACCTGTGTGGCAGATGATTTCCACATTACTCTCTCTCTACTTTGATTACATTCAATATTTCAACACCAGACTCACCATTATTATTTGGGATTTCCCCCAATATTCAGACCTGCTAAAAAGGCAACATTAGACGATTTGTTTTCTATTGCTGATTATGAATAGCATTTTGGAATTCTGAAACTTTAATAATTAAATCTGGAGGGATTTTTGCTAAAAGCCACTGGGTTCTAAGATTCATTCGTGTGTCTCTGGGATCATGGCCATTAAGCAGCTTAATCAGTAGCCAGAGGGGCCTTTCATGGGCTGCGACTCAGGGTCTAGTGGAGGACAAGGGCCAGCTCCACCCCCTTCTCGTGAGACCCCGCTTGTCTTATCACTGCTGGCCCATACCTGACTATCCAGTGGCCTCTGGAAGATGGTGGCCACCAAGCTGTCTAGGGGAATAGGTGGGGTAAGACACCTTTTCCCACCTGGCATGGCCCTTCGCCAGTAACCTAATCCGAAGTTCAGACGCACTTCTACCAAAAGCCACTGGGTTCTGAGATTCATTCATGTGTTTCTGGGAGCAGCTGTTAAGCAGCTTAATCAGTAGCCAGAGCTACAAAACTCCTGGAACAGAGCAATGAAGAATCCCCTGCCACTGAGCCAGGCTGACTTCACCGATCCCGGGGCGGGGGGGAATGTTGAGTCTCCCTCCCTGCCCCAAGCAGAGCCCTGGCAGCTGAAAACCTCCAAAACCCAGCTGAAGCCATGCTCAAGACCACTCTCCACACGATTGGACAAGCCTCACCCATGAAGAAACTGGCAGAGGAATCCCGGTATGCAGGACCTGAGGCTGAGAACTCCAAGCCTGCTCTGATTGGACTGGACCTCCTCCACCTAGATCCCCAGTTTTCCAGCAGCTTGGCAGTCACACCCACAAACTGCCACCCCTCCCCTGGTGCCATGTAATTTCATTAATGACCAAGATCAAGAGACTATAAAACAAAGTTTCTGGAATTGAGCAATTCAGAATATCACACGGCAGAGCCTGGCAATACCTGTGGCGTATTCAATATGCCAAAAACAGTAACAATAATGGGCCTCATTCCCCTGACCCTGAACGTGACAGGAATGAATGGAGACGTTATTGGCACCCGCTCAAGCAAATCGATGAACAACAGAATGGCAGTGCTACAGTGCAATGCTGCAGTGCAACTTTTAACAGAAATTTTTTTTTCCATATAGCATGGTAGAAGAGCTAATCATCAGGAAGATGCAAATTAAAACAACAATGAGATATTACCTTACATTACAGAGACTGGCACACATCCATAAAAATAAGAATAGCCAGTGCTGGTGAGATGGGGGAGAGAGGGACTCTCATTTATTGTTGGTGTGAATGCCGACTGGTCCGCCTCTTTGAAAAATAACATGGGCATTCCTCAAAAATCTAGAAATTGAATCTCCATATGACCCGGTAATGCCACTTCTGGGAATATACCCCCACACTGCAAAAACACAGTGGAAATGACATCTACACTTGCATGTTAATTGCAGCACAATAGCCAGAATCTGGAAACAAACCAAGTGCTAGAGAACGGATGACTGGTTAAAGATACTGTGGTACATCTGCACAATGGAGTACTATAGTTAGAACTATAGTTACAGTTATAGCTGCTAGAAAAAGTGAGTCATGAAATTTGTTTATAAATGGATAGACATGGAGAGTATCAGGATGAGTGAAATAAGTCAGAAAGAGAAGGATGACTGCACTCATTTGTGAAATATAAAGAAAATGTAGTATGAGACTAACACCCTATGACAATTGAAACAAGGGCCTGTATGAATGATTCACAGTTGGAAGCCTTCCTCAAGAGCTAAGGAAGAGGGCAGTTGGGATAAAGAAGGGATCATTATGACAATGATGGTTGGAAAGGATCGCTCTGGATGGGAGTTATGTGCAAAGTGGGTAAAGGACCAAACACGATTGCCTCTTAGTATCTGTATTGCAAACCATAATGCCCAAAAGGGCAGAGGAGAGAGAGAGAAAGAGAGAGAGAGAGAGAGAGAGAGACAGACAGACAGACAGACAGACAGAAAGAGACAGATACAGAGACAGAGAGAAGGTGACTGCTATACAGGCAGGCTGGGGGAACAGGGAACAGGAGAAATATGGGGGATATTGATGCTGGGAATTGTACGATGGTGGTGGGATGGGTGTTGGAACATTGTATGACTGAAACTGGATCATGAAAGCTTTCTGAAAGGTATCTCATGGTGATTCACAAAAAAAAATAAGGAAAAATAAGAGCAGTTAATTTTTTTATTGAATCACAATGAGATACAGAGTTATAAGGTTGTTCATGATTAAGTTTCAGTTATATAATATTCCCACGCCCATCCCTTCACTAGTGCACATTTCCCTCCATCATGCCCCTAGTTTCCCTCCCACCCACCACCCACCCCACATCAGTGGCAGGCACTTTCTCTTTCTCTCTCTCTCTCTCTCTCTCTCTCTCTCTCTCTCTCTCTCTCTTCATCTTCTCTCTCAGAAGTGTAAAAATCTAAAGCACACCAAGGGGCGTGTGCACTCTCGGGCTCTCCGGGCGGCTCTGCCTCACTGCCCACGTTCGTTGCTCTGGAACCACTGTGTGTGCTGTCGGTCAGAGGCAGAAGACAGAAGGAAGGAGGCCAAACTGGTTGCTCGATCAGTTTATTTTATTCTCTCCCTCTGCTTCTCTCCCGGCTCTGGATCTCTCTCTGGATCTGTGTATCTGGCCCCCCAACCCACTCTTACAGCCTAGTTAAATCCCCGAAGCATGAGGGGGTTGGGGTGTACACATAGGTGTGGTCACAATCAATAGGGTTGAGGTTCCTTTCCCTCAGGGGATGCTTCTCCTAGGACTTATTCTCTTTCAGCAGGAGGATCCACCCAAGGGCAGAGTCCCATGAGTGTGTTTTGCCTCTCTCATCCAGCAAACATATAAGCATTCATAATATTAATCATTTTGTATGGACACAGTAAGAGATGCATTAAAGCTTATAGAATTGCTCTGCTGGGGCCATCTCGATCTCAGACTACAGTGCTCAGGCCAGATCAGTCTTTCCTATCCCTAGCAGGGTCCTAGTCTCATCATTACTTTTGGATCATGACAGCATTTGTCCATAACCAAGCTCTTAACTTATAGTTAAGTATTAGGCACTTTGGCCAGGCCCATCTCGATGCCAGGGTAGCACATAACTCACCTCTTGCCCTGAATCCGTCCTGTCCCTCATCGGGACCCTGCTTTTGGGGTGATAGGAACTGAGGGCAACTGAGGCTTAAGTGGAGAAAGCAGATGCCTGGGAGGGAATAATATTTGAAGCCAATTAAGTCCCAAGTTACAAAAGCATAATATTGTCTTCTTGTATCTATACAAAAGGACATTGTTTTAAAGTTAATTATTCAAAAGGAAAGGAGAAAGGCAATATTAACTTATAAGTTCAGTATCCTAGGACGGCCTGACCTTACAAATTAGCAGAGTCAGATTAAGGGAAAGCGTATTAACTGTTTTGGGGAAGAGAGCATAGAGAAGTGATTACAGCTAAACAAAGGGATGGGAGAGATTCGGGAACACCTTGATGGGTGAGACTGGGGTAAGCCTAAACTCTGGGACAAACCGGGACAAGTTCCTCATGGCAAGGGGGGGAGGACAAAATAATGTCATGTAATAAGAAGAACAATTTTTGATTATGCATTAGTGTAATAAAAAATTATATTGCCACTTCTTTTTGGTTTGGGCTGGGCCACATTCAGTTGTGTTCAGGGCATTGGGGCTGAAGGGGTCATATGTGGTCTAGAGCACTGAATCAGTCAGTCACATGCAGGCAAGCCCTTGGCTAAACTCTTTCTCTAGCTTCATCCTGTCACTTTCTTTTTTGGGTAGGACCACACCCAGCAGTGTTCAGGGTTTACTCCTGGCTTGGTGCTCAGGCAATACTTCTAAAGCAGCTCCGAGGACTGTAAGGGATGCCAGAAATCTAATCCAGTCAGCTGTGTGCAAGGCAAATGCCCTACCACTGTACTATCACTCAATTCCTCATCTGTACATTTTTCTTTTTTTTTTTTTTTTGGGTCACACCCGGCGATGCACAGGGGTTACTCCTGGCTCTGCACTCAGGAATTACCCCTGGCGGTGCTCAGGGGACCATATGGGATGCTGGGATTAGAACCCGGATCGGCCGCGTGCAAGGCAAACGCCCTACCCGCTGTGCTATAGCTCCAGCCCCTCATCTGTACATTTTTCAGCTAACATGAGATGTAGTTCAATTTCTGGTTCTTTGGGGAAAATCATCATTTTTCACTCCACATCAGTAAAGCAAAGATATGAATAGTTTACCACCTTTACAAGTTATAGGGAGAGACAATCTATTGTAAAGTACTCTTCTCTAGTAGCAAAAGAGTTTGTCACTTTGATCTTTTGTATTGATGCAAAAATAGGATTTTTTTTCAGAGAATTTTAAAGCTACCAGTTTGGAATATTAGTATATAAACAAGTGTTTTCTTTCCTTTTCTTGTGGATAAATTAGGCTATCTTTGAACTTTATATAAAACTTCACAAGATTATTCATGATAAGATTTTTCACACTCTCACCTTGGGAAAGAATATATTTGACTTTGAATCAAGACAAGGCCTTGAATTCAGGAATTATGTACATGAGAGACCATTATTCATAGCATTCATATGACAGAAGTAGGAGACATATGAGAGACATTTATATGGGAGACATATGAATTATGTTCATAATATTGTAAACCACAGAATATCAATAAAAATAAATTACAAAAATAGAGACGTTATCCAAAATATTTCCTTGTAAATATTGTTTTAAACTTACAGTGCTAGGAAAAATTATGCATTAAATGTTAAAATGTTAAATCTATGAAAAACATATTAGCAAATTAAAATACAAAAGGCTAATCTAAAACTAGAAATATGAAATTAGTACAGTGAAGGAGAAAGTACAAAGGAAAAATAAAAACAACAAAATCAGCAAAATTTTTACTTGACAAAACTAAGCAATAATATAAATTTCTACCTGCGAAGACAAGAATAGAAAGCAAAATGTGTCTTAATCACAGAAAAATAATGAAAATAATAGTAGTCATAATAATAGTAATAATACTCTATATAATCATGTAGAAGTTTTATGTTTATCAACCTTTGTTTTTTTGTTTTAGATATATTCAAATGTTTATAATGCTGATATATTTATAACCTTTAATATAAGTTAATGTACCATGGATTCTCACAGAACTTCTTTGTACATTTCTCTTAATAACACAACTATATCTATGACCATAATAATTCCTGCAAGTTCTACTTCCATATTACATATTAAGTCTGTCCTCTCCACTTCTCCTGCTGCTATCCTACTCTGGAACCTAGCTTCTTAAATTTGTTATCACAATCCCATGGCGGTAATATAACTAACTTTTTTAATGATTAGAAGCTTGCCACAAGTATATGGTGGACAAAGGGTAGTTAGGGTAGAGAGACCAGTATGACAATAATAGAAATGTCCACTCTGGACAAAAAAGTGAGTGTTGATAAACTTTCAGTACCTGTATTGAAAACCATAATGCCCAAAGGGAGAGGAGAGAGAGAGAAAGAGAGAGAGACAGACAGACAGACAGACAGAGAGACAGAGAGACAGACAGAGACAGACACAGAGAGAGACAGAGAGACAGCGACAGAGAGACAGAAAGACAGAGAGACAGAGAAAAGAAAAGTGCTTGCCATTGAAATAAGCCAATGGGAGGTTGTTATAGGAGGGTAACTTGGGACACCGGTACATTGGTGATAGAAAATGTTCACTGGTTAAGGGACGGGTGTTGGAACATTGTATGGCTGAAGCCCAATCATGAACAACTTTGTAAATGTGTATTTCACTGTGATTCATATAAATAAATGAATAATGAAAGCAATTTTGTGTTAAAATAAACTTAATTTATCATGTTGGGTGACCTCCTCCAACCTTCACTGCTGCCATGTAAGCTTGTCTACTGAGCTCATTACAGAATCTCATGAATAAATCTCAAAAGAGATCAACTAGCCAAAACAATTTCCCAGATACCATTCTCAGTTGAGACCTCTGGGGCGACTTGAAGGGGGGTGGGTCAGCCCCTGCCCAGACAAAGCCCTACCAGCTGCTTTCACACCCCAATCTGGCACCATGCCTCCAGCTAGACCCCACCACCAAGGACTGAGAGCCACAGTAACCTAATCTGCTGAAAACTCCTGGTACACAGGTCTTTGTGGTTGAAAATGCCAGGCTTTCTTGGAGTAGGCATGGGTGACCTCTCTCTATATCCCTACACCTCTGGAAGACCCAGAAGCTAGTCCATTAGTACCATCGTGTAAGCTCATTTACCAGCCTCCTTCCAGAGACTCCAAAATAAATCTTGAAAGAGATTAATTAGCTTCACAAATTTTTTGGTCACCCACTCCTGGTTGAGACCTCGAGGGCACAGTTAACTGCCCAGTTAAATGTTCTAGAGTGTTTGGAGTGACATCTTCAAATTCTACAACACCCACATCCCAGTAGTATCACACTAGATTGGATGGGATGTAAAGAAGATGCCAAACAATCTTAACTAGCAAAAGCATTAACAGAAGGCTTAACTTGCAACAACAGCTTTGTAAACACACAGATAAGCCCTTAATGTTCTCACGGTGAGACACAACAATTTTCAAAAATTTTCTTCTGTGGAAATATTTTTTGATGACTCCGTTAGCCAATTATTGCTAACAAGCAATATAAAATAATTGTGGGCCTGCTCCAGAGATAGACTGGAGGGATGGTCGGGGATGTGGAGCCAGTGGTGGAGGGGAGGTGGTGGTGGTGGTGGTGGAGTTGGTGTGGGAATGCTGGATTCCTGTAACAAATCATCATGGACAAGTTCGTAGACCACAGTGTTTAAATATAGTGTGAAAATAATGTGTTAGTATTTATTAGCAATGCTCAGTTTTAATAGATAATATATCCATACACCTAAAGTCAAGTCAAAAAATATTGGACAGAAAAGGATAATTTTATGTTTTTGTTTTTAGGCCCCAGTTGCCAATGGCCAGGTCTTTCTCCTGGATCTGAACTCAGGGATCATTTACTGGAAGAGCTATACTGACCATAAATGCTGCCACACACAAGGACAGTCACATAAAAGGTAATCACCCAACTCCACTGCACTCTATCTTTGGCCCATGAATATAATTTTTTAAGAAGACTCCATAGTGGACACCATCATTTCACCTCAAGGACAAGAACAACTAACTAATTGTCCTTCCTATTTCTACTTGTTTCCTTTATAATCCATTTTCCTTTAAATAACTATAGTAAGTTCATGGAATACATATACCCTATTTAGTTCTTGTTTTAAACTTTCCAATAATACTTTCCAATTGAATATATATTACATTTTAAATACCTTTCTTTGATTTATAATCATTAATGGGCTGGAGCGATAGCCCAGCGGGTATGGCATTTGTCTTGCACGCGGCCAACACTGGTTTGATTCCTCCGCCCCTCTATTTTTTTTTATGAAAGCATATTTTTATTTTTTAAATTTTTTTCCTTTATTTATTTTTAATTAGTGAATCACCATGAGGATACAGTTACAGATTTACTCATCTTTGTGCTCTTGTTTCCCTCATACAAAGTTTGAGAACCCAGCCCTTCACCAGTGCCCGTTCTCCACCACCAGTAAACCCAGAATCCCTCCTACCCTCCCCAATCCCATCACCCCACACCATGCCCCGCCACTGTGGCAGGGTAATCCCTTTTGTTCTCGCTCTCTAATTAGGTGTTGTGGTTTGCAATAAAGGTGTTGAGTGGCCACTGTGTTCAGTCTCTAGCCCACATTCAGCCCGCAACACCCTTCCCCCCACATGGCCTCTGACCACATTATACTTGGTGATCCCATCTCTGAGTTGCCCTCTCCCCAGAATGTGAGGCCAGCCTCCAAGCCATGGAGTCAGCTTCCTGGTACTTATTTCTACTATTCTCAGGTGTTAGTCTCCTACTCTGTTATTCTATATTCCACAGATGAGTACAATCTTTCTATATCTGTCTCTCTCTTTCTGACTCATTTCACTTAGCATGATACTTTCCATGCCGATCCACTTGCATGCAAAATTCATGACCTCCTTTTTTCTAACAGCTGCATAGTATTCCATTGTATAGATGTACCAAAGTTTCTTCAACCAGTCATCTGTTCTAGGGCACTCGGGTTTTTTTCCAGATTCTGGCTATTGTAAACAGTGCTGCGATGAACATATAACTGCAGATGTCATTGCAACTATACCTTTTTTCTTCTCTGGGATATAGTCCCAGTAGTGGTATTGCTGGGTTAAATGGGAGCTCAATTTAGAATTTTTTGAGAAGCGTCCATATTGTTTTACAAAAGGGCTGAACCAGTCCGCATTCCCACCAACAGTGTAGAAGGGTCCCTTTCTCCACACATCCTCTCCAACAGTGGTTGCTTTTGTTCTTTTGGATGTGTGCCAGTCTCTGTGGTGTGAGGTGGTATCTCATGGCTGTTTTGATCTGCATCTCCCTGATGATTAGTGATGTAGAGCACTTTTTCATGTGCCTTTTGGCCATTCGTATCTCTTCCTTGGTAAAGTTTCTGTTCATTTCCTCACCCCATTTTCTGATGGGGTTGGATGTTTTCTTCTTGTAGAGTTCAACCAGTGCTTTATATACCATTGATATTAATTCCTTATCTGATGGGTATTGTGTAAATATCCTTTCCCATTCTGTAGATAGTCTTTGTATTCTGGTCACTGTATCTTTGGCGGTGCAGAAGCTTTTTAGTTTAATGTAGTCCCATTTGTTGATCTCTGTTTCCACTTGGTTGGCCAGTTGCATGTCATCTTTGAAGATACCTTTATCTTCAATATCGTGGAGGGTTTTGCCAACCTTGTCTTCAATGTACCTTATGGTTTGTGGTCTGATGCTGAGGTCGTTAATCCATTTTGATCTGACTTTTGTGCACTGTGTCAGGTCGAGGTCTAAGCCCATTCTTTTGCATGTGGTTGTCCAGTTGTGCCAGCACCGTTTGTTAAAGAGGCTTTCATTGCTCCACTTCACATCTCTTGCTCCCTTATCAAAGATTAGATGATCATACATTTGGGGCTGTGTGTAGGGATATTCCACCCTGTTCCATTGGTCTGCGGGTCTGCCTTTGTTCCAGTACCATGCTGTTTTGATTATTACGGTTTTGTTGTAAAGCTTGAGGTTGGGGAGGGTGATGCCTCCCATTGTCTTTTTCCCAAGAATTGTTCTAGCTATCCGTGAAAATTTGTTGTTCCATATGAATTTTAGGATTGCTTGATCCATTTCTTTGAAGAATGTCATGGGTATCCTTAAAGAAATCGCGTTGAATCTGTATAATGCTTTGGGAGTATTGCCATTTTGAAAATATTGATTCTCCCTATCCATGAGCAAGGTAATTTATTTTCTCGAAGGACCAGTTCTTTGTTTCACTGACCTTTCGGATTGTTTTCTGGGTTTCCATGTCATTAATTTCTGCTCTAATTTTTATTATTTCTTTCCTTTGGTCTGGTTTGGGTTCCTTTTTCTGGTCCTTTTCTAAGATCTTGAGCTGTGAAGCCAAGCTATCTATGTACGCCCTTTCTTCCTTCCTGAGGAATACTTGCAGAGCTATAAATTTTCTCCTAAAAAAGGCTTTAGCTGCGTCCCATATGTTTTGGTAGCTCGTGTCTTCATTTTCATTTGTTTCTAAGTATTTTTTGATTTCTTCTTTGATTTCCTTCCTGTCCCACTCATTGCTCAACATTGAGTTGTTTAATTTCCAGGTGCTTGATTTGGTTCTCCGTGTCGGTGTGTGGTTAGCTTCTATCCTCAGCGCTTCGTGGTCTGAAAAGATGGTTGATACAATTTCTATTTTTCCGATTCTTTTGAGGTATGTTCTCGGGCCCAGTACATGGTCTATTTTGGAAAATGTTCCGTGTGCACTGGAAAAGAATGTGTATTCTTTCTTTTGAAGTGGTTGAAGAAACTGGTTGAAGAAACTTTGGTACATCTATACAATGGAATACTATGCAGCTGTTAGAAAAAATGAAGTCATGAACTTTGCATATAAGTGGATCAACATGGAAAGTATCATGCTAAGTGAAATGAGTCAGAAAGAGAGAGACAGACATAGAAAGATTGCACTTATCTGTGGAATATAAAATAACAGAGTAGGAGACTAGCACCCAAGAATAGTAGAAATCAGTACCAGGAGGTTGGCTCCATGGCTTGGAAGCTGGCCTCACATTGTGGGGAAAAGGCAGCTCAGGTAATGAAGGGAACACCAAGTTAAATGTGTTTGGAGACCACGCTCGGGAAGGGAGATGTGTGCTGAAAGTAGACTGGAGACTGAACACGATGGCCACTCAACACCCCTATTGCAAACCACAACACCCAATTGGAAAGAGAAAACAAAAGGGAATACCCTGACACAGAGGTGGGTGGGGTGGGGGGAGATGGAATTGGGGGGTGGAAGGGATACTGGGTTTATTGGTGGTGGAGAATTGGCACTGGTGGAGGGATAGGTTCTTGAACATTGTATGAGGGAAACACAAGCACGAAAATGTGTAAATATGTAACTGTACCCTCACGGTGATTCACTAATTATAAAATAAATAAATTAAAAATTTAAAAAATATTTAGAGCCATGGTAATAAATAATATATTTCACTGTATCACTATATCACTATCATCCCATTGTTCATCAACTTACTCAAGTGGGCGCCAGTAATGTCCCCATTCATCTCAGCCCTGAGATTTTAGCAGCCTCTTTTTAACTTGTCTTTTCCAATAAATGGAGGCTCTTTCAGGGTCAGGGGAATGAGACCTCTTATTGTTGCTGTTTTTGGCATATGGAATACGCCACAGGTATCTTGCCAGGTTCTGCTGTGCAATAATATATTTAATAAACAATATACCTTTATATCTGAATGAATATAAGAAAGAGTAATTTTAACAAAAAATCAATACGATATAATAAAAAATTAGATTAGAAATAAATAAATAAGAGGCATAAAGAGAATGCAGAGGAATAGCAAAAGCACCAGACTATTACTACTCCATTCATTCCTTGGATGGATGAGGAAGCCATGCATCTGATGTCCAGCACCCAATGTCCAGCACCACAAGATCCTCAAGCAATGCTGGATATAGCCCTAGAGACCCATGATCACCATAAGTAAACTTTGGGCCCTTAAGAAGAGGTTAGGAGTCCACCCCTGAAAAACAGAAATAGGAAACAAAGAAAACCCCGAGGGTGGAAAACGAAAAGGTTTCTTTGCATGTAACTGGACGGCTACATGCAAAAAAATGGGCTTAGACCTCCATCTATCACCATGTACAAAAGTCAGATCAAAATGGATTAAAGACCTCAACATCAGACCAGAATCCCTAAGGTACATTGAAGATAAGGTCGGCAAAACCCTCCACGACATTGAAGCCAAAGGTATCTTCAAAGCTTACACGCCACTGGCCAAGCAAGTGAAAACAAAGATAAATAAATGGGACTATCTCAAACTAAGAAGCTTCTGCAACTCAAAAGAAACAGTGACCAAAATACAAAGACAATCTACAGAATGGGAAAGGATATTTATGCAGTACCCATCCGATAAAGGGTTGATAACAAGGATATACAATGCACTGGTTGAACTCCACAAAAAGAAAACTGCCAACCCGATCAAAATATGGGGTGATGAAATGAACAGAAACTTTTCCAAAGAAGAAATCCGAATGGCTGAGAGGCACATGAGAAAATGTTCAACATCACTAATTATCAGGGAGATGCAGATCAAAACAACAATGAGATATCATCTCACACCACAGAGACTGGCCTACATCCCAAAGAACAAAAGCAACCGGTGTTGGCGTGGATGTGGGGAGAAAGGGACTCTCCTTCACTGCTGGTGGGAATGCCGACTGGCTCAGCCCTTTTGGAAAACAATATGGACGATTCTCAAAAAGTTAGAAATTAAGCTCCCATTTGACCCAGCAATACCACTCCTGGGAATATATCCCGGAGAGGCAAAAAGGTATAGTAGAGATGACATCTGCATTTCCATGTTCATTGCCGCTCTGTTTACTATAGCCACAATATGGAAAAAACCAGAGTGCCCGAAAACAGATAATTGGCTAAAGAAACCCTGGTATATTTACACAATGGAATACTACGTGGCTGTCAGAAAACATGAAGTCATGAAATTTGCATATAAGTGGATCAACATGGAAAGTATCATGTTGAGTGATATGAGTCAGAAAGAAAGAGACATAGAAAGATCGCACTCATATGTGGAATATATTTTTTGACCTTATTATAATTTATTTTTATTGTAATTTAAACAAATATATGAACATAACATCTTAGTTTTATAAAAGACTCAAAACAAAAGATATATCAAATGAGGAAAGATGGAACTTAGCATCTCCAGACCTCCAAATGGAATGTTGATACCAGCTGACTCAGTAACTGATGTTACCAAGTGTAGATGAATATGTCAACTGGGTACTACCTTTTTTTTTAATTTTTTATTGAGTCACCATGTGGAAAGTTACAAAGTTTTCAGGTTTAAATCTCAGTTATACAATGCTCGAATACCCATCCCTTCGCCAGTGCTCATATTCCACCACCAAGAATCCCAGTATAGCTCCACCCCACCCCCTCACACCCCTAACCCCCCCACGCCCCTAGCCCCCCCACCCTAAGCCCCCCCCCGCCTGTGTAACTAATAAATTTCACTTTACTTTCACTTTGATTGCATACAATATTTCAACAAAACTCACTATTCTTGTTTGGAGAGTCTCTCCCCTAAAGTCAGACCTGCTGAAAAGGAAGCATTAGATAATTTGTTTTCCATTGCTGAGGATAAAGAGGTATGAGGTCAAGTGACCACACTTATCGGCCTCTCAGTTTTGGGTTTCTGTAATTTAGTATTTTAGTAACTAAGTCCAGAGAGATATCTGCCAGAAGTTGCATCGTTGCCAACTTGTACTTCTCAGTTACATTATATTCCACAACATATGTGGAATATAAAGTAGCTGAGAGGTACAAGCTTACAATGTTGCGATTCCTGGCAGACATTTCTCTGGACTTAGTTACTAAAATACTAAAATACAGAAATCCAAAACTATGCTGCTGCTGGTGCGGCCTCCTGACCTCATATCTCTTCATTCTCAGCAATGGAAAACAAATTACCAAATGCTTTCTTTTCAGCAAATCAACTTTAGGGGGGAGAAACTCCAAATCAATAATAGTGAATTTTTTGTTGAAATATTGAATGTAATCAAAGTAAAGTGAAAGTAAAGTGAAATTTACCAGTTACACATGCGGGGTGGGGGGCTGGGGAGGTGGGGGGGAAGGGAGGAGGTATATCGTGATTCTTGGTGGTGGAATATGTGCACTGGTGAAGGGATGGGTGTTTGAGCATTGTATAACTAAGACTTTAACCTGAAAGCTTTGTAACTTTCCACATGGTGAATCAATAAAAGAATTAATAAAATAAATAAATAAATAAAATTTAAAAAATAGAATGCAAAAAAAAAAAAGGTTTTCCCTTTGTATCTGAAACTGCGGAGGTTATCTATTCTGAATGGTATTTTTCAGCATAGTCTGAGTGTCCTAGTCAAAATATTAGGCAATAATCTACATTTCAAAAATTCAAGTTGGAAATTTTGTATTTGTAGATTACATATAATTATGCAAAAATCCCAAAAGAACCAAAATTACTGAAAATAATTGAGTTTAGTGACATGGCAGCATGCAAAATTATTACATATGTTTCTATACAAAAATTATGAGTTGAATAAAAGTGAAAGTAAGAAGATAAATCCATTTATAATTACAAAAGAAAAAAATGTCAGGGGTAAACCTGTCATTTATCATTTGACAGAATGAAAATTCTAAGTCATTGTTAAAATAAAGGAAACAAGATGCAAAGAAATGGAAGAACACCCATGTTCATGGATTGAAAGAATATGCTTTATTAGAGTACATTATATTACATAAAACAATCTACAGATTTCAATCCAGATTAAAAACAACAATTGTATTTTCTATAGCACAGTGGGTAGGCCTTCCACGTGGCTGACCTGGGTTTGATTCCTCTGTCCCTCTGGGGGAGCCCGGCAAGCTACCGAGAGTATCTTGCCTGCATGGCAGAGCCTGGCAAGCTACCCGTGGTGTATTGGATATGCCAGAAAACAGTAACAAGTCTCACAATAGAGACGTTACTGGTGCCCACTCAAGCAAATCCATGAGCAACGGGATGACAGTAATACAACTCTCCAACAAATAGTGTTGGAAAAAGTTGGCTGCTGTTAAAAAAAACATTGGAAGAATTATAAAATAATTTAAATTGATTACTATTTAATGACATATATTAAAATGATTTCAAATGGTATCAGAGCTATAGTACAGTGGGCATGATATTTACCTTGTACAGTACCAAACTGGCCTAATATTTTGTAACCCATGTAGTCCCATTAGCCAAGGCAGGAGTACTCTTTGTGTGCAGAGACAGGAGTAAACCCTGAGCACCAGTAGTTTAACAATACAACAAACATATACACACACAACAGAAACCAAAATCCAAAACAATTAAAAAATTAAAATATATTTAAAACCTCATACCAAAAAAATCCATAGATGAATACATGTGATACACTTAGGATTTCAACATCAGGAATATTTTTGACGACCAAACTCCTCTGGCAAGGGAAATAAATAAAAGAATAAACAAGTGGAAGTACATCAAATTAAAAAACAAATGAAACTCCCACAAACCACAGCGTAACAAATGAGAAAAGATATTTGTACATGATCCATTTGATAAAGGACTAATGTCCAAAACATAAAAAAAAAAGGACCGGATGTGTTCAGGCAGAAAGCTAGCCAAGCTGTGGAAGGCTACAAATTTGGTCCTTGATACCACACCACATGCCAAGTTCTAGCCTGGTGGTTCCATGAGCATTGTCACTTGTGCTTTATAGTGCCACTATAAGACTGTTATCCCCAGTTATTGTGGTCGTGCGTGTAAGACCACCACAGTAATATGTGCAACCCTGTGTGAGTACCGCAGTCAAGCATTTTCATGAGTTAGTAAAGTGTTCAAATGCTGCCCAACATCACAACAAGTAAAGAAGGGCACTTTTTTCTTTAATTACCTTATACTACTTTACAGTGAAAAATAAGCAATCCTATAGAAACTAAACAAATGATACACATTGACAGGTCTACAAAGGAAGCAGACAAAAGAAATAATAAAGGGAAATTTGATCTAAATCACAATGAGATACCACCTCACACAAATAAAAACATCAAAATAAAAAATGTTAGAAGGATATGTTGGGAAGAATTGGAGATAAAAACTCTTGCACACTATTAGTAAAAACTAAAATTGATGCATCCTCTTTGCAAAACACTATGGAGAATGCTTTTTAAAAATCCAACGGAAGACCAAAGAGATAGTATGCTGGCCTAAAACACAGCTGAGCTGGATTCGATCCCTGGAATGCCTCGACTTTCCAGGAGTGGTCTTGAGTACAGAGTCAGGAGTAAGCCCTGAACCCTCAAATAAGACAAACAAAACAACAATGGAAATTTCACATTATCCAGAAATAACACATCCAGGCACATAGCAGTATTATTCACAATAGCCAAAACAGAGAATCAACCTAAGGGCACATAAAGAGAAGCTGTATAAAGAAATCTATGTGTACATATTAAACCAAACAGTCACCTGTATTAAAAAACAAAATCAAAATGTTGATTCTTGAGAGTATTATGTTGAGTGAAATATGGAAATGAAAGAATTATGGGTGGCTTTACTTATATGAAAAATATGAATAGCTAGAGCAAACAAACTGGCAAATGCAAACCAATTCCTAGACCAAGTAAAAAGTATGGTGGACACTAAGAGAAAGTGAAGGGGTAGAATGAATGGAGCTGCCAGTTTATTAAGTTTTATTCATTATTATTATTATTATTATTATTATTACTTTAAATTAAATCACCATGAATCACAAAGTTACAAAGGAATCTATAATAGGGTTTCAGGTGTGTATTGTTTCAAAACCAATCTCCTCACCAATACTCCTACTATCCTCCACCAACGTTCCCAGTCCTCCTCAGAGTGCCCACCCTAACTCGCCTTCAGCATGCCTCTGTAGCAGGCACTTTTCCCCTTCCTCATGTTCTCGTGTTCTATTCCCTGACTTTTCCCCCTCAACCTGATGTGCACCAAGGTGAAGACCAGTTCTTCTGCTCTTCGTTCCTATTACCATTGAGTATTTGATATTCTCCTATGAGGTTTCTTTTAATCCAACATATGAGGTATCATGCTAAATCTGTTCTTCTTTCTCTTGGCTTTTTCTTTTTTCTTTTGTTTTTGCTTTTGGGTCACACCTGGCAGTAATGCACAGGGATTACTCCTGGGTCTGCACTCAGGAATTATTCCTAGTGGTGCTCAGGGAACCATATGGGATGCTGGGAATCAAACCCAGGTCTGCTGTGTGCAAGGCAAACGCCCTATCCGCTGTGCTATTGCTTCAGCCCTCTTTTTCTTTTCTTAAGGCTGAGTAGTAGTATTCTTTTTTTTTTTATAATTTATTTATTTCTAATTAGAGAATCACCGTGAGGGTACAGTTACAGATTTATACACTTTTGTGCTTATACTTCCCTCATACAAAGTTTGGAACCCATCCCTTCACCAGTGCCCATTCTCCACCACCCGTAAACCCAGTGTCCCTCCCACCCTCCCCAATCCCATCTCCCCCCCACCCCACCCTGCCACTGTGGCAAGGCATTCCCTTCTGTTTTCTCTCTCTAATTAGCTGTTGTGGTTTGCAATAAAGGTGTTGAGTGGCCGCTGTGTTCAGTCTCTAGCCCTCATTCAGCCCGCAACTCCCTTCCCCCACATGGCCTTCGACTACAATGTAGTTGGTGATCGCTTCTCTGAGTTGCCCTTTCCCCGGAACGTGAGGCCAGCCGCGAAGCCATGGGGTCAACCTCCTGGTACTTATTTCTACGGTTCTTGGGTATTAGTCTCCCACTCTGATATTCTATATACCATAGATGAGTGCAGTCTTTCTATGTCTGTCTCTCTCTTTCTGACTGAGTAGTAGTATTCAACTGTGTATATATACCACAGTTTCCTTATCCAGTCATTTGTTCATGGGATTTGTGTTTTTTCCATATTTTGGCTACTGTGTATAGTGCTGTAATGAACATAAGAGTGCAGATGTTTTTTCTGCTTTGTGCTTTGGGGTCCTTTGGGTATAATCCCAGAAATGGAATTCCTAAGTCATATGGAAGTTCAAATCCTAGTTGTTTTGAGGAATGTTCATATTATCTTCCAAAAAAGACTGGGCCAGTTGATATTCTTGCCAACAGTGAATGAATGTACTTTCCCCCAACATCCTTGCCTACTCTGCTGTTCTTTTTGATAGTGACAGTCTCCATGGTGTGAGGCAATATCTCATTGTTATTTTGATTTGCATTTTCTTGATGATTTTTTCATATACTTCTTAAATATTTGTATTTCTTCTTTGAAGATATTCCTGTTCTTCTTTTATCCCCACTTTTTAGATAGGATCGATTTTTTTCTTATAGAGTTCTACCAGTGCTTTATAGAACTTTGATATTATCCCCATGTTAGATGAGTAGTGGGCAAATAATTACTCCCAGTATTTGGGTTGTATTTATTCTTATCATTGCTTCCTTTAAGATGCAGAAACTTTTTAGCTTAATGCAGTCCCATTTGTTATCTCTGCTTCTACTTGCTTGGTCAGTGGTGTTTCATCCTTAAACATGACTTTAGCTTCAATGACATAGAGAGTTCTACCTATATTTTTCTTTACATTCCTCATGAATTCAGGTCTGATAACAAGATCTTTAATCCATTTGATTTGACTTTTGTGTATGGCATTAGAAAGAGGTTTGCTTTCATTTTTTTTTTGGTATGTGGACAACCTGTTTCCCCAGAACCATTTGTTAAAGAGGTTTCTTTTAATCCCATTAATATTTTTTGTTCCTTTTTCAAAGTTTACCTAGACATATGCCTGAGCACATATCTATGGGTTTTATACTCTATTCCATTGATCTGAGGGTAAATCCTTTTTCCAATACCATGTTGTTTTTATTTTATACTATTTTTGTATTTTTAATTAATCACCATGAGATATAGTTACAAAGCTTTCATGATTGAATTTCAGTCATAGAAAGATGAACACCCATCCCTGCATTAGCGTACATTTCCCACCACCAATGCCTCCAGTATCCCTCCTGCCACCCCCACCCCACCTCATTCCCTGTCTCTATGGCAGACAATTTCACTCTTACTCTCTCTCTCTCTCTCTTTCTCTCTCTACTTTTGGGCATATGGTTTGCAAAACAGATACTGAGAGGCCATAATGTTTGGTCCCTTATCTCGTTTCTGCACACATCTCCCATCCCAAGCAATCCCTTGAACCATCATTGACTTAGTGGTCCCTTCTCTATCCCAGCTGCCTTCTCCTCCAGCTCGTTAGGCAGGCTCCAACCATAGAGAAATATTTCTGGCCCTTGTCTCTACTGTCCTTAGGTGTTAGTCTCATATTATTTTTATATTCCACAAATGAGTGCAGTCATTCGATCTACCATGCTATTTCAGTTACTATCATTTTACAGCACAGTTTGAAGTTGGCAAAAGTGATGTCAACCGTCTCCTTTTTCCTGAGGATTGCTTTAGCTATTCAGGGAGGTTTATTGTTATATATAAATTTCAGGAGCATTTGATCTATTTCTTTGAAGAATGCTATAGTTACCCTTACAGGGATTGCACTGAATCGATATGATGCTTTAGGGAGTATATCCATTTTGACAACATTAAACTTCCCAATCCTTTAGTAGGAAATGTGTCTCCATTTCTTTATATCTTATTTCATTTAGTGATGTAGTATTTTGTACTTTTTATTGTCTAGATTTTTTATTTCTTTAGTTAAAGCAATTCCCAGGCACTTGATTTTCTGTGACACAATCATGTATGGGATTGCTATATTTTCAGTTTCTCTCTCTTCTATTTCATTATTTGCATGTAAGATGGTCATGGACTTTTGTGTTAATGTTGTAGCCTGAAAACTTACTGTACAAATCAACTGTTTCTAGGAATATTATGGTAGAGATTTTAGGATTTTCTAAATATAGTATCATGTCATCTGCAAATAGTGAAAGTTTGACTTCTCCCTTTTCTTGATTTTTTTTTGCCTAATTGCTATGGAAAATATTTCCAGTAATATATTGAATAAAAGTTGTGAGAGTGGAACATTTGTGTTGTTGTACCTGATATTAAGGGGAAGAATTTTTACTTTTCCCCACTGAGTATAATCTATTCTATAGGTTGTGGTAAGTCCTTTGACAATGTTGAGGAAAATTCTTTTGTTTCTCTTTTTATTGAGAGTTTTGCCATGAATAGATATTCAATGTTATGAAATTCTCTCTTCCATCTATTGATATGAGTTTTTACATTTATTCTGTATTGATTGACTTGCATATGTTAATCCATCCTTCAATAACTAGGATGAATCCCAGTTAGCCATAGTATATGATTTTATTGATGCATTGTTGGACTCAACTTACTAGTGTTTTGTTGAGGATCTTTGCACCTATGTTCAGGGTATTGGTATATAATTCTATATTTGTGCTTTTGGTATCAGAGTGATATTTGCTTTATACAAAGTTGTAGTTTTTCTATTTTCAGTTTCCTGCAAACCTTGAAAAAGATTGGCAGTGGGTGTTACTTAAAGGTTTGGATGAACTCACTAGTGAATACATCTGGGCTTGGTATTTTTCTTTTGGGAAAACTTCTGATTAACATTTAAGTTTTCTCGATAGTGATAGGTCTATTTAGGTACCCCATATCTCCTTGGCTTAGCTTTGGGATATTATAGTTTAAGAATTTATTCATTTCTTTGAGATTCTGTTGCCTAATGGCATAAAGTGTTTCAAAGTAACCTCTGATTCTTTGAGTTTCTATGATTTCTTCTCTGGGACCCCCAAATTCTAAGTAGATTGATTAGAGTATTTTCTCTCTCTTTCTTTGTGATTCATAAGTGGTTTAGCAAGCTGCAAATGCTCCCCCCCAAAAAAAGAGTCATTATTCACAAATATGTTGGATTTTTATTCCAATTTATTAACTTCTGCTGTTTGTTTTATTATTTCCTTCCTTCTGCCTGCTTTGGGTTCCTTTTGCTTATTTTCCAATTTCTCATGCTGGGCTGTTAGGTAATTTATGTGGATATTTTCTTCCTGCCTGATGAATGCTTGCATAGGTGTAAACTTTCCTATCAACACCATATTTGTTTTGTCCCATAAGTTCTAGTATCTCATGTCCTTATTCCTCTTTGTTTCCAGGAATCTTTTCATTTTATCTCCAATTTTCTCTCTGACACACTGGTTGTTCTAGAGTGAGCCATTTAGTTTCCAAGTGTTTGAGTTGTTTCTCCAGTTTTGTTTGTAGTTAACTTCTGGGAAGATAGTTGATACGGTTTCTATGCTCTTAACTTTTTGGATATATGTTTTGTTGCCTAGCATGCAGTTTAACATGGAGAATGTCCCCTTTGTATTGGAGAAGGATGTATATTCTGCTTTGTGTGAAGGAAACAGAATATTGGATGCTGGAAGCATCTCTTCCTTCAATTTCAGCATTATCTTGCTGAGTTTGGCTTTTTGTTTTTTGGAGGGTCAGGGGGTGATATCTCAGGGGTTACTCATGACTATGCACTCAGGAGTCACTCCTGACAATATTCAGCAATCACATGGGATGCTGGGATTGAACCTGGATGGGCCATCTGCAAGGCAAACACCTTACCCAATGTAGCATCTTTCCAGCCCAACCTTACTGAGTTTTAATCTAGTTTTCCTATCAAGTGGTGATGGAGAGGTTTGAAATCTCCAGCTATGTTTTCTATTGTTATTGATGTCTTCCTTTAAATCTATTGTAGTTGTTTTATGTGCTGGTCCCTCATTAGGTGCATATATATTTAAGGTTTGAGTTCCTCCTGATGTACATAACCCTTCATCATTAAGAAAGTCCCTCTCTCTCTCATAACTTTTTCAATCCTGAAGTCAATATTATCTGATACTATAGGCCACGTTTTCTGATAGCCAGTGCTGGTATGGCCACAGCAGTCTTTTTGGGAGGCTTGCTGGTTGTAATATTGTCTTCCAGCCTTTGACTTTGAGCCTGACTTTGCCCTTGTTGTTCAGCAGCAGAAGGTTGTTTTCAATTTTTCTAATTCATACTGCACACTGTATCTTTTTATTGCTTCACTTAGGTAATTGACATTGAGTGAGAATACTTTTATGGAGTTTTGTGCTATCTTTCTTTAGATGTTTGGTATGCTTATGAAATTTGCCTTGTCTTTGAGCAACCCATTTAGTTCTTCTTATAGACATGGTCTTAAGTCTACAAATTTCCAGAGCTGTTTATCTTTGAAGTTGTGTGTTGTTTCTTCAAATTTGAATGGAAGTTTAGCAGGGTAAACTATTTTGGGAGAGGCATTCATTTTATTGAGCTATTGAGTTATTTTTTGTTAAATTGTGTCCCACAATTGTCGTTGGGACCAGAGAGTCCCAAATGATGCATCTGCTGGAACTTTTCTCTTTCTTTGATCTTGCTGTTTTAAGAATTCTATCTCTAATTATGGTATTCATCATTCTGATTAGGATGTGTCTTGGGGTAATTTTTATTTGGATTTCTTTTAGCTGGTACACTTTGAGCCTCTTAGATCTGGGTATTTGTGCTCTTGACTGAGCTGAAGGTAAAATGACTCTGTTCCGAGTGCAGCGTCCTTGCTTTGAGTTCAAGGGCCTAAGGGTGAGATCTTTAAGGCCCTAGTGGAGGCCTTCTGGGAACCTAGCTGGGCTAGCTGGCACATGTTAGGAGGTCCTACATTGACCTGGGAGTGAACTGGTCTAGAAATGCCATTTTTTGGTCCTGGTATGGCACTGGAACTTTGGTGGTAGTTGTGTTATTATAGAGATGGAAATATAAATTTCTGTAATTTTTAATTTCACACTTTTATAAATTAATGATAAATCAATAAAATGTATTTTAGGAAGTTTATAAAATATTTACTCATATAAAAACATGCAAATAATTTTATAACATAATTTTTAGAGTATTTTAGCTGTCTGTTGATTTTCTATATGGGAAAAAAACAAATCAAAAACATTAAATACCAGAATACTTTTTATTTATTTTATCTATTTTATATTTTCTTAATAATTAATAATTCTTAATAATACACCCAATTTATCTGCGTTGAAGACTAATTTTTTGTTAGATTTATTTATTGGCATTTGGTAATTTATAAGGTCATGATTCTTTATTTTTAATCTTATTAATTTTATAAAATGTTTTTATTGTAGTTAGAGTAATACTGTTGTAACATTTTTAAAGTTATTGCATTTATGAACAGTTACTATGCACTACCACTTATCGCATTTAAGTGGTTCCCTCCTGTTCCCGCTACACTACAATGGTTTACAATGAGTTAGTCTTTCTCTACAGCTTTATAATATTACACCGTGTACATATATCACAACTTCTTTATCTGTCATTGAACACAAAGATGAAATCAAGCATTTTGCTCCTGTGTGTATTGATCTAAGAGTATTATACAAAGAGAAGTTATTCAGAAGTAAAGGGACAGACACAGAATGATCTCTCATGTGGCATATAAAAAAACATAGTAGGAGAAGAACTGAGAATGGGACTTTAATAGAAGCCTACCACAAGAGAAATATAGAGGTTTTAAGTTGGGGCTGACATTGGGACAACGGAGAAGGGTAGTGAACACTGGTGTGGTGTAAACTGTGGGGTTGGAATGTACTATGTCTAAAACCCTATTATTAACAGTATTGCATATTACAGTGCCAAAAATTAAAACACATATTTTATAACTTGATGAAATGATTATTTATGTGAAACAATAATTTATATATAAATTATATAATAGCTAAATATATAAGTGCATATTTAAATTAGATAAATAAATATCCTAATTTTTGGCCTATAGTAAAATTATTTTTAAGAATACAAGAATAACAATGACAAAACATTAGGTACTCTTAGACATCTTATTAAAATTATGAAAGATGCTGTTAAAAAAACATAGAAACCAAATTAAAAGGACTTCCAACTAATTAGTTTGTGACAATCTAAGTGTAACTAGAAAATTAAAGTAAAAATTATAGTCAAATAATTTTATTCTGTAAAATTCACTCAGTTAAGCATGGTTCCCGAAAGCAGTTCCTTTAAGAACTATTTTAAGCACTGTGATTACTGTGAATAACAGGATTTCATGATGACACACATCCCACCACTGTCCATCTCCTCCAGGACTGTTCTAGCACTCACCCACTTCCCTTCCCGTGCCTCTCCCTTTTCTTTCTTTTTGGTAATGTTCATACAAAAGACCAGTTCCCTGTTTTTGTTGCCTTTGGGTATTTCTTATATCTAACTCATTTTTTTAAATATATATCTCAGTTATGAGAAGATCACTTTGTGTCTGTCCCTCTCCTTTTGACTAACTTCATTCAACATAATACTTTCCAGATCCGTCTAGATAGGCAGAAAATAGCACGACTTCATCATATAGCCCACAATTATTCCTACAGTTTCTTTTTTTTTTTTTGCACTCATGAATTACTTTTATTTCTTCCTTTTTGCTCATTTTTCAAACAGTATTACCGTGAACATTTTTATGCATATAGAGTTTCAGCTATTAGAAAAAAATTTGATGATTCCTACACATAGAATCAGTAAGCCAATAGAAATAATTTTTCATGTTTCTTGTTAAATAATTAGCAATTAATTTCTAAAATGTGCACAAGAATTTATTTATTTGCTAATTTAATATGCAAAGATAACATCCTACTATTTCTTACAGTTTCTTTTTCCAGCCATCTGTTCTCAAACACTATTGTTGTTTGCAGAATTTTGGCAATTGTGAATACTAATGTCATGACCATAGAAGTGCAAATGTCTTTTCTGTCTTTTGAGGGGGACCTTGGGGTAGATGCAAAGAAGTGTTATTGGTAGTTTATATGAAAGCTCAATTATTAAATTTTTGAGGTGTGTCCATACTGTTTTCCATAATTGTTGGACCAGGCATCATTCACACCAGCACTGAATAAAGCTCCCTTCCGCGCATATCAATGACCAAGCTAGTTATTTGTGTTCTTTGTGATGTATGCTTGCTGTTGTGAGTTACTTTCTCATTGTTGTTCTTACTTACACTTCCCTAACTGAAGTGATGCAGAATAGTTTTTCATATACTCTTTGGCCATCTGTATGGTTTCTGTGAAGCAGTTTCTGTTCATCTTCCCTAGTCCCCACCCTCACCAATTTTTGATGGAGTTATTTTTTAAAGGGCTGAAATAATAGCACAGTGGATAGGACATTTGCTTTGCACATGGCCGATCCGGATTCAATTCCTCCGTCCCTCTCGGAGAACCCAGCAAGCTACCGAGAGTATCTCACCCATGCGGCAAGCTACCCATGGTGCATTCGATATGCCAAAAAGAGTAACGACAAGTTTCACAATGGAGACATTACTGGTGCCCGCTCAAGCAAATCGATGAGCAACAGGATGACAGTAATACAGTGATTTTTTTTAAGTTCTGCAAGTGCTATATACATCTTTGATTTTATTCTTTTATTAAATGAGTGGTAGGCAAATATTTACTCCAAGTATGTTGGAGGCCTTTTTTATTCTGGTCATCATTCTTTTATAGTACAGAAGTTTCTTACAAGCTTGATGTGATTCCACTTGTCTATCTTTATTTTTGTTTGTTTTAGCCTATGGCATGGAAATTTTGAAGATACCTATATATACGTATATATATATTTTAATTGAGTTACCATGGGAACAGTTACAGGGCCCTCAGGATTGAGTCTCAGTCACACCATGCTCAAGCACCCATCACTTCACCAGTGCACATGTTCCACCACCAATAACCCCAGCATACCCCCCCACTCCCCCTCTGCCTATGTGGCAAATGATTAGCACTTTACTCTTTCCTTACTTTGATTACATTCAATTTTCAACAGGAAATTCACTATCATTATTTGGTGTTTTATCCCCAACAGTCAGACCTGTCGGAATGACATCATTATATTGTATGTTTTCTATTGTTGGTAACAAAGAGCATATGATGTTGCATGGTCTCGAAGCGGCCGCCCAGATTTGGAATTCTGGTATTAAGTCCAGAGGTATTTCTGCCAGCAGCCACTGCATTCCAAGATTGGTTTCTGTGGCGCTGGGATCATGGCTGTTCAGGAGCGGAGGAGCTGTCCAGACAGGGTCTCATTTCGGCAGGAGGCAGGGCTGGTTCTGCCTCTGCCATCACAAGATTCCCCATGCATCCTGTCCCATCACTGCAAACTCCTACCTCTCTGTCCAACTGATTCTGAACGGTGGCGGTCAACATGCTGTCCTGGGGAGAAAAGGCCGAGGGACAGAAACCCTTCCCCTCCCGGGGCTGCACGGGGCTGTAGCTTAGTTCAGAGTCCAGGAGTATATTTGCCAGCAGCCGCTGTGTTCTAAGACTTGTTTCTGTGCCTTTGGGATAATGGATGCTCAGGAGTGGTGGAGTCATTCCAGAGCATATATTTTGTATATCAGGAGAGGTCGTGCTGCCTGCGGTGCCGACAGAATGGCCTGAATTCTTCACTGCTGATTATGGCAGGATGGCGCAGAGGGCGAGTCGAGGGCGTGACTTCCAGTGACCGAGGTGAATTGGAAACTAGGCTGGTGCCGCCCTGTTCCAGTTCGCCCCCCGAGGTTTGGAGATGTCCAGTCCCGCATACTGGAGCCATGTTAGTAGAAGCTCAGTGTCGCCGGGGCTCCATCTGGAGAAGGCGTGCTGGCTGTACCTTCCCCGTCTGTCCCCCCCCCCCCACCGTGTTGTTGGTCTTAATACATTTTTATTTGACTGTCATGCATGCTATTAGAAAGGGGTGTGAATTCTTTTTTTTTTTACCTACTACTGACTAATTTCCCAACACTATTTGTTTAAGTTCTTCCATCACCTACTTCATATTTTTCTTCCTTTATTGAAGATAATTGTTCATGTACCCAAAGATCATTCTCTGAATTCTCAATTATATCCCATTGATCTGAGAGTTTGTTCATGTTGGCAACACTTTTTATTACTATAGCTTTATAGCACAGTTTGAAGTTGGGGAAAAGAGAAGTCTCCCATATTGATTTTCCTAAAATTGCTGCTTTGGTTATTTGCAGGATTGTTATTACTCCATGTAAACTTGAACAGCATTTGATCTATGCCTTTCTAAATGTCACAGATATTTTTATAGAGACTCAGTTGAAATTGTCCAGTGCTTTGGGCAAGATTTCCATTTTGATAATGTTAATACTTCCAATTCATTAACGGGATATGCGTTTACATTTTATCTTGTCCTATTTTATATGTTAACAGTGTTTTTTAAAGTTTTCTTTGCATGACTTTTAACTTATTTCTAAGACTGATTGTAAGGCATACAATTTTCTGAGGCACAATTATGAATGGGATTGGTTTTTAAATTTTTAAATCCCTCTTCTATTTTATTGTTTGTATGTAGAATAGCCATAGATTTCTAAGTACTGATTTTTTATTTTTGAGTATTGATTTATGGGAACTTCTAACTATAATACAATGCCATCTGCAAGAGTGAGAGTTTGATTTTGTCTTTTATTGTCTGGATGACCATATCTTTTTTGTGTGTAATTGTTATGGCATGGAATCCCAACACTATATTAAACAGTAAAGGTGAAAATGAGCCAACTTTTCTGTGCCTGTTACTAGAGACAAGGCTTTCCAGTTATCACGTTGGATACAATATTTGCTGTGGACTTGTGGTAAATAGCTTTAACTGTGTTGAGGAAAGTTTCTTTGACCCCATTTTGTTGGAAATTTTTATGATGAATGGATATTGAATTTTTGTCAAATGCTTTTTTTCGTCTACTGATATGATTAATCCAATTTATTTTTTTAATTGATGAAGTGAGTTATGTTGATTGTCTTGCATATATGAAACCTTCCTTGTATTCTTTAGAATGCACCCTACTTAGTGATAGTGCTCAATACTTTTGATGTATTGTTGAATTTGGTTTGCTAATATTTTGTTGTTGAGTATCTTTGCAACTACATTTTCAGGGATATAGGTCTATATTTTTATATATCTATGTCTGATTTTGGTATTAAAATAATGTTTGCATTATAGAAATTATTTGGGAGTATTCCTTCTTTTTCAACTTTCAGAGAGCCAAATAAAGGATTTTCAATATGTTTTTTTTTAAATGTATGGAAGAACTCGCTAGTGAATCTATTTGGACCTTAGCTTTTGTTTCTGGGGAGACTTTATGTTACCATTTAAAATTATTTGCTAGTAATTGGCCTGTTCAGGTTCCATTTTCATCTTGGTTCAACCTTGGGAATTTGTAAGAGCCAAAAACAACTCTTTTCTTTTAGGTTCTCCCATTTTGTGACATGGAAATTTTAAGTGATTCCTTATTGTACTTTGAATTTATTGCTATCTGTTGTGGTATCTTCCCTTTGGTTTATGATTTTAGTTTACTAAGATTCTTTTTCTTTGGAATCTTGCTGGTATTTTGTCAATTTTTATTTTTAGAAACCAACTCTTGGTTTCTTTAATCTTTTGAATTAAAAAAATTATTTTAGTCATTTCTGCTATTTTATTATTTTCTTTCATAGCTTTTTTGGTACTTTAGTTTGGTATTTTTCTAGTTGCTTGAGTTATGCAGTTAGGTTATTTATGTGAAAACCTTCTTACTCCTTAATAAATGTTTGCATTGCTATGAACTTTCCTCATTACCATTTTTGATGTGTACCATATGTTCTGGTATCTTGTATCCTCATCCTCATTTCCAGGAATCTTTTAATAACTTTCTCTGATTTCCTCTTTAACTCGCTAGTTGTTCATAGTGAATTGTTTTATTTCCAAGCATTTTAATTTTACCTTAATTTCTGTTTGTGATTAACTTGTTTTATTTCCACATTATAGTCTGAGAAAATAGATGGTATAATTTCTATCATTTTGAGTTTATTGAGATATGTTTTATAACCCAGCATGTGGAACATCTTGGATAGTGTTCCATGTGCATTGGATAAGTATGTATACTCAATTTTAGGGGCAAGCAAAGCTTACATACATATCTATATACATGCAAAGCAATACATGGTATATATTTAACATATATATATATAATATTTGTTTCAACTCTAGGTGATAGAGCAGTGTTGAAGTCTCCAGCTACGACTATTGTGTAGCTGTCTGTATCTTCCTTTAGATCTCAATTTTTAAGATATTTTTGATCTCCCATTAGGTATACAAACATTCAGGAGTGTGTGTTCTTCCTGAAGTATAGAATCCCTTGATCATTAAAAAAAAAGATCATCTCTGCTCTTAAAGCTTTTTAGCTTGAAATCCATGTTGTATAATATAACTGGTATCTTGTATCCTGACTACTTGACTTTTTTAAGAGAATTGTTTGCTTAAAGTACTGTTTTTCAGTCTTTGATTTTGAACCTATGTTTGTCCTGACCATTCAAATATGTCTCTTGTAAAAAGCAAAAAGTTGGATTCAGTTGTTTTTAATCCATTTTTTCCACTCTGTGTCTCTTAATAGATGAATTTATGTCACTGACATTGAGATTATTGTCATGTAGTTTTTGTCATCTTTCTGGGAAAGCAGGTCAGTTTGTGATAATTGTTTTGTCATAATAAAGCTGCTTCAATAATTCTTATAAAATTGGTTTAAAGTATATGACATTTCTGATTTGTTGCTTACTCACAGAGCACTGTACTGCTCCTTCAAGTAGTAATGATAATCTATCTGGGTATTATACTCTTGGTGAGGTACTAATTTCACTTAGTTGTTTTTTTTAATTCTCCATCCCTTCCCTTCACTGCCCTACCCTCTCACTCTCTCTTCTATATTCTACCATTTTCTTCTAGCCTGAAGATCCCCACTTTGATACAGTGGGAATAGAAGGGTAGAGTTTGAGAAGAACTTGAATTTTAGTCATTTTTATTGACTAAATTTTATTTTAGTCATTTTATTTTAGTCATTTTTAATATCGCCTTCTGGAAAGGTTAGACAGTCAAAATAGGTAAGGATATGGCTTGGATTATAGTAGATCATATAAAGGGAAGCTTCTGGCCAGGGAACACTCTCTCTCTCTTTTTGCCCTTCTCACCTACACTCAAAGAGATGGATGTTCAGCAGGCATCTTACATGGTGTCATGACTGAAGACTTAGGAAAGCCAAAGGAATGGGGAGCTGCTGGAGTACAGTCCTAGAAAGACCCAGTGACAGGTTACAGAGAAGCAATCCTCTGAAAGGGAACACAGGCTCCCAGCTACATTTTTCAGACTAGGAAATTGTATGCATACACTGATTGGAGAATAATGTAGGGACAAGATTGTGTTACTGTACACTGGATGTGAAAAGATGGAGAGTATAGGCCTTAGGACATCATACACTGGATAGGGAATCAAATAGTAAGATCATACACAGGAAAAAGGAAAGTTCTGGACATTGGGGAGGAAACTGGACCAATTTAGTTAAATTCTACAATAAATCTAAAGTTGTTAGGCAACTGAATTTTGTACGTAAATACTTGAGACAATTCCTAAGAACCAAAAAGATCATAAATAAATTCATTTCTACAGTAACAGCTTGATAAGTCTGCTGCAAATTTTAAGGATACTTCTTTGTATGTAATTATGTTTTTTTATATTTTATCTTTCCATATTCTATATGTATCTTTTGCTTTCATCATTCTACTTACAATGTGTTTTGGAATATTTCTATTCAGCTATCTTTTAGCCTTAGGGCCTCTTGAATCTAGGTGCATGAGCTTCTCAATTCGGGGAGCTTCTCAGCTATGATTTATTTGACTATTGATTCTTCATCAAAACTGCCTTCCTGTTCTTCAGAGATTTTGATGATTATTATGTCATTCCTTTTAAACTCATCCCATAGTTTTCTTGTAAGCTGTTTATTTTGAGGCTTCCCCCCTTGTTTCTGTCATTTCCTAGAGGGTTCCTTCCTTTCATCTTGGAGCTCACTGCTTCTATAATCAGCGATTGTCACTGTGTTGTCCAGGCCTCCCATTAAGTATTTTATTTCACCTAAACGAATTCTTTAGTTCAGTTTCTTCTGACTAGCTTTTTTCATTTCTGTTCTCATACTTATCTTGTTCTTTATTAGCTACCTGCACCATTTTATTTTTAGCTCATCAAACATGTTTGATATGGCACCTCTGAAATCCTTAATGAGATTATTGAGTCAGTGTGCACTGGTTGCATGTTTGGGGCTGCAATCTTTACTAAGTGTGGAGGTGTTCTACACTACTTCTGCATTGTGTCTTTTGTAGCCTAGGGATGAGTTTTTCTAATTCACTTCTTGTAGAATAACATTAGTTTGTCGTTTCTCCTTGGCCACAGGGTGTTTAGGTTTATTAGGCCCATCACAATGCTCCCAAGGCACTCCCATTCCTCTGTATATATCTTTAACTTCTCCTCTGTGCTCTGCTTCCTCAACCAGTCAATCACCTTTATCCCCAAATCAGACACTGTTGACTTGTAAGGTAATAACTTTCTAAGATCTCTGGATTTGTATTTGTAAGTGAAATTCTTTGCATAGTTTACTTTAAAGGAATGTCCTTTTTGTATAGACACAGGAAGAAAGTTAATGCTATGCTTGTGTAACTTGGGAGTTAATTGACTCCAAATAATATTAAACCCTGGGCATCTGTTTTCTTGACTTAAACCTCAGTTGTCCTTAGTTTCTAGCACCCCAAAAGCAGGGTCCCGAGGAGAAACTGGATGGCTGCAGAGCAAGCTGTGAGCTATGCTGGCATCGAAATGTGCCAGGCCAAGAGCCATTACACTTAACTATAAGTTAAGAGTATGGTCATGGATAAATTATGTCATGATCCAAAGAGTAACAACTGGATTACAATCCTGCTAGGGTTAGAAAAGACTAATCTGGCCTGAGCACTGTAGTCTGAGATTTATAGCGAGATGTCCCGAGGAGAGCCACCCTACAAGCTTAATGTATCTCTTACTGTGTCTGTACAAAATGACTAATATTAAAATGAATGTTTAAGTGGTTATTGGACTAAGTCAAGACAGAACACACCTGTAGGTGGTATTTTGCCCTTGAGCAGATCTCCTGGCTACAGGAGATCAGCAGGAAGGGCTTTCTGTTGTTGACTGTTGATTATGCTACTGGACCTGGGTGTAGCTGATTCCCAGAAGGGGTATTGCTGGGTCAAATGGGGGCTCAATTTCTACCTTTTTGAGAAACGTTTACACTGTTTTCAAAAAAGGGCTGAACTAGTCAGCATTCTCACCAGCAGTGAAGGAGAGTCCCCTTCTCCCCACATCCAAGTCAACACAGTTTGTTCTTTTGGATGTGGGCCAACCTCTGTGGTGTGAGGTGATATCTCATTGTTGTTTTTATCTGCATCTTCTTGATAATTAGTGATAAAGAGCATTTTTTTCATGTGCCTTTTTATCATGACATTCTACAAAGAAATTGATCAAACACTTCCAAAAATTCATATAGAACAACAAGCTCCCATGAATAGCTAAGGCAATTCTTGGAGGAAAAACGATGGGAGACATCACCTTCCTCACCTCAAACTGTGCTCCAAAATGGTAATAATTAAAACAGCATGTTATTGGAACACAGATCCTCAGACCAATGGAATAAGGTTGAATATCCTTACACGCACTCTCAAATATATGATCATTTAATCTTTGATAAGGGAGCAAGAAATGTAAAGTAGACCAAGAAAAGCCTCTTTAACAAATGGTTCTGGCAAAACTGGACAGCTACTTGCAAAAAAATGGGCTCAGACCTCTACTTAACACCATGAACAAAAGTCAGATCAAAATGGATTAAAGATCTCAACATTAGACCAGAATCCATCAGGTACATTGAAGAAAAGATCAGCAAAACCCTCTATGACATTGAAGCTAAAGGTATCTTGAAGGAGGAAATGCCACTGACCAAACAAGTGGAAACAGATAAACAAATGGGACTATATTAAACTAAGAAGCTTCTGCACCTCAAAACAAACAGTGACCAGAATACAAAGACAGTCTGCAGAATGGGAAAGGATATTCAACCAATACCCATTTGATAAGGGGTTAATATCAAAGATTTACAAGGCACTGGTAGAACTCTACAAGAAGAATATATCCAATCCCATCAGAAAATGGGGTGATGAACTGAGTACATGTTCTTTAGAACAAATTGCTGTGAAAGTCTATGAAGCTTCACAAAGTCAACTATGCTGTGACTACTTATGTCACTCAGAATTAGACGAGTAAATAAATGTTCAAATGAGACTTTCTTTGTCTTTAAATAAATATTCCTGACATATTGAGACTGATAAAAATCAGCCATTTCCTTAAAATACAGTTATCTATTAAGTAATATATTACTAAATCTTTATACATCCATAGGGCTATTGTTAAAATATGTCATTAAATAAAATATACTGGATCTTATGACAATCTAAAAAAATAGAGCAATGATCTATGGTGAGTTCTTGAGAATGTCTTTTTAGCTTTTCATCCCTGATTTTGGTAGATCCTGTCAGACTCCAACTTGTCAACTTCATGTAATGCTCAACCATTCACCAGACCTTGAAGGTTCCTGAGTATTACTGGGGTGTAGCAGTAATTCTCAACATTTCATTACCACATTATTTGCCCTCCCTCTCATTAAATTGCTAACCTGGTAAGCAAAGAAGCACTCACAAGTGCCCCTCCTTCAAAAATAAAATAAAGATACAAATGCACATATAAGTTGTGATACTTGCATATGTTATACTCACTACATTTAATAACCAGTGTTGAATACAAATTACAAAAGCAAACAAACTTGCGAAAGTACCCAAACTAACTGGTAGATGGAATCAAAACTGCGGTGGTTACCAAACGCAAAAGGGGATGAGTGGAAGAATAAGTAGAAGGATTTTTGTGGTGATGGGATAGTACTGCATTTTTGTGATGGGAGTGGTGAAAATTAAACACTGATAGAGAGTTTTAGGCTAATCTAAATTGCAAATGATTATAATACAATGATAAATTGACAAGAAATTTAAGAATATTATAAAATATTACTATAAAAGTATGGCAGAGCCTGGCAGGCTTCCTGTGGCGTACTCGATATGCCAAATATGGTAACAATGGCACTCCTCATTCCCCTGACTCTGAAAGAGCCCCCAATATGCCATTGGGCTACACTAGCACGCGACAGGGATGAATGGAGACATTACTGGACCACATGAGCAACGGGATGGCAGTAAAAGTGACAGTGACTATAAAAGTACATCTACATGTATGATATTTTTGAAAATAGCTAACATTTATTCAATTAACATTGTTGGTTATTTTTAGTAAAAATTACAGATTTAAGGCAACATCTGAGTTGGGGTCAGGCAGAGAAAGTGTAGAAAATAAAAATTGTTCAAAAATATTAATTTTGAGATTTTAAATTCTGCCACAGCACAATTAAACTAACATTAATTATGACATAAGTATAAGTTGAATAATTTTTCTATGGATATATAAAATTGCTTTTAGATATCACAGCAACAATAAAGTACTGCTTTTACATCTCTAGAATACTAGTATAATTTTAATTTTCTTAAATGTACTTATTTATTTTTTCATAATTTTATACTAAACACATATCACTTTAAAATAGGAAAAAATTTTCATTTGATACAGATAAATATAGATAATTGAGAAAAAATCAAAGCTTTCCTATATATTGTTAAAAGCTTCAGTTATATTAATAGATTAAAATGTAATTTTTATAAAATATTTAGCAGTAGATCCTTTTAGATTTTGTGTGTATGTGTAACACTTAAATTAGCATGTTAGCATGTTACTAGATGTCAAAACTATTCATAAAATAATAAGTAAATATAATTTTTGTTTATTATTTGAATGAGACTATTGTGCATTATGGCAGAAAATTCTTAGAAATTTCCAGAGGTTCTCCTTGAAAATTATACCTCTAAATAAACCTAGTACATATTAAACTCCAACCACAGTCCTGGAAAATAATATATAATTTAATTGAATATATGTGGTTAAATCCCATAAGATTAAGAGACATTTATTCACCTTTTCCATAAGCCTTTTGAAGTTATAGATAGAAATTTATTTTATATCCACCTGACAGATGTGACACATAGAATGCCACTAAATCTATTTAAAATTCTTAATTCATTACTCAACTCCAGAAGGACTTTTGCATGTTTTATATTTTGTCTTGATTTTCAGACACTAATATTCTGCATACAAAAATCATCATAATCATAGGATATCAAAGAATTTCTTTAGGTGTCTTGAAATAAAAAATTAATTACAGTCTTTTCTGTAAGTCATTTTAATGTGCTCTGGTCATTATACCCACCACAAACCTGCTGAAAGATGATAACACCAGCTCTCTTTGCCACAGAAGAAGCACATAATGATTTAAACATGGGGGTGTTCCGAAACTACCTCCATTCTCTTTATCCTCTGAGAAACCAGTGCGAACTAATGTCAATTCTCTTCTTGGGATTATAGGAAGGAAAATGTGACATAAAAGAATAGTATTCCAAATGTCAAAATAAATTCCATTTTCTTTTTTTGTTTGTTTGTTTTATTGAACCACTGTGAGATACAATTACAAAGGTTTCATGTTTGAGATTCAGCCATACAATGATTGAACCCCCATCCCTCCACCAGAGCAAACTTCCACCACCAATATCCCCATACCCCCCTTCCATCCTAGTACTCACCCTGCCTCTATGGCAGGCAATTTCTCAGATACTCTCTCCCTCTATCTTTTGGGCATTATATTTTGCTTGAATTTCTCCACCACCATTCAAGCCTGCCTTCCATAGGTAGACACTAGATCATTTATTTTCCATTGCTCATTTTGCATATCATGAGAAGTCTGAAACTCTAAGATTGTTAATGTTTGGGTTCCAGAGACATGTCTGTAGGGAGCTATTCCATTTTGGATTCAACTGGGAGTTTCTGGGCCCCGGCTGTTGGTGCTCCAAGATGGTTTCTGGAGACGAGTTGAGGGCGTGACTTTAGGGATCAAGCATGGATGGGAAGCCAGGATGGGACTGCCAGGCTCCGCTGCCACCATGTGGTTTGGAGATTTAGTTCTGGAACCCACTTACCTGGGCCTCATTTGTGTAAGTGCATGGTCACCGGGTTCCATCTGGAGAAGGCGGGGAGATTGCACCTGCTCCATCTTGGGTGTCTGGTGAAATAGGCTCAGTATGGAGCCTAGAGAAATCTCCAGCACTGTGATGCCCTCCAGGACTCGCTGCTGCTATGTCTCTGGGCCCGGGCTGTTGGTATAAATTCTATTTTTAAATTGTATTTTCTTAGGAACATTTAATGAGAAAATGGTAAATATAAGAGCTAGAATTTCCTGGTTTCCACATTTAATTAACTCATCTGACTTGTATTACGCTTTGTATTTCCTGTTTCCTGTTCAGTAAACAAAGAGAAGAAAGTTAAAATAGGGCAAATTCCAACTAGCAGCAAATTTAATTAAAAAATAATAAATTGCCACGGAGGTACCATACAGTTTTGTGCAGATAAACATATTTTTCCTGGAAAATTTCCACTTATATTTGTCATAACTTGATATATAAAAGGATATAAATGGATATATAACAGCAATAAATGAAAGATACTAGATGATGATGTATAAGAATGGGGTGACCTTGGAGAATAATTCAGAGGTTGGTTTGTAGGTCTTTTAATATATCAGTGAGCTTCCTCCTAAGGAATAGAATTGGCTGACTCTGTGCCCTCTGAAGCCACAGAACCTGTTAAACTGTGCACTATCAGCTCTAAGTCAAAAAATTTCCAATTACTGTGGAAGAAGCATCACCCTGAACTAAGAAATGAACATGACTTAGAGAAAAGGGAGAGCACATATAAAAAGGAACATTCCCAAATAACTGTGCTATATTATGAGTAACTACTTAAGTCATTCAAACTAGAGATGAATCAAGGGTATTTCTAAACATTTAAGTATTTATTTTCTTTCTTTGATATCTTTTCCTGATGTAAAGGTACTCTTCCAGCAATTCTCTTTTGAGTTTTTGTTCAGACAGAAGGTTTGAATTAAATCAGGATGAAAGCAAAGTGTCAGAGTGAGATGAAAATTTGCCACATATGGTTCTCTGTCTTGTAGTTTGGAGTGCAGGTGTACGCTTATCTGATTGCATATTTTATTCTTCTGTATTCAACACTAAAGTACTGAAAGTGGAATAACATATTTTTTTTCTCCATTCCCAAATCCCCACAAGTATAGTGGAACCATTAAGTTCCACATAAGTGTTCTCCCCCATATACCACCCACTTTTAACTCTTGCTGCTAATATTGCTGTTATTTTGTCAGATTTCTTACAATAGCTTTACTGGTATACAAGTATAATTTGAGGCTTCTCAAAGATAAATTATTAAAAAGAGAAAGGAAGGAATGAAGGAAGGAAGGAAGGAAGGAGGGATGGAAGGGAGGAAGGAAGGAAGGAAGGAAGGAAGGAAGGAAGGAAGGAAGGAAGGAAGGAAGGAAGGAAGGAAGGAAGGAAGGAAGGAAGGAAGGAAGGGAGGGAGGGAGGGAGGGAGGGAGGAAGGAAGGAAGGAAGGAAGGAAGGGAGGATGGGAGGGAGGGAGGGAGGGAGGGAGGGAGGGAGGGAGGGAGGGAGGGAGGGAGGGAGGGAGGTACCAGGACTAAGATTCTAGGCCACATGGCGGCAGTGGAGACAGGCAGTCCCTCCCCATCTCCAGCCCACTTGGGCTCCTGAATCTGCCTCCAGGTGCCACCTTAGCACATCAGCGGCCTTGATCCAGAGACTTCCAAATGAACCTCAAAATGGATTAACTCTCTACAGAGGTGTCTCTGGACGCCAACAATTTATAATTTTAGAATTTCAGAAGCATGTGAAACCTCTCAAGAAATTCGTAGTAGTAAGCAATAGAAAATAAATTATCTTGCATCTACACCTGGCAGGCAGGCTTGAACAGTGGTGGGAAAATTTGAATAAACCATAATGTCCAGTAGTTAGAGAGAGAATATGGGCATAAATTGTCTGCCGTAGAGGCAGGGGGAGGGTTGGGATGGGGATGGTGACACTGGGGATATTGGTGGTGGAGAATGTGCACTGGTGGAGGGATGGGTGTTCGATCATTGTATGATTGAAACTCAAACATGAAAGTTTTTTAACTGTATTTCATGGTAATTCAATAAAAAGTATTAAGAATTACCTGTGTGATTTGCAATATTTGGAGAGTGTATACATTTATTTCTGGTAAATTAGACTTTGAAGAGTCATTCATTCACTCAGTGACCGTTTCTAGAAACAAAACATGTGCTTGCACTTTAGCATTGTAGAACTGCTGTCCCATTGTTTATCAATTTGCTTGAGCGGGCACTAGTAACGTCTCCATTGTGAGACTTGTTGTTACTGCTTTTGGCATATTGATTATGTCATGGGTAGCTCTCCTGCCCGGGCGGGATACTCTTGATAGCTTGCTGGGCTCTCCGAGAGGGATGGAGGAGTCGAGCCCGGGTCGGCCAGGTATAAGGCAAACACCCTACCCGCTGTGCTATTGCTCCAGTGGGGCCTTTGATAGCTCAGTTGGTAGAGCAGAGAACTGTAGTGGTTAAGTTAAAAGCAAATCATTAAAATACACACTAATAAAGAATACATAAAGATAAAGTACAAAATACCAATGAACACACAAAAAAGATGTTCATTTTTTTTAAATTCAGAAACTAAAAAACAGTGCTACAGTGCTACAGTGCTTTCATCTCACTGATTTTTACATTGTCTATGGGTCATATGTTAGAAGATAGCCATATTTAGAAATTATGAACATGAGTATACTTTATAAAATTTTTATTTACCTTTATCTAGTTAACTGAACTGAACTTTATTTCTGCAAGAATACAAAGATCCATTTTCTATGTCAGTTTAAGATGGTCTTAAGGAAAAATTCACATTTTACCCAGTTATTGGAAATTTTACCCTTGTTCCATACAAAATTCTCATATCAATTACCTTATATATTTTTTGAAATGGGACTTTTTTTGCTTTTTGGGTCACACTCAGTGATGCTCAGGGGTTACTTGGCTCTGCACTTAGGAATTACTCTGATGGTGCTCAGAAATGGGAGGTAAGGGATTGAACCTGGGTCGCCCTGTGAAAGGCAAATGCCCTACCCACTTTACTACACTGTACTCTGGTTTCTAAACTGACAATTTTTAGAATTAATTTATTAGGGTATATTAAAACACTCTATTTTTAAATTAGTAATTCAGATATTCAGAATTAATATTCCAATGCTTTGTTTACTTATAGTTTACTTTTCCCAACTCTAGGCTCTTCCTCAGAGAAAACCAATATTGTATATTTTTTTTGGAAGGGGGTAGGCAGGGGAGTTTGGGGATATACCAGGACTAGCTCAGGGGTTATTCCTGGCTCTAAACTCAAATATTGAGACCTGGTGATGTTTGAGGATCATTATATGGTGCCTGGGATTAAACAGGAGTTGACTGGGTGTCAAGACAAGCTCCTCAACCCCTGTAACATCTCTCTGTTCCCCAAAACCAAAATTTTACTGACATTTATTTCCTTAGACCTTTGTCAATATTGCATCAAGAAAACAAATAATATATGACAGTATATAAATAGATCATAGTCATAGAAAAAAACCTTACTCCATAGCGATGGACTTTAAGGAGCCTCCTTGCACAGGTACCTCTGCCCTTCCTGCTTCCACGTTATAAGAACCCATACCAATTTAGGTCAACTCGAAGTCTAATCAGTTGCTTTAAGAGAATCTGGGTCCTTTCCCTTTCAGCTCTAGCCATTAGGGGAGATCGCTCTTAGCCGCCGCACTGACAACTGAAACCGTGCAGATTCATAAAACCTGCACAGCTGCTCTATCCCACCCACCTTACACACTATGAAGGTTGATGGGAACCTACAGGGTCTTAATTTAATGCTTTAATATTTCCTCACAAGTCATGGTAAGTAGAAGTGAGTAACTAGATCTATATCTGCCCATCCAATTATAGGGTAATGGTAAAATACTATTATAGCATTATGGTAATAAAAGCAAAGAGTAGCATTGTAAGCCACAGTGCCAGCTGTTTTATATAAAAAGTGCTTCTAACGAAGCAGACTGGTGGGCAGGAGGCAAAAGATGAGAGAGGGCATTGATGGAAGGAAGTGGGCGCTGGTGAAGGGATTGGTGTTGAAACCTTGTATGCCTAAAACCCAATCATGAAAAACTTTGTAACTCACAGTGACTAAAGAAAAAAAATAGTAACCACTTAGTGTAAAATTACTTAGTGTAAAATAGAGGATCAAATCAGAATTCAGGTAATCAGAAATCTAAAGCTCCACAGTCAACACCTACAAAATTCTAAGAACAATGGGGAAACAAAAGAACCCAATTGCAGTGGAATATAGATACAGAAGTCTAAGTACGTCAAGGGGAAACTTAAGTCAGCACTCCATGCAATGGAAAGGGAAATTAAGCAAACATTAAGAGACAAATTCAATCAAAGACAAACTCAAATAAGAACTGAGTCAGAGTATAGAAGAATATGTGTTAATGTAATTTAAGGAGTTAAAGAACATAGTACTAAACCACGGTATCATAATTTAGAATGCAGATACACATGCCAGAAATCCTGAAGACAAAATACAAGCCAGCAGCAATTATGAATAGGCAAAAAAGACAAGTAAAAGAATAGAAGAGGATGAAAGATACTTAGCATATAAAAATAAGAGAAATAACGTCCAATTATAATAGTAGAGGAGAGGAAAATAATAAAGGGGAAGAATGACTGGTGGAAGAAACAATGACTCAGAACTTCCCAAGTTTCTGGAGGAAGGCTCTGTGCAGATTCAAGGGGCCACAAGGAGCAACAGATTTTTGCTCAAAAAAAAGCAACACCAAAGACACAGGTAATCAAAATAATGAAAAATGAAGATAGAGACATATCACTTTTTCTTATTTTCCTTGCATTTGGGATTTTTCTTGTTTCTTGCTTTAAGTGACAAGAAAAATCCCAAATGCAAGGAAAATAAGAAAAATCACAACAGACTTTTTATGTGAAAACCATACAAGAAAGAAGAGAGGGATGACATATTGAAATTACTGAATGAAGAAAATAGAGCTTTTCAAACTAGAGTCTGCTGACCCGAAAAGCTGTCATTTACATTTGATGGAGAAGTAAAAATATGTTCGACAGGCAAGACCTGGTGACATTGGCTATAACTAAATCAATTTAATTCCTTCAGGAATTTCTGGAAGACTACATATACAAGGAAATGGCAAACTGCAGAAAATAACAACCCCGAACAGAAAAATGGTAACAAGTCTTTATATATTAATAGTGTATCTGACTGCCGATGGATTGATCTCTCCCATCAAAAGGTATACAGTGGCTGAATGGGGCAGAAATTAAAATTAATCTATTTGCTTCTTACAAGAAATATACCTAACTTCATAGGATAAATACAGACTCACACGTAAATTCACAGGATAAATGCAGGCTTGGAGTGAAAAGATGGGAAGCAATCATATAAGCGAAAGATAGGAAATAAAAAAGCTAAGAGAGCTATACATATCAGACCAACTAGTATTCAGTCTAAACAATTAATTTGGGACATGGATGAATATTATTTATTGGTTATTGGAAAAATAACCCAAGCAGTATTTATATATAAATATATAGACACAAAATGAAGTATCAGCAAAGTTTATGATTCTTTTGCACCTAAGGAAAAACATGGATGAAAACTCAATAGTAGTGAGAGGTTTTATTGAATTTTCACCACTAAACAGATGAATCATACAGAATCCCAGAAAATATACAGAAGACCTAAGTGATGAGTCAGTAGAATTTGAAATAATGGACATATATTGTCCCTCTGTCCCCCAAAATCCAAATGCACATTCATCTCTGTTGTACTGGGTACACTCTCCAGAATACGTGACATGTTAGAGCATAACTCAAACATACATAACTCTAAAGTGTAGAAAATCATAACAAGCACCCACCTCAACAACAATGTCATAAAGATAGAATTTAGGCATAAAAAGATATGGGGAAAAGTGCTAAGGTATGGAAATTGAACAAAATGCTACTGAATAACAGCTAAATCAAAGACCCAAAGAGAAAATTAAGGAGGAAACAAAAATCATCCTTGAAACTAATAATACAAAAAAAACCCCTATCATAGCCTATGAGATACAGAAAATGCTGTACTCAGAGGAATTTCATAGTAATATAGGCCTACATTAGGAAAGAAAAAAATTCAAAAGCTTAAACACAATTTGTAAACAACTGGGGAAGGAAAAGAATATGATTAAAAAATTTAAAATGGAAGAAAATAATAAAATCTACAGCAAAGATCAATAATATAGAAATCAAGAAATCAATAGAAAGAGTTAACAAAGTGATACCATTGTTATTTGAAGTAATAAACAAAACAGATAAAACCTTGGCTAGACTTTTGAGGATAAAGAGAAAAAATGACCAAATAAATCAGATCACGGACAAAAAAGGAGATCCATCAGAAATTCAAGATATTGTGAATGGTTATAGTGAACAACTTTATGCTGTAAAATTGAAGAAACTAGAATAGAAAGAAAGGACAGATATTCAGAATCATGTGTCTCCCTAAACTGAGTTTGGCAAAGTAGAAAACCTGAACAATATAATCATGAGCAATGAAACTGAAACTATAATAGATGATCTGGCTGAGAGTAAAGGACCTGATACAGAAGGATTCACTGCTGAGTTCTACTAAAGCTTAAATGAAGCCTTATTAGCTCTTTACATCATAGGTTCTTCCAAAATACCAAAAACAGCAATTTTCCCTAACAGTTCCTATGAAATGAACTAATATCTAAAGCAGGTAGAGGTAAATTAATAAAAGAAGATTTCAGACAAATTTCTATGATGAACATTTATGCAAAAGTCCTCAACAAAATCTTACCAAACAAAATTCATCATCATATCAAAAAAATCATATACCACAATCATCTGGGATTTACCAAGGATGGTTAAACATAAGAAAAACACTGTCTCACTTTCTAACTGTCTCACTGTCATCCCGTTGTACATCAATTTGCTTTAGTGAGTGCCAGTAACATTTGTCCCTGTCGCGTTCAGGGTCAGGGGAATGAGGCCCATTATTGTTACTGTTTTTGAAATACACCACGGGTAGCTTGCCAGGCTCTGCTGTGTGAGATTCTGCCTTGCTCTCTTCTGGGAGCTTTGTTTTATAGTCTCTGGATCTTGGCCATTGATGAAATTACATGGCACTGGGGGCAGTTTGTGGGTGTGACTGCCAAGCTACTGGAAAACGGGGGATCTGGATGGAGGAGGTCCAGTCCCAATCTGAGCAGGCTTGGAGATCTCAGCCAAGGGCTCCACATAACTGGGTTCCTTTGTTGGTTCCTTCATGTGTGAGGAAATCAATGAACATAATTTAATATAGTCAATAAAAAGAAAAATCATATGATCGTATCTATCAATGTAGAGAAAGTGTGGCAAAATCAAATATTCATTTGTGATAAAAATGTTCAAAAAACAGAAGTGGAAGATTTCTTCCTCAAGGTTATAATGATCATCTATTACAAGCCTATAGACAGTCTCATTCTCACTGTGAAAAACAAAAATGTAAAAGGCTAAAATATACATTGTCTCTATGTTTATTCAATATAATATTTGAACTTATACCCACCAAAATCAGGCAAGAAAAATAAATTAAATTTATCCAAATTGGAAAAGAATAATTTAAACTATCATTATTTGCTAAACATGGCAATATACCTAGAATATTATAAAGAGGTCACTAAAAAGTTGGCAGAAAAAAATAAGCAAGTACAGCGAAGTAGCAGGCTATAAATGTATCACACAAAATAAACTAGAAGAGAAAGCAATCAAACATTCTATTCCTTTCTAAATAGTGTCTCAAAACATCAAGTGTCTAGGAATTATTACATTAACAAGAGATACATATCATAAAAACTATAAGTATCACTTGTATCACTTGTCATCCTGTTGCTCATTGATTTGCTCAAGTGGGTGCCAGTAACGTCTCCTTTCATCCCTGTCTCATGCTAGTGTGCCCAATAGCGTCTGCTTGCTCCAGGAACACGAAGAGCCTCAAACATTTTATTCAGGATTTTGACAAAGAAGTATGACCATCTCATAGGTGGGCATCCATGCATTCTTTTGACAGTCCATGGAATCCAATTTGTAACAGCTCTAGTCCAGAAGTTGTCTCCAAATCACATTACATGTCCGGCCCATATGATTTTTGATGTCTTGGAAAACGAGACAGCATCCCTTATTCTGAATCGTTGATAGAAGCTGAAACTTCAGATTCTTTCACTTGAGTGAAATGTGATACTCCAAGCATAGCTCTTTCTATTCCTCTTTGGGAGACCCAAATAGCTTTCTCATCCTGTTTTCATAGGGCCCAGGTATCTGAGGCATATGTCAGTGCAGGAAGAACATTGGAGTCAAAAAGATGTTCCCAGAGCCGGAGTTTCTTCATCCTCTTAACCACTTCTTCTATGCTCTTGAAGGCATTCCACACTGCTCTCTTCCTCCTGTGCAGCTCAGGTGTCAAGTTATTCGTCATATTGAGTTCTTGACCTAGATACACATAACTGCTGCATTCGGAGATGTTTATTCCAACGAGAGAAAATGGAACATTAGGAACTAGTCCATTTTTCATGAACATTGTCTTTGTGAGATTCAGCTGTAGTCGGACCTTTGCACACTCTCTGTTGAAGTCAGCCAGCATTTGTGCCACTTGGCTAATGGTTGGTGTTATTAGAAAGATGTCATCAGCGAAGCGGAGGTGGTGTACTTGCCAACCATCTATCTTCACTCCCATTCCTTCCCATTCCAGTCGTCGCATGATGTTCTTGAGGTTGGTACTGAAGAGTTTTGGTGAAATGCTGTCACCCTGCCGAAACCCTCTCTTTATGTCGATGATCACTTCCTTGTAGAATGTTGAGATCCTGGTGGTGATCCTGGTGGGGCCTCCGAGCCACACTGTTTTCACTTGGGGCACACCAGAGAGGAGCGGGTGAGAACTCTCCCTATCCCAAGACACCCAGCCCTGGAAGCCAACCTGCTTTGTTGAACCTTATATTTTGTTGCCAAGTCATCTTTTTGATTCTGTTTGATTGATACTGCTTGGTACTTGGAACCAAGTATCAACTTGGCTTACATGGCATCTCCCCATTTTTCTAGAAGTAGCCATAGCTTTATTTGCACTGTTTACATTCTGCTGCATTAACTCCACTTTGATAGAGTCAGAACTGTGACTACTAATGTTGAATGACATTTCATGTATAGTTAGCTACAGTGCAGAAAATCCAGCTAAGCCATATAGACACTTTCCTTAAAATTTACTTAGCTGTACTAAGGGGTTTTTTTGTTTTGTTTTGTTTTGGTTTGGTTTTTTTTTTTTCAAGGGAAGGTGGAAAGACATAATCAAGAATTCTTGGGACATTGGCTCTAAAGAAACTGACAGATAGTTAAATAATGTTCAAAGCATTTAAATCTTTCATTCAGCAACTGGTAAGGACACCAGGGTTCTCTTCTTGCTATAATATAGCCACCTATATTAACATATTTTTATTTCATCTAAGCTTATTAAATTTTTGGTTGCTACTTAGACATATGCTGCCCAAGCCCATGTACTGCTTGTGCCTACGTGGCCGAACACATGCAGTGGCCGAGAACATGTGTCGCCCGCTTCTCCCCTCTTGAGATGTATACTTTCATGCTTTTGTGTCTAATGCTGGGATGTGTGTAGAGGCTCTCTCCACCCTTGAAGAAGCCCACGTTCTCTCTTGAGCATGTTACTCTCTCTCTCCCCTCCCCTCTCTCTCTCTCCTCTCTCTCTCTCTACACACCTTAAAACCCTCCAAATAAAACCATTTTTACTTCACTACTTGTCTATAGGATGACATTACTTTGTCCTTTCCCCCCTTGCCACAAGGAGCTTATCCCGTTTTATCCCAGAGTTTAGACTTATCCCGATCACACCCATCAAGGTGACTCCCATTTCTTTGTTTATCTGTAACTACTTCTCTATGCTCTCTTCCCTAAACAGTTAATCAGCTTTCCCCCCTAATGAAACAGTTAATTTGTAAGGCCAAAAATTTCTAGGACATTGAACTTATATTATAAGTTAATATTGCCTTTCTCCCCTCCTTATGTCTTTTGAATAATTTACTTTAAAGCAATGTCCTTTTGTATAGACACAAGAAGACAATATTATGCTTTTGTAACTTGGGATTTAATTGGCGTCAATATTATTTATTCCCCGGCATCTGCTTTCTCCACTTAAGCCTCAGTTGCCCTCAGTTCCCAGCACCCCAAAAGCAGGGTCCCAACTAGGGACGGGACGGATCCAGGGCAAGAGGTGAGTTATGTGCTACCCTGGCATTGAGATGGGCCTAAGTGCCTAATTCTTAACTATAAGTTAAGAGGTTGATCATGGACAAATGCTGTCATGATCCAAAAGTAATGATGAGACTAGGACCCTGCTAGGGATAGGAAAGACTGATCTGGCCTGAGCACTGTAGTTTGAGATCGAGATGGCCCCAGGAGAGCAATTCTATAAGCTTAATGCATTTTTTATTGTGTCCATACAAAATGATTAATATTGTGAATGCTTATATGTTTGCTGGATGAGGAGAGTAGGAACACACTCATGGGACTCCGCCCTTGGGTGGATGGTCCTACTGAAGGAGAATCCATCCTAGAAGCAGCAGCTCCTGAGGGAAAGAACTTTACCCCTATTGATGGTGACCACACCTATGTGTAAGCCCCAACCCCTCATTCTGGGGGTATTTAACTAGGCTGTAAGAATGGGTTGGAGGGCGAGATCCAGGGAGAGATGAAGAGCGGGGAAAGAAGCGGAGAGAGAGAAAGGAGAATGGAATAAACGACAACTTATGGATCAACCGGCTTGGCCCTCATTTTCCTCCTCCATCTGTCTCGTGGCCAGGGCCGCTCGAGCTGGGTGAGTGGCCTGGGACCGAACATCCTCGAACCCGGGGGCAGATGATGGGGAGAGCCACTGGGGGTCTCCCCCGGTCAACCCATGGCAGATGTTTTTTACACTTGTCTACAGAAATTCCTTTCTCTGAGGCGAGACAAGAACCCAGTAACCCTGTGTCCCAGGTGGCAGTGGTGGTTGGGGAGAAAATGACCATCTTTCTCCTCCCTTCTTCACATAAGTCACCCGTGGGGCCCACCGACATCAGATAGCAACCACGAAGGGACATACAGTGAAGAAATCTATGAGGAAGGAGATAATCTGTGGAAAATCTGCTGTGGAGGTAGTTGTTGGTATTCAAAAAACATGGGCAACTCAACTTCGGTACCTAAAAATTCTCCTTTGAGTTAGTTACATTGGAAGAGCCTCCAGCTAAAGAGTTTAAATAAGGAACATCTTGTTGACCTCTGTAATACCATGTGGTCTGAGTATAAGCTAGAGCACAGGGAAAGATAGCCAGTGAATGGCAGTTTGCATTACCAGACCATTTTGCAGTCAGATCTTTTGCAGGTAAAAAAAGAAATAAGAATATCAGAGCAGAGAAGCAGGAAAATGCAAGATCATATGATTAACTGTTTAATATCAGGAATGAAGAATGCTGTCACTAGGGCAGTCTATCACCATATTTGATAAGAAGATACTAGCTCCCTGCCTCAGAACTAATCTTGACCTTAAAATGGTAACATCTGACAACATTAGGTTTCAACAACTTTGACATAGTGTGTTTTGCCGGCTTATATCAACAAAAGTGCTTTCTTGACCCATTTTTAACAATTAGGAAACTGGCTGGTCAGGCAGAGAAACGGGGAGCAATGTTTCCAATCGGCTGACAAGGCTTAACTTTGCCCTGGGGACTACTCCTTCCTTTCTCAGTCTATCAGATTTCTCCCTGCTATTTTTTGAAGGGTCAGATCAATCGATCAACTGCAGATGTGTGCACATGTAGTGGTGTTTTTAGTCAGTTCATTGTCTGTCTGTCTCTCTCTCTCTGTGGAACACTCGAGTGTTGGAGCAAGAGTGAAAATCAGTAGTAGAAATTAGACCCGGGGAAGCAGGATCACTACAAGAGATCAAAGTGATATGCAGTCCAGCAATGTAAAAGGTCTAGGTGTTTTTTGGAACTTGTTAGACCAGGTTTAAACAAAGATTTCTTATCAGAATGTTGAGCCTACAGAGAAAGGAAAATTCTCAATCTAAATTTCTTATTGGAGGAACATTAGTGGCTATTAACAGTTGTAATTCTTCTGAAATTCAGAATCTGTACTATGTAGGAAGAGCTGCCGAAGTAGTGCCTAAAACTAAAGTGAAATAAGAGTTCAGAGGATGAAAGGCTTATCTTATGAGCTTCAGCCAAATTTTTTTTTGGTCACACCCGGCAATGAACAGGGGTTACTCCTGGATCTACACTAAGGAATTACTCCTGGCGGTGCTCAGGGGACCATCTGGGATGCTGGGAATCAAACCTGGGTCCGCTGCATGCAAGGCAAATGCCCTACCTGCTGTGCTATTGCTCCAACACGGGCCTCAGCCAATCTCAATGACAAATTTAGCTGTTTTCCAAGCAACAGAGGTACAGAAGCTATCAAAATGAAGTTTTTTTTATGTTTCCATAAATATTGACAGTCCAAGTGTCTTTTTTCTATGCCAATATCAAAGTTTGGTAAAAAAAACTAAAGGGCTCTATCTGTGTCTGAAAGCATGTTTGTATTCTTGTGGAATTGTTAAAAGTGTCTGGTGTAGAAAGCTCATGATTTGAAATAACTAAGGTACAAGAACTATTGAAATTAAGCCAAAGAAGGTTTTATCGTGCTTCATAAAAGTTGATTGTTCAAAGGTCTTATGCTGTTATGTCTATGTTCATATTTGCATCTACATTGGATTATAAGAATGTGAGTTAAAATAATTTCAGTGCATAAAAACAGGTTCAAAGAGTAATGGTTTAGTTTAAAACATGAGTTTAATGAGTTGTAAAAATTGGTTACAAAACTTATCCTACCAGTGTTTTATTTGATCTGAGACTTTTTGGTAACTAAAATTTCTAGAGCTACTTAGCAAAGAGTTATAGTGGATTAATCTCAGATGTCAGCCCTATAGTCTGAAGACATAGCATTGTGCCTTGGTAAAAGTTTGAGATAAAAATAGAGAATTTCATGCAAAATGTGGGAATTTTTACTGACTATTGTTAATTAGTTTGTCCAGTACACGAAAATGCATGTTATTATTCTGATAACTTTATTTCATGCAAAGCTTTGTCACCAGGTATTAACCTGGCTTTCAGAGACCTTCAATACATAAGTGTTAAATCCTTAATGTTTTATGGTAATCTGTGAGTGTTTTAATCTTTATATATGTGTTTTCCTAGAAATCAAAATTCTAAGATGTCCCCTGGTTAATTTCTAATGTGAAGTGAACTTTTGCCCAATGAATATGTTATAAGAACTTCACTTGTGAGCATCTCATGTTAAATGAGATGGTTGGTAACTAGTGGTCAAACTTGGGAGATCATGTTGTACTAAGTTCAGTAAAATAAGAGTTTAAACTTGTGGGATGACTATAAGGAATATAGATGTATGTCTTAAGTCAGAAAGATAATGGATGCAGATATCATCAGTTGGAAAAAGGAAAGGAGTCTGTTAAAATGAAGTTGATTTTTGAAATGGGATGAAGAAAAACTACATAATAGAATTAAGGTAAAGGAATGTGTACAAGCTATGAGGTTGTGTTTGAAGGAAAGGCATTGATCAAACTTTTGTTATTAGAAACTCTTTAAATCACATGCAGAATTGTTCTAGTACCTTTTTGGTAGGATCTATGGAAATGATATGGGATGTATTATCTGGACTCCTGTTACAGTATTCTTAGATAATTAAATTCTTTAAAAAGTTTGGGAAATCAAAAGTTTTTTTCAAATGGAATTAAATGAATTAGACATGTTTAACTGTACAATGGACTTCTGGTACAGTGTTCTTATTAATGAGAAGTCAAGGTTTTCAACATGGGATTAAATATGATGTCAAATTGTATACTTTATCTCTACAGATTTTAGCTTCTTTTGACTAGGAACCACAGCAAATGGGTGTGTTACATCTCATTGTAAGTAAAGTGAAATGCTTGCTTTTCTCTTCTTTTGTACCTTCAGTATGTTTTTGATGCTTCATGGCACTATGTTAGTTTGCATAAATCCAGATAAGTCTTTCCTCTCTGTAATACAGTCTACCCCTTTTACAGATAGGAAAAACCAGTTATGGGACCCCAAAGCCCTCTTCCAGGGGAACAGTCAGGGACTGGTCTAAATGACAGGAGCAGGTATTTAACAGGTACTGTTTCAAGTACCCTACAAACCTCAGGGAGACCCTAGAAGCAGGACGGCTCAAGGAAAGACTAGAAATTATCACTGCTATGGACAATGAAGAATACGGAAATCTGTGTGACTGACACAGCCTGGGCCTATTCTCTGTGTCAAGAAAAACCCTGGAAACCAGGATCTCTCCCAGCCCTGAAGAAGGGATGGGATGGACTTCTTTCTGCCAGGATGCCTCTATGGAAAATGAAGCCCAAGGCCACCTCCAGTTCAACTTGACGGCTTGAGGCCATCCAGTTCATCATGGGACATTATATGGCCAGGTCTGGGTAACTCTGACATGATACATAAGATTAATGCCATTATTGGTGTTTCCTGTCTTTTGCCAACTCCCAGGACTTCTCAGTAAATAATGGGATAACCTTTTGCTGTGTTTGTGCAAAAGAACAAGTCAGATTTGTTAAGCCATCAGGCAAAATTTAAAATGAAGGTGGAGAGAAAACCATGTTTCTGTAACTTGTTTTTTGAAGAATCAGATTCAAATTCTACAGAGGTGATCTAGTAAATGTATCCTAATCTTGATCTAAAAGGTATCCCCTTTGGGTAGTTCAGGTAAAATGTGTTTTACTGACTGTAAAGTAAGCAGCCTAGTCTTTGGGACTCAATGTTGAACATGCTGTCACTAGTCTGACCAGGGTGTTGAAAGCCAGAACTTTAGTAGGGGGAACCTCAGCTCAAACAGCAGAATTATTGCTTTTCCCCAACCTGTCAATTGGCTACAGTGCCAAGAGTGGACATCTAAACTGGTTCTAAGTATTCACTTTTAGTTCTATGAACACAGTCATTTGGAGAGGACAAGAATTTTTTAACAGCTCTTAATTCTCATTCCATTATGGGATTAGTACCCTACCAGAGAATAGTCATCTAAGCCAGAATACTCTGCAACAGAGGAACAATAGGCATGGGAATAAGGTTTTCAAAAGAAAATTGATAGTTGAAAGGCTACATGGAGCTTCCGACATGAGAAGAGATTGCTTTAATAACACTGGTGAAAGCCTTCTTTCATGGGAAGGAACTCAGAACTGTGCTTTCTGTGCCATGAATGAACCCAGTGGAAATCTTGGGCCTCCTCTCCTAACACTTGTTCAGTATCAAGAAATTTACCCAGGAGAGGATTGGCAGCTTGACTTCATACAAGTGATCAAACGCTCATATTCAAGGTATAAATATCTATAGGTTCTTATTGATAGCTGCAGTAGATGAGCAGAAGCTTTTCCAATCTGAGAAGTGGCTTGGTGCTTCTATGCCATTAGAAAAATCTGGACACAGGAAGTCATTTTCTATCAACCATGGGTGAAGCAATTATTCCTTTCCATTGTTTTTATGATAGAAATGTGTTTGGCATTATGTTGCTTTGGCTTCTGTTGCTTTAACTCTTATGTTTTCTAAGACAGCAAACTATTCTGTCCTTACTATGTCAGAAAGGACCTTCTACTCCTCCAGGGTCTAATCATTTCAAAGTGACATTCCTCAATCTAATTGATCTGATTTTTTCTTTCAGATAACTTTAGGAACCCAACAAATTCTTTGCCTGGGGCCCACTAAAATCTAAGGTAGTATGAGTTTTCACCCCTTCCGTGGGCAGGGTCCACATCCCTGTGTCAGCATGAAGCAGCTTCAGAAGTTGGACCACGACCATTTTCCCCTTAAAAATTTAAGGTAGTGAAATCTCTCATCATCATCATCATCATCATCATCATCATCCCGTTGATCGTCAAATTTCTCGAGTGGTCTCAGTAATGTCTCCATTCATCCTAGCCCTGAGATTTCAGAAGCCTCTCTTTACTCGTCCTTCCCAATGATGCCACATTGGAGGCTCTTTCAGGGTCAGGAGAATGAGACCCAGCATTGTTACTGGTTTTGGTGTATAAATATACCATGGAGAATTTTCGAGGCTCTTCCTTGTGGGCAGGAAACTCTTGGGAGCTTGCCAGGTTCTCCCAGAGGGAAAAGTTGGTTATAAGATGTTGCTTCTGGGAACTTGGTTTTACAGTCTCTGGATGTTGGCCGTTGGTGGGGAGGTCCCTAGGTGTGACTGCCTAGTTACTGGAAAATTGGAAATCTGGGCAGAAGAGGTCCAGTCCCTCCGGACCTTGGAGCAGGCTTGGAGTTCTCAGCCCTGGGTCCCACACACCTGGGTTCCTCTGCTGGTACCTTCATGCGTGAGGCTTGTCCAAATGTGTGGAGAGGGGCCTTGAGCATGGCCCCAGAGGTCTTTAGCCATGGGAGCTCTGCTCGGGGCAGGTAGGAAAGCTGGAGCCCACACACTCTGAGGTGAAATCTCTAGGGGAGAATATGGTGTAGGCAGGTATATAGGGAAAGGTTCTCGGCAACTTTTGGGAGGAAAATCCTAAAACCCTGTGGATACAGAAAACAGACCTGATAAGACCTGAGGATGTTGGACCTCTCCCCATGAAGTTCCTCAAACTCTTGGACCTCTCCCTTAATCTGATTAATTCAGCCCAAAGAAGGCCATCACCGTTCCCAACCTCCCTGGTAACTTCCTTAGCAACGGACTTTTACCTGGAAAGAAGCCCCGCATGGGAGCAGGTTGGAGAACCCTATAAAGGCCACCTTGAACAAGGGAAGGGCGCACATACGCTGCCCGAGCCCATGTGCTGCTTGTGCCCACGTGGCCGAACACATGTGATGACCAAACACATATATCACCTGCATTTTCCCTCTTGAGATGTGTACTTTCATGCTTTTGTGTCTAGTGCTGGGATGTGTGTAGGGGCTCTCTCCGCCCTTGGAGAAGCCCGTATTCTCTCTTGAGCATGTTACTCTCTCTCTCTCTCTCTCTCTCTCTGTCTCCCTCCTCCACACCTTAAAACCCTACAAATGAAACCTGTTTTACTTAAAAAAATTTGGTTGCTTGTTACTTAGACTTTTGACTAGGATCTAATTAGAGCAACTTTCAGTGAGAATATATGGTCTCTCTTAATTCTACAATACTATTTAATGTATGTTTACTACATTGATAATTTTTCTAAGATAGATTTTACCAGGGCCTGCCATTTGGAGAAAATTTAAAGTAGCCCGTTTTTCACTTTTCTTTCACAAACACTACAAATTATCAACATTTTAGATAAAAGAAGACTTTTTCAGAGATGTGAAATGCCCTAAAAAATTTTATCAGGTCTTTCTACTGGATATGACTCAGTTTTCTCTTTATATTTCAGCTATCAGATGGTGGTGGTGAGGGGTGTGGGCACATTATTTTCTCGTTGTTGTAAATGAGTATAACTGACAAGAAGTCAATGAAGTCAACAGGTTTTGTTGTAAACCTGTTATTAGTTTCAGCTAAGCTCCTTCAAACACCATCACATACCTAAGGCCTTCGGTAGCCAGATTGATTTTCACAGTTCTTTCCAATTCTAATGAGCTCTGAAGAAGTTGATTTCCAAATATGCCTTCTGTGTTAAGCACTGTATCATTCTCAGGCCCTCTTTTATCATAATTGAAAGTTTATTTTCTAAATGAAGGTTTATTTTTGCTTTGGATTCTGAGGTTTTGCATTGTGAATGTGAAGCAATTAGTTTGGGATTTATTTTAAGCCAGACAGATGTCTTCAATTTACACACTCTAGGAGGTGACAAACCTTATTAACACTCAAAACTATCAATTTGCTTTATCTTTGTTCTTTAGCATTCTCAGCTATGACTCAAGTGAACTGAACTTTTTTGTTTGCTTGCTTTTTTTGTCATTTTAATGTATAAAGAAACAGAAATTGAAAAAATGATGAAAGATAGCTTTAGATAATTTTATCAATGTAATACTATATGGGTAACTCTAAGACCATTGCATTTAATTTTTAAAAAATAATTATTTGCCAGGCTGTTTTCACTCAGGGCTCCCCAGAGGGGGGCGGGTGAGAACCCTCCCCACCTTGGCAGCCTATCTCCACTACCCAGCCACCAGGCTCCAGGTCACTTTCCAGACCATGTGGCCACTTTGCGGCCCTGCAACACATTATAAAACACTTCCTACCCATTTTCCATAATTACCACACCATATTTGATGGAGTTCAGACTCATAGAGGGTAATATATATGTTATATATACACATATATACATATAAATATATATATATATGTATATATATATATATACCTCTTGGAGAGCCCGGCAAGCTACCAAGAATATCCCACCCACATGGGCAGAGCCTGGCAAGTTACCTGTGGTGTACTCGATATGCCAAAAACAGTTCCCCTGACCCTGAAAGAGCCTCCAATCAATGGGAAAGATGAGTAAGGAGAGGCTTCTAAAATCTCAGGACTTGAAGGAATAGAGATGTTACTCGATGAACAATGAGATGACAGTAATACAGTTATTATTGTTCTTATATATTATTATAACAAAATTATTTCATTTATTTTGGTATTCTCATCATCATCATCATACCGATGATCATCGATTTCCTTGAGCAGTTTCAGTAACGTCTCCATTCTTCCTAGCCCTGAGATTTTAGAATCCTCTCTCTACTCGTCCTTACCAATGATGCCACATTGAAGGCTTTCGGGGTCAGGGGAATGAGACCCAGCATTGTTACTGGTTTTGGCATATTAATACACCATGGGGAGTTTTCAAGGATCTCCCATGTGGGCAGGAAACTCCCAGTAGTTTTCTAGGTTCCCACAGAGGGAGAAGTAGGCTGTAAGATGGGATATAAGATGTTGATCGGATTCCATGGCGCCAGGGGCAGTCCCTGGGTGAGACTGCCTAGCTACTGGGAAATTGGAAATCTGAGCAGAGGAAGCCCAGTCCCGATCCAAGCAGGCTTGGAGGTCTCAGCCCTGGGTCCCACACACCTGGGTTCCTCTGCCGGTACCTTCATGCGTGAGGTTCATCCAAACGTGTGAAGAGGGGCCTTGAGCATGGATGTCGCTGTGGAATCCCATCAATGGCCAGCATCCAGAGACTTAAAATCATGCTCCCGGAACATAGCAACACAGAGAGTCTCTGGTCCGCATGTCTGGCTGTTTTCCCCAGGACCCCTCAGAGGGGATGGGCTCCAGCTTCCCTCCCCACCCTGAGCAGAGCTCCTGGCGGCTGAAGACCTCCAGAGCCTAGCCACAGCCATGCTCAAGGCCCCTCTCCACACATTCAGACAAGCCTCACGCATGAAGGTACTGACAGAGGAACCCAGGTGTGTGGGACCTGGGGCTGAGACCTCCAAGCCTGCTCGAATTGGGACTGGGCCTCCTCCTCCCAGATTTCCAATTTCCCAGTAGCTAGGCAATCACACCTAGGGACTGCCTCCGGCGGCACCATGGAATCTGTGGTGGAATCCCATTTTGGTATTCTACCTTTAAAAATTAGAGTCCCCACCCAAGACCTCTAATCATTCGCTTTGCTGGATAAAACTGTGTGGGTGGCCGTGCGAGAGCACCAGCTATCCTGAAGGAAACTTTGGAGGGAACCAGCTACCAGATGGCTTTGTTAGTCTTTTGCCCTATACCCAGATTGGACAACCAATTTGCATGTCACGACCTCTACGAACCTCCACTAGAGTTTCCTCTGGCTTTGCCCTGCCCAGGCGTTCACCATCTTTCAGATCCTAACGTGCACTCGTCGTGCTCCACCTCCCCAGTGTGGCAGGCGAGACAGGCTGGTGGTGTGCCCTCAGGGGACTGGAGAGGCCTCGGGACCCCACCTCCACCCAGCTACCAACCCGCCCCCCCACGCAAACCCCCCTCCTGCTCCGTGTGCCCCGAGGAACAATGGGAGGGGGAGAAGGAGGAAGGGCCAGGGCATCTTATTGCCTAGCTCTCCCTCTCGAAGAACCTGGCAAGCTAACCGAGAGTTTCTTGCCCACATGAGAGAAACTGGCAAGCTCCCAGTGGCGTATCCATATAGCAAAACCAGTAACAATGATGGGTCTCATTCCCCTGACCCTGACAGAGCCTCCAATGTGGCACTGTTGGGAGGGACGAGTAAAGAGAGACTTCTAAAATCTCAGGGCTAGGACAAATGGAGACGTTACTGAGACCGCTCAAGAAAATCGATGATCATCGGGATGATGATGATGATGATGATGATGATGATGATGATGATGAATCAATTAATTTATAATTTTTTTGTTTGTGGGGGGTATACCCAGGGGTGCTCAAGGCTTCCTCCTGGTGGTATGCTCAGGGATAACTCCTGGTGGGTTTTGGTACCATATGTGATGCCAGAGATTGAAACTAGGTCAACTCTATGCAAGGTAAGAAACTTGCCTATGTGTTATTTCTCTAGACCTTGAATTTTACTTTATTTTTATTTAAATTTTTTTTCTCATTAACTAATTTTTTTTATTGAATCACCATGAGAACAGTTATAAAGCTTTCTAGTTTAAGTCTCGGTCATACAATGATCAAACATCCATCCCTTCACCAATGTACATTTTCCACCATCAAGAACCCCAGTATACCACCCATCCCACACCTTCCCCTGCCTGTGTGCCAGATGATTTCCACTTTACTCTCTCTCCACTTTGATCACATTCAATATTTTGACAAAAAACCCACCATTATTATTTGGAATTTTCCAACAATCAGACCTGCTGAAAAGGCATCATTAAATAATTTGTTTTATATTGCTGGTTATGAAGAGCATATGATATTGCGTGGCTACAAAGTGGCTGCGCGATTTTGGATTTCTGATGTTTTAGTAATAAGTCTGGAGGGGGTGAGGGGCTGGTTCCACCTCCCACCCCATGAGGCCCAGTCTCATCATTGCAGTCTACTGGCTGACCAATAGGCTCTGAATAGGTGGTGCCCACCGTGCCGCTGGAGGAAAAGGCCACCACCTATTCTGAATTTTACTTTAATTGCGAGTATTGTATTCCCCAACTTTTTCTCTTTAATAGTCATGGTTGATTCCTACTACCTTTTTTGTTTCACTCATATTTTTTTCTATGATTTTTTTTACTTAAATCTGACTTAAATTTACTTAAAGTTAAATTTACTTAAATCTTAAAAATTTAAGACTGGCATTGCTGATATTTTTTCCTCTGTAGTCAGTGATTGTTTTTAATTAGGTAACATAAATTTATTTTGCCATACATGTGTATACATATATATGCCTAGGACGGATATGAATATTCTTTAGTCATTGATCAAATTCCCTTCTAGACCGAAAGTAAACACACTCTATTGTGTGAAAAATTTGAATTATTTTGAAAAGTTTGTTGTAGATAGGATAAGGAGGAAGTCTCACGAGATACATATTTACATTCAGTGTTATTCCAAATGGAAAACTTCACCAGAAATGATTTGTTGTTTTTCTTTTTTCAGGTGCACTCAGCAGCTACTAGATAGCTTAGTAGATGTGCTCAGCTTTTCAGTTACCATTTCAAAACCTAGCACTCTAAATTGCTATTTGTCATACTCACTTTAAACTCCCAATTTGCATTTGAATTGTGCTGATTATAGGATTAAAAAGAAACTGGCCTCACATGCTGGGGGAAAAGGCAGCTCAGATAGAGAAGGGAACATCAAGTAGAGGATGTTGGGAGGACCCATTCATATTGGAAGATTTGAACTAAAAGTAGACTATAGACCGAACATGAAGATCACTCAATACCTCTATTTCAAACTACAACACCCAAAAGGAGAGAGATCAAAAAGGAATGTCCTGCCCAGAGGCAGGGTGGGGTGGTGGGGGATGGGGTGGGGGAGTGAGAGGGATAATGGGATCATTGGTGGAGGAGAATGGGCACTGGTGGAGGGATGGGTAAATGATCACTGTATGAGTGAAATGCAAACACAATAGTTTATAAGTTTGTAACTGTACATCACAGTGATTCTCTAATAAAAAATTAAAAAAACACAACAGACTTTGAACTTGATCTGAACAAGCTCAAGCAATTTACAGAAATTTTGTTTATATGTTTCCTTTTCAGTATGGCTGCCAAATTTTATTTTTGGTGAATGTGGGGTGTATCATTACTAGCTTGATTATGGACTAACATGACATTGGTAGTGTCAGATCTAGATAAGAAATAAAATGATTGTATATTCAAAAACACAGTTGTTTTTGAAACATAAGAAAATCTATCATAAACTGAATATCTGAAAACTCTCTTTTTGGTGACATTGTGCTCCACTTTAAACTTATGTTGTTTTACTTTATCTCAGATTGTTATTCATATACGAGTCCAGTAAAATTGAAAACCTTAGAAGAAAACTAGGAAGATACTTCTTAACAGAGCTACTATGAACCACTTCAAAACTATATATCAAAATTAGATATAGGGTGAAATGTCATTGGTGCTCCTATTAAAATAAAAAACAAAGTGTGCTTACCATTATAGTTTTAAATTTTTCTCCTCAACATTATAGGTATTTAGCACATCAAGAAAGATATATGTTGATGGAAGAGAAAAAGTTCTTATGTTCTTATGTTGTCTGAATAATACTATTCCTGCCCTAAAAAAAATTATTGCAAAGAAATGAACCCATTGTTGTTAAATTGTGCAAAACCATTCAATGTCAAAAATTATTTGTAAAAAATCCAGTGTCTTATACACAAAATTTTTCTACTAAAATAGAATAAAAACGCACCCCATATTTTGCAAGAATAAATACTGACAAATACTAAATTTTCTAAGTGTCTTTAAAGTACTTGCAAAGAGAGCCTGGGGAGCTATATGATTATGAAGCAGAAGTGTGTAACAGTGGACCCCAATGTTTCATCACAGGCACTTCACGGCTCCCTGTCATGGCCGGATGGAATCCTGCCTCTGCTCCCAGGACCAGACTGGGAGGACTAACCAGTATGGCACCAAAGCATCACTGCTATGGCCCTCCAAACAAACAGTGACACTTAAAAAGGAAAGGAAAAGCAAAGAAGAAAAATTACACTCTTGTAATTTTGTGAAAGAAATTTTGTGAAAGAATAATGTGAAAGAAGTAATTTCTTTAACTGATTCAAAATATTAATGTATATCTAAGAAATGGTGTATCATGATTTGTTTTTCAAATATAACAAAATATTTCTTAAGTCAGGTGAAAGAACAACAGACAAAAAAAGTCAAGAAATTGATAATGAGCAACTCTTAATTGTAAAGTAGTTTGATTATAATATGTCATCGGCTATAGTAATCACATATTTAGCTTTAACTACTCCAAAAGCTTAATAATTTATATATAACTTAATTTGTTTACATCATTAATATTTTAAATCAGGCAATAACATATTATATTTAGATTTGCACTTAATGTAGTACTTCAAATCATTAAAGTATAAAGTATGTTTAATATATCAAAAAATTTCCAACATGAACTATAAAAAATAAAATCCAAGTGGCTTATTGAGAGAAATGATAAAACAAAAATGCATATCAAATCCTAAATTACTGATAATTTACATAGTAATAAACTGAGAAATTATTAAAAAATGTCAAGTAGCCATATATATACATATATATATATATGCACTGCACTTTAGCACTGTCATCTCATTGTTCATTGATTTGCTCAATTGGGCACCAGTAAAGTCTCCATTGTGAGACTTGTTGTTACTGTTTTTGGCATATCGAATATGCCACAGGTAGCTTGCCAGGCTTTGCTGTGCAAGCAGGATACTCTTCTTATCTTGCAGGGCTCTCAGAGAGGGATGGAGGAATTGAACCTTGGTCAGCCGCGTGCAAGCGCCCCACTTGCTGTACTATTGCTCCAGTCCAGCCACATATATATATATGGATATATATAGTTTAGATATATAGTTATATAAAATATATAAAATATAGCATTTTTTAAAATCTTGAAGATAATAAATTATTAGGAAAGAAATATTTTAAAGATAAATTAAAGATTCTGGGTACTAAATATATTGAGCTTTTATATTAGTAAGAAAAACACTACAGTATAAATTAAAGACAAAGACAAGAATTGGTAAGTCACTGAGGAATTAATGCAAATGACAAATAAACATGTTTAAAAACTGGCTATACTAGTATCCAAAGAAATAAAAAAATTTAAAAAATACTGTTTGCCTCAAATTTGAAGGGATAAAAATGAATAATTAAAGGATTATTGAACAGAGAACAGAGATATGAACATTCTGGTATTCCAATAGTTGATATGCAAATTGGAATGACATTTCTGGAGGGCAATTTGGCAGTGAATTTCAAATACATTAAAATGTGCATATCTTTTCACTAAAGGCTGCCACAGTTGGGATTTAATTAGATGTATAAAAAATATCTATGCATATTTTTTATACATCTAATACAAAGACTATCCACAGAATGGGAAAGGATATTTACACAATACCCATCAGATAAGGGGTTGATATCAATGGTATATAAAGCACTGGTTGAACTCTACAAGAAGAAAACATCCAACCCCATCAAAAAATGGGGTGAAGAAATGAACAGAAACTTTACCAAGGAAGAAATACGAATGGCCAAAAGGCACATGAAAAAGTGCTCTACATCACTAATTATCAGAGAGATGCAGATCAAAACAACCACAAGATACCACCTCACACCACAGAGACTAGCACACATCCAAAAGAACAAAAGCAACCGCTGTTGGAGAAGATGTGTGGAGAAGGGACCCTTCTACACTGCTGGTGGGAATGCCGACTGGTTTAGCCCTTCTGGAAAACAATATGGACGATTCTCAAAAAATTCTAAATTGAGCTCCCATTTAATCCAGTAATACCACTACTGGGACTATATCCCAGAGAGGCACAAAAGTATAATCGAAACAACATCTGCACATGTATGTTCATCACAGCACTGTTTACAATAGCCAGAATCTGGAAAAAACCCGAATGCCCTAGAACGGATGACTGGTTGAGGAAACTTTGGTACATCTATACAATGGAATACTATGCAGCTGTTAGAAAAAAGGAGGTCATGAATTTTGTATTTAAGTGGATCGGCATGAAAAGTTTCATGCTAAGTGAAATGAGTCAGAAAGAGAGAGAAAGACATAGAAAGATTGCACTCATCTATGGTATATAGAATAACAGAGTGGGAAACTAACACCCAAGAATTGTAGAAATAAGTACCAGGAGGTTGAGTCCATGGCTTGGAGGCTGACCTCACATTCTGGGGAAAGGGCAACTCAGAGAAGGGATCACCAACTATAATGTAGTCGAAGGCCATGCAGGGGAAGGGAGTTGCGGGCTGAATGAGGGCTACAGACTGATCACAGTGGCCACTCAACACCTTTATTGCAAACCACAACAGCTAATTAGAGAGATAGAACAGAAGGGAATGCCCTGTCACAGTGGCAGGGTGGGGTGGGGGGAGATGGGATTGGGGAGGGTGGGAGGGATGCTGGGTTTACTGGTGGTGGAGAATGGGCACTGGTGAAGTGATGGGTTCCCAAACTTTGTATGAGGGAAGCATAAGCACAAAAGTGTATAAATCTGTAACTGTACCCTCACGGTGATTCACTAATTAAAAATAAATAAATTTTAAGAAAATTAAAAAATTTTGATTAAAAATAATTTCAGTCCTCTCTTTATAATCTCTATATTTGAGATAAACACAGTTAACATTCATATTTATATGTGTATGTCTATCTGTATGCATGTTCATGTGTATAAATTTGAATTGTTTTGTATATTGATTGCATCCTGTGCATGTTGTATTCTTTTTACTGTGACTTATATTATGAACAGTTTGCTGCATCATTAAATAGTCTTAAAGCATCACTTTGTAAATGTCTGAACAATAGATCAAACCACTTGCTGAACTTACATTACTTATTTTATATTTTGGAAATTAGATTATTTCAGAAGCTTGTCACAGTATCTTATAAAATATAATGTGTGTTTAACTTTCAAAAAAATCTATGCAAGGGTAAGTCACCATTCTACTTCTTATTACTCTGAACATTCAGAGCAATTTTAAATGCTAATAAATAAAAGAGAGTATATTCTGCAGATACATAAAATTATATCATCTAGTCATTCAGAAAATAATTATTTACCACAAGATAATACTTTCTCAGTAGAGTTCTAAAAGACAGAGGATTTAAAAAGACTCATGTTATACAGCTGAAAGAAAATAGTAGGCTAAAAAGCAGTATGCCACACTGATCCTACTTTTATGAGACCTGTATAGAAATAAGATTATAGCAATATTTATTATATCTATATTATACTGGGTTATGAAGTCTATGAATCTAAGTAGGATTTCAGATTCATTCTGTAAATTTACCCGTTATTCTCAGATTCAATTAAAATTAATGTATTTTCATCCATTCATCCATTTATTGAATATCTCATCATGGAAGGCCTGGTGTGAGCAGCATGTAGCCTGAGCAGTTTCCAAGTTTACCTTTAGTGAGCTGGTTGTCTGGGGACACCAGCACTCACAGGCATCCCAGATCTGAAGTCTGAGAGCCAGGAGAGCCACGGTGCTCATCCATTTCTGAACCTGAAGGGCAAAGGACTGATTGGACCTAGTCACGTCCTCAGTTAATAGAATGGCATCTACCTTCCGTTTTTCTGAGTTCACTTATTCAAATACAATCATTTGCAGGAATACCTCAATAGACAAGGACATTTTTCACCAGGTATTTGGGCATTCTGTTACATAGTTTAATTGACATAAAAATCTACAACATATAGTGAAAGTTTGAAAGCTTTTCCAATATTAAGAATTTAACTTTCATGGTATTTCTATTTTATTATTTTACTAAAGTTTGAGGCACAGTCTCCTGCCCTGCGCCTAGCTGTCCTCACCAGGGCCCTTAAGCTTGAGTTTCCCTCCCCATCCCGTGAAGAGCCCTGGCAAATGAAGACCTCTGGAATCCAGCCACAGCCATGCTCACGACCACTCTCCACATGTTCGGATGAGCCTCATGCATAAAGGAACCAGCACAGGAATCCAGTTGTGGGATCTGGGGCTGAAGTCTCCAAGCCTTCTCGGATCTAGACTGGGCCTCTTCCAGCCAGATCCCCCTTTTCCAACTAGCTTGGCAGTCACACCCACAAACTGCCCCCAGCACCATGTAATTTAATCAATGGACAAGATCCAGAGACTATAAAACAAAGTTCCCAGAAGCATGTGGCCGCATTTGCAGCCATGTAGCCTCTTATTGTCTAGTTCTCCCTCTTGAAGAACCCTGTCTAGTTCTTCCTCTCGAAGAACCCAACAGCTACCGAGAGTATCCTGCTCACACAGCAGAGCCTGGCAAGCTCCCCATGGCATATTTAATATGCCAAAAACAGTAGCAATGATGGATCTCACTCCCCTGGCTCTGAAAGTGCCTCCAATACGGCACCTTTGGGAAGGACAAGTAAAGAGAGGTTGCTAAAATCTCAGGGCTAGGACGAATGGAGACATTACTGGAACCTGCTTGAGCAAATCAATAAACAATGGGATGACAGTGATACAGTGGTACAGTGATACTAAACTTTGAACTTAAAATTTTGATTAGGGAAAATTCTCTTCCCAAAACCTACCTCTTCATGTTATATTAAACTATCTAGTCAGTTTATTTTTTCTTTTTCTTGATTTTCAGGTCATTATCCATGGTGCTCATGGTTTTCTCCTGAGTATCTACTCAGAGATCACTCATGGAACTACTGGGGGAACCATCTGAAGTACCATAGATCAAACTAGAATCAGCAGTGCAAGGCAAGTGCCTTTAGCTCTTGTACTATCTCTCTGGTTCTACATACTCTCGTCTTTAGACACAAGTTAAGCATATTTGTTGAAAGCTACTTAACTGAATCTTAGGATTGCTATAATGAGACATAGAATTTATGTCCACCAGATCTACCCAGGGAATTTGCGTAAGTGAATAGTAAGCATTATAGTCACAAAAGTTCTCACAGATGCAGAAGCAATATGTATCAATCTGTCTACCATCTAACTATAATGAGACATTATATAATTGGTTAATATTCTTGACTGTTAATTTTAAATTTGGTAGACTAGCTCAGAAATTTGGAAACTCAGGAAAAATGTCAGTTTTTGCAAATTATTAGACCTAGCCCACTCACATTGTAAAAGATTATCTGCATTGCTAAGTCTACTTAGATATTCATTTCATATTTAAAATATTTGTGTGGCAATATCTATGATGACCATTAAAAAACAATTGGGCATGCAGCCTAGCTGAACTGACACATGAACTTAATCATAGCTGTTTTCCTTTCTTTAGGCACTTCCCCATATTTCTATTTTTATTCAGAGTGGTTTAATTTTTTAAAAACTGAATCATTTAAAATAAACCATAATTTAGAGCATTAAACATATAGCCTCTCCAATTTTTCAATATGTTAAATTCCAGAGTGGCTTCTTCAAGTGGTTAACGTCTCTATCCTCTCATGGCTCCTAATGGGAACAGGATGCTTTGATGAATATACATACTCCACAGGATGAAGTGACAGATTGTTTCCTTCTCAGTACTATGTTGTATTTTCAATGCTTGCAGTAAAATAAAATTTTATAAGAGATCTATCCCAGATGAGATCTGGAGCAGCTCCGCATGACATGGCCTCTCTGCTCCTTAAAATCTATGATCCAGGAGGTCTACTAACCCATTTTGGCACCCAGAGACTTATAGGAATGCATCTGGACTGTGAGCTAAACTACGACCCCATGCTGCCTGGGGAGGGGGAAGGATTTTCTCTCCCAATTCTTTTTTTCTATGGGGAAGATGGCAGCGGCTCCAGCAGCAGCGCCCACATGGTGTCCGCCATTTTCTAGGACTCACAACCCAGAGGTACTTGCTTGTCATGACGTGGTGCGCAAGAGATCATGGGATGGGGGTGTTATCGGCACGCCCTCGGCCTAGATGAGATCCGAAGCAGCTGCGCACGACACAGCCCCTCTGCTCCTTAAAGACTATGATCCAGGAGGTCTATTAACCCATTTTGACACTCAGAGACTTATAGAAATGTATCTAGACTGTAAACTGAGCTAAAACAACAGAAATCCAAAACTGAGCTCCTATAATCTTCATTCTCAGCAATGGAAAACAAACTATCAAATGATGCCTTTTCAGCAGGTTTGGTTGTTGGGGGAAAAGTCCAAATAATAATAGTCAGTTCTCTGTTGAAATATTGAATGTATCCAAAGTATAGAGAGAATAAAGTGAAGATCATCGGCCACTCAGGTGCGGGGGGGGAATGGGAGGGGGGATATTGGGGTTCTTGGTGGGGGAACAGGTGCACTGGTGAAAAGATGGGGGTTTGATCATTATATGACTAAGATTTAAACCTGAAAGCTTTGTAACTCTTGTCATGGTGATTCAATAAAATAAAATTAAAAATAATTGTTTATAAAAGATCTACAAATTCATTTATTTAGAAAATACTTATCTGCACTGTATATATTGATTATAAAATGGACCTAAGGTGGATGCAAAATAATTTGCATTTAAATAACATATTACTTCTTATATATTTTAATTTTAATAGATTATTTTTCACTGCTCTTTGAAATAGATAAATAAACGATTTTTTCTCTTTTTTAATTTTAATGAATCATTGTGAGTTACAGACTTACAAACTTTCCTGATTGCAGTTCAGTCAAACAATGCTCAATTACCCATCCTCTCCATCCCCAATGTTCCCAGTATTCCTCCCCCCCACTCCACCCACCACCACCCCTTCCCACCTCCTGTCTCTGTGGCAGGCACAATTACTCTTACTCTCTTTCTGCTCTTTCTGTCCTTTTGGGTGTTATGGTTTACAATACAGATAATAAGCAGCCATCATATTGGGTCCATAGTCTACTTTCAACATACATCTGCTATGCCGAGGGATCCCCCAAACATCATTTATTTAGTGCTCCTCTCTCCATCCCAGCTACCTTTACCCCCAGTGCATGAGATTGGCCAAGCTGTGGGCAATCCTCCTGACCCTTATTTTAACTGTCCTTGATGTTAGTCTCCTATTATGTTACTTTATAATCCACAAATGAGTGCAGTCATTTTATGTCTGTCCCTCTCTTTCTGACTCATTTTTCTTAGCATGATACTCTCCATGTTTATCCACTTATATGCAAATTTCATGACTTCATTTTTTTCTAATAGCTGCATAGTATTCCATTGTATAGATATACCAAAGTTTCTTTAACCAGTCATCTGTTCCCAGGCACTCAGTTTTTACCAGATTCAAGCTATTGTAAATAGTGCTGCAATAATATCATTTCTACTGTACTTTTTTTGTATCTCTGGAATTTATTCCTAGAAGTGATATTGCTGGGTCAAATGGGAACTCAATTTCTAGTTTTTTGAGAAACATCCACATTTTTTTCCAAAAATGCTGGACCAGTTGGCATTCCCACCAGCAGTGGAGGAGAGTCTCTTTCTCCCCGAATCCATGCCAACACCTGTTGTCTTTGTTCTTTTGGATGTGTGCCAGTCTCTGTGGTGTGAGATGATATACCATTGTTGTTTTGATCTGCATCTCCCTGATGATTAGTGGTAAGAGCATTTTTACATGTGTCTTTTGGCCACTCAGATTTCTTCTTTGATAAAGTTTCTGTTCCTTTCATCACCTCATTTTCTTATGGGATTGGATGTTTTCTTCCTGCAAATTTCAACCAGTGCTTTGTATATCCTTGATATTAACCCCTAGTTGAAGGGGTATTGGGTGAATATCCTTTCCCATTCTGTAGATTGTTTTTCTATTCTGGTCACTGTTTCTTTTGAGGTACAGAAACTTCTTAGCTTAACTTAGTCCCATTTGTTTATCTCTGTTTCCCCTTGTTTGGTCAATGGCATTTTGTCCTTGAAGATACCTTTAGCTTCAATGTCATAGAGGATTTTGCCGACCTTTTCTTCAATATACCTTATGGATTCTGGTCTGATGTTGAGCTCTTTAGTCCATTTTGATCTGAATTTTGTGCATAGTTTTAGGTAGAGGTCTGAGCCCATTTTTGTTTTGCATGTAGCTGTCCAGTTTTGCCAGAACCATTTGTTAAAGAGGCTTTCCTTGCTCCACTTCGCAACTCTTGCTCCCTTATCATAGATTAGATCATCATATATTTGAGGGTGTGTGTAAGGATATTCAACCCTGTTCTATTGGTCTGTGGATCTACCTTTGTTCCAGTACCATGCTATTTTAATTGTTACCGCTTTGTAGTAGAGTTTGAAGTTGGGGAGGGTGATGCCTCCCATCTTCTTTTTTTCAAAGAATTGCTTTGGCTATTCGTGGGGCTTTGTTGTTCCATATGAATTTCAGGAGTGTTTACTCCATTTCTTTGAAAAATGCCATGGGTATCCTTATAGGGATCGCATTGAATCTGTATAATGCTTTGGGGAGTATTGCCATTTTGACAATGTTCACTGTATTGTCATTCCGTTGCTCATTGATTTGCTCGAGCGGGCACCAGTAACATCTCGGTTGTGACAATTGTTGTTACTGTTTTTGGCATATCACGGTTAGCTTGCCAGGTTCTGCCATGCAGGTGGGATACTCTCGGTAGCTTGCAGGGCTCTCCGAGAGCTACGGAGGAATCGAACCCGGGTCAGCCACGTGCAAGGTAAATGCCCTACCCTCTGTGCTATCACTCCAGCCCACTGTGCTATTCTCCCAATCCATGAGCAGGGGATGTGTTTCCATTTCTTTGTGTCCTCTTTTATTTCTTGAAGTAGCGTTTTGTAGTTTTCTTTGTACAGGTCCTTTACTTCCTTAGTTCAGCTGATTCCAAGGTACTTGATTTTCTGAGCCATGATTGTGAACAGGATTGCCTTTTCGTATTACTTTCTTCTTTCTCATTATTTGTGTATAGGAAAGCCATGGACTCTTGGGTATTAATTTTATAGCCTGCAACTTTACTATATAAGTTTACTCTTTCTACAAGTTTCTTGGCAGAGGGATTAGGGTTCTCTAAATATAGACTCATGTCAAATAAATAAACTATTAATAGTTGTCACTGTACACACTTGAGTCTAAGGCAATTAATAATGCTGACACTTTGACTCAAATATAGTCTTCTGACCTTGAGGAAGTGGTTTTTTTTAAAGATCATTTTCAGCTTTACTATCAGGCAGACCATACCAGTTTAAAACTTATTTTTCTATTAGTCATGTCATATGTATAGAAATCAGAGAAATAATTGACTTTATTCTGTTTTTTTTTCTCTAGGAATTCCCATGGAGTTTAACTAATCTATACTATGCATCCCGCTGACAAACCTAATTGTGCTTCCTTGATTTAACTAACCCCAGAATGCTTTGCTACAGAGCAAAACAAAGTTGCATTCATTGAGCAGTATATGCTGCTGCTATTTCTCGCTACCTAAACTCCTGTCCTCAATTCTCAGTACAGTCTTGACACAAAACATAGTCTTTCTTGTCCTTTTCAATAAAACATGTATAAATGTATGAAAGTTTTTGCTGCCTACCTCCTGTCAATATTAACAGATAAAATATTTATCATAGAGAAATAGGGCCCAGGGCCCCATTTGTTATTTTATTGGGTCTAAATGAGAAATGCCATCCTAAATTAAAGTTTTCTAATTAATTCAAATTCAAAGTAATTATTATGACAAAAACTCAAGCTATGAAATGTAACCTTAATTAAACCTAGTTATAATAAAAGCACTTTAACCAATATCATTAATGCATTACAGGTACATGGTTTTATCTTTAGCACAGACATACACTTATACATATACTTTATATTTATATGTAAAACAAAATCTACAATGTCATTTAATTAATTTACTACTAGTAATTTCATTTACCTAACTATTCTAGTCAGTAACTAATATCATGATATCTAATTTTCTGTATAGAGAAACTAGTGTTAAGTAAATAAATTTCATGACGAGTGTCACACCACTAGTGGGTGACAGAATGGGACTTCTGTCTAGAGTTCATTCCCTAATTATTGGTCTCCTATATATCATATAAGTAAATGCTGAAATATCTAGATATTTACCACAAAGAGGATACCTGTAAAAAATTACAAAGGCACCCACTCTCGGGAGGGGGTGATGATGTGATGTTTGTTGTGTTGTTGTCCGAGGGCTCTCAGGGTGGTTCTCTCACTCGTGCACTGCTCATGTTCGGTGCTCTCTAGCCTCTGTGTATGGACCGGATCAGGATGGCTCCTTCTTATGCTCTACTTCTGTGTGTGCCGCTATGCTCTCTTTTGTCTGTCTCTCTATCTCTCTCTGTCTCTTTAGTCTCTCCTCTGGTCTCTTCCAACCTCTTTCTATCTCTCCTTCTGTGTCTTCTTTCCACTTCTATGTCTTCTCCTGTGTCTTCTATGCTGCTTCTGTCTTGCCTCTGCCCCCTCTCCCGCTTACAGTCTTAGTTTATATAGCAATTACATAGGGTGGTTACACAATGGTGGGTTGAACATTAACAAATCAACAAAGAGGGGTAAGACTATTTCTCCAGGAGATTAACAAAATCTCATCTAAGAAGATTACTCCAGATTACTAGGAGATCTGCTCAAGCGTGGGATCCAAACAAGGATGTGTCATTTTCTTCCTTCCTCAGCTAGTAATCTGCTAAAATAGTTATAGTAAATTTACTTCTATTATTTCTAGCAATGTCATTCTGCATGATCACAGTAAGGGATATATCAGACTTAAACTTTGGTTCTTCCTCAGGACATTCACTATATATTCCAGACCACAATCCTCAGGCCAGGTTAGTCTTCCTAACCCCAGCAGGGTTCTAGTCTCGTTGTTACTTTTGGATCATGACAGCATTTGTCTATGATCATGCTCTCAACTTACAGTTAAGTATTGTGGCGCTTTGGTCTGGCCCATTTCAATACCAGGGTAGCTTACAACTTGCCCTGGGTCCATGCTGTCCCTCGTCAGGACCCTGCATTTGGAGTGCTAGGAACTGAGGGTAACTGAGTCGAGAAAGCAGATGCCCAGGAGTAAATATTATTGGAGTCAATTGGCTCCCAAATTGCAAAGCATAATATTAACTGTCTTCCTGTGTCATACAGAAAGGTCATTGCTTTAAGGTAAACTCAGTTTTCTGAGGCAAGGCTGAAAGGACAAAACTATTGTTATCCTACAGATACCCATCATTAAGTCAAAAATAAAGAGAGTTTACCAAGCTACATGACCCCTTTTCTTTAATACTGTTTGTCCATATTAAACAGGAAAGAGTAGGAGAAGACACTGTGGTGGCAAGGGAAGGAGGAGTGAGAAAGCATTCTTTCTTTCCCCTGGGGCATGAGCTAAGACTTATTTGAAGGCAATAAGAAATCATAACGAAGGTGAGATTTAAGTGTGCTTAACTTTTTAGTCTTTTTTATTTACAGACATTTTTGTTGCCATAAAGTATACATTATGCAACATTTATAATTTGGTCATCCACAACCTGTCCTATATAACTGAAGTCTCAACTCTGACTGGAGCAACAAACTTATAATTTTTGAAAATATGTCTTAGACGTCATAAGAATGTCTTGTGACTAAAGGTGACTTAAAGTGTTTGCAATCAATTCAATAGATTATAACACATGCTAAGGAAGGGAGAGTGAATCCAGTCATTTTGAAAATATTAACATGGTGATATTTTGTGTAGGTGAAGGTTCTCTCTTCAGGAATCACCATAACCTAATTCTAACTGATCTATGTTTAAGAGAGATAGTGGAACTAGCAGGAGGCTTGCCTTATGCTTGCCAATGTGGGTTAGCTCCCTGCTATCCCAGGTGGGGAGGCTCCCAAACCAACAAATTCATTCATTTCTCTATTATTCTGTGCTCACCACAGCACTTTATAAAACAATCCATGGTTTAGCCTTGATTGATGCAATGGAATTTGGGCTTCCTTCAGTCATTCACAGCACCTGGTATAGATTCTGGGCACATCGCTGATGGCAATACTTCCACAAAACTAGGAGCTCGGTCTGAATTATCTTCAAACTTAGCAATCCCTATAAAAAAACATTACCGTTTTATAGTCAGTCACTGTGTATCACCACGATATACATGGAGTTTACTCAGCCAATAATTATTTAAAGTATTAAATTAGTCTCACAGTGATTCAATAAAATTAAAAAATACAAAAAATAAAGTATTAAATTAAATCTACACTTGATCTTAGCCAAAAGATGCTACAGTGCATTAACTTAAATATTTTAATAATGTTTCAATTCAGTGAACTAAAGGGTTATCAGATGCTCGTTTTTTTAAAACTTTTTATTGAGTCACTGTGAGATAGACCCTTACAAAGCTGTTCATGGTCGGATTTCAGTCATACAGTATTTTACACCTACACATCGACCAATGTACATTTCCTAGCACCATGTTCTCAGGTCACGTTCCATTACCCTCCACTCCCTATCCCCTGCTTCCCTCTATGGCAGGCACTTTTCTTTTCTCTATCTTTCTCTGTGTCTCTCTCTTTCTATCTCTTTCCTTTTGGGCATTGTTGTTTACACTACTGATACTGAAAGGTTATCATGAATATCTCTTTAGCTACTTTTAACCCTCAGATCTTGTCTTCTCTTCCGAGCTATTATTATCATATTGGTTTCTTCTCTATCTTTTTTATCTTCAGCCCCACATACACTTGTGGTTAGTTCTACCCATTGACCAGTTCTCCTAAAGCCCTGTTTTCCCTGGCCATGTATATTAGTCCTCTACTACAAATATTTTTATATACAACAAGTGAATGCAGTCATTCTATATCTGTCTCTCTCCTTCAGAATCATATCGTGAAATATGATTTCTCCATGCAATTCCATTAATAGGAAAATTTCATGACTTCATTTTTCCTAAAGGCTGCATAATATTCCATTGAGAAAATGTGCCATAGTTTCTTTATCCATTCGTCTGTTCTTGGGAACTCAGGTTTTTTTCCTCCTTAGTTAAGCTGATTCTGAGTTACATGATTTTCTGAGGCATGAGTGTGAACAGGATTTTTTTTATATTACTTTCTTCTCTCTCATTATTTGCATACAGGAAAGCCATGGAATTTTGGGTATTGATTTTATAGCCTATGATTTTATTAAACTAGTCTATTGTTTCTAGGAGCTTCTTGGTAGAGGCTTTAGGGTTCTATATAGTATAGTATCATGTCATTTGCAAATAGTGAGTGCTTTGATTGTTTGTTTTCTATTTGGATGATCTTAATATCTTTTTCTTCGCTAACCACTATGGCAGGTATGTGTAGTAGTATATTGAAAAGAAGTGGTGAAAGTGGGTATCCTTGTCTTATCCCTGATTTTAGAGGGAAGACTTTTCATTTTTTTCCCCTTTGAGAATAATGCTTGTCATGGGCTTGTGGTAAATGGCTTTGACTATATTGAGGAAAGTTTCTTTGATACCCATGTTGCTGAGATTTTCATCAAAAACAGGTGCTGGATCCTATCAAATGCTTTTTATGCATCTATTGATGTGATCATATGCTTTTATATTTTCTTTTATTGATATGATGAATTAAATTAATTGACTTGTATGAATCCCACTTGTTCATGGTGTACGATCTTTTTGATGAGTCTTTGGATTCTATTTGCTAATATTTTGATTAGCATCTTTGCATCTGTGTTCATAAGGGATATCGGCCTGTAATTTTCTTTTTTGGTACTGTCTCTGTCTGCTTTTGATATTAGGGTGATATGTATCTTATAGAAACCGGGAGGGTTTCTTTTTATTCATTTTTCTGGAAAAGCTTGAAAAGGACAGGCAATAAGTACTCTTTAAATGTTTGAAATGAGTTTGGTCACTGTGTGTATGTGGTCTATCATGTTGAATCCCCTTCGGAACCTGGCTTGCTAACATGGTTGTCCTTTGTCTAGTGTTCTGCCTATTCTATTCAGGATGAAATGAGTGAACAACTTGTAGACGACAGACAACAGGCAGATTGGCCGATAGTTGCTGACGTCGTGGATGTCTCCCTTCTTATACAACAGAACGGTACTACTGGTTTTCCACTAAGAGGGAACCTTGCATTCAGACAGGCGCTTGTGAAAAGTCGAGCCAGTGTATTAATGAGTACTGGCGGCAGATTCTTCAGGTGTTCGGGTCTGACCTTGTCCAGACCAGGTGCTGTTCTAGTCTTTACCAACGAAATGGCATGTTGAATTTCAGAAGGGAGAACATTGGGAACAACATATCCATTCTGCGAAATTTGGTATGTGGGCAGGTGGACATGACTGTCAAAGAGATCCAAGTAGAAGTCGTGAATAATCCTCTTCATTACCTTTCTGGAAGATGTGATAGATCCATCAGGATATTGGAGGGCAGTCATCTTGGTCTTGTAGTTGGCGAAGGACAGGCACCGTTGTGAATACTTTTCCCGGCTTCTGCTGCACTGGCCAACACTGCTGCTCTTCTCTCTTTGAGGTCTTTCTTTATCGAATCTCTGCACAGCTTTGTGAGCTTGGATGTTAGCTTGTGGTTGCCTGAGGCTCGCGCCAAACCATGTTGACGAATGAGCTCGAGAGTTTCTGAAGACAGCCGTCTGTGACTTTCTCACTTTTGGCATTCTTCACACAGTCATCGAGGTGCTGAACCAGTCGATCATATTTCTCATCGATGTTGTCAAAGACGGCATCTCCCACATTGCTGCAATAGTGAAAAAGAGCTCCAAGTTGGTGGTCATTCTGGGAGTTGCCTTCCTAGACTTAAATTTTGTAGACTTATCTTCCCGCTCTGTGAAGTAGAATTTTGCATGAAGGAGATGGTGGTCTGATCCCGTTTAGAATTTTGGGACAACAGCGACATCGGTCAAACAAAATCTTCAATTGAATATGATGTGGTCAGTTTCATTGTGGAACTGTCCACTGGGAGATGCCCATGTCCACTGTTTAGATTCGGCCTTCTGGAACTGTGAGTTACCATGGATAGTCTTAGTCGATATGATGAATTCAGACAGTCTCTCACCCTGATCATTCCATTTTAGGCCATGTGTCCCAATGTGGAGTTCTCTGGGCGACCTTCTCAGACCTATCTTGGCATTAAAATCACCAACAATGATCTTGTAGAAGGTGTGGTCTTCATTATAGAACGTCTCCAGTTCCATGTAGCACCTCTCAATTTCTTCATCGTAGTTGGTAGTTGGCACGTTGACGACGAAGATAGGAATTGCAGGCAGTGAGCCACATCTATTCAATCGTAATCATCCAATTGGGGTTGTTAGACATTCGAATGAATCGATGCTCATGGCCCAGTTCATGTTGACAAGGACACCAATGCCACCAATGCCTCTGTTGTCACATGTTATGAGGAACCATTCTTCTCCAGTGTCAAAAATGGCGTGATGTGATTGATGTCTCCTCATTTCGGTCAGACCAATGATGTCGTACTTGATCTTCTGCACTTGCACTATTAGGTCCTCGATGGATGCCTCTGATGCCAGCATACATGCTTTGAAAGTACAGAAAATCATTTTAGTCTTTCTTCATTTTGGCTGTCCAGTTCATCCCCGAGATTTTTTAGCCTCTCCTTGCTCATCTTTCTTAATGCAGCCGTATTGGGGGTTCTTTCGGTGACAGATGAATGAGGCCAACTGTTGTTACTGTTGTTGGCATAACAAATATGCCACAGGTAGCTTGCTAGGCTCTGCCATGTGGGCGGGATACTCTCAGTAGCTTGCCAGGCTCTCTGAGAGGGATGAAGGCTTTTAGGGTGGCCTCCAATCACCCTTAGAGTTGTTACCATGGTTCACACCAAATTTAAACCTATCAAATATGGTGCAGGAATAATGGGTATTAAGTGTCTTATGGTGTGTCCGGAGAGCGGCCTAGAGCATGGCGAGAATTCAGGATGCCGCTCTGTCTAACGTTCATCGACTTAAAAAGGCCTTCTATTCTGTTGAGACTGAGGCGGTCATTGAAGCCCTGGCCAAACAGGGTGTTCAAACTCAGTATATCAAAACCGTCCGCAAGCTGTATTGTGGATTCACCACCAGGATCTCACCATTCTACAAGGAAGTGATCATTGATGTAAAGAGAGGGGTGCAGCAGGGTGATACCCTTTCACCGAAACTCTTCAGTGCCACCCTCGAGAACATCATGTGACGACTGGAATGGGAAGGAATGGGAGTGAAGATAGACAGTCAGCAATTACATCACCTCCTCTTCGCTGATGACATCGTTCTCATAACACCAAACATCAGCCAAGCAGCACAAATGCAGACCGAGTTTGACCACAAGTGTGGAAAAGTCGGATTGCAGCTGAATCTCAACAAGATGATGTTCATGAAAAACGAACTGGTCCCTGAAGCTCCATTTTCTCTCAATTAAACGAACATCTCTGAATGCAGCAGCTATGTGTATCTGGGTCGAGAAATCAACATGAGGAACGACTTGGTGCCAGAACTGCACAGGAGGAAGAGAGCAGCGTGGAATGCCTTCAAGAGCGTCGAAGAAGTGGTTAAGAGAACGAAGAGCCTCCAACTCCGGGCACATCTTTTCGACTCAACTGTTCTTCCTGCACTAACATATGCCTCAGAGACCTGCGCCCTATGCAAACAGGGCATCTCAAAGTGGAATCGAAAGAGCTATGCTAGGAGTATCACATCTCACTCAAGTGAGAGAAGGAATTCAGAGTTCTGACCTCCATCGATGGCCAAGAATCAGGGACGCTGTCTCGTTTGCCAAGGCTTCAAAAATCAGATGGGCTATTTTTGATTTTTGATGCCTTGGCAAACGAAATGGACGATTCTCAAAAAATTAGAAATTGAGCTCCCATTTGACCCAGCAATACCACTGCTGGGAATATATCCCAGAGAGGCAAAAAAGTATAATCGAAATGGCATCTGCACATTTATGTTCATCGCAGCACTGTTTACAATAGCCAGAATCTGGAAAAAACCCGAATGCCCTAGAACGGATGACTGGTTGAGGAAACTTTGGTACATCTATACAATGGAATACTATGCAGCTGTTAGAAAAAAGGAGGTCACGAATTTTTTATTTAAGTGGATCGGCATGAAAAGTTTCATGCTAAGTGAAATGAGTCAGAAAGAGAGAGACAGACATAGAAAGATTGCACTCATCTATGGCATATAAAATAACAGAGTGGGAGACTAACACCCAAGAATTGTAGAAACAACTACCAGGAGGTTGAGTCCATGGCTTGGAGGCTGGCCTCACATTCTGGGGAAAGGGCAACTCAGAGAAGGGATCACCAACTATAATGTAGTCGAAGGCCATGTGGGAGAAGGGAGTTGTGGGCTGAATGAGGGCTAGAGACTGAGCACAGTGGCCACTCAACACCGTTATTGCAAACCACAACAGCTAATTAGAGGGAGAGAACAGAAGGGAATGCCCTGCCACAGTGACAGGGTGGGGTGGGGGGAGATGGGATTGGGGAGGATGGGAGGGATGCTGGGTTTACTGGTGGTGGAGTATGGGCACTGGTGAAGGGATGGGTTCCCGAACTTTGTATGGGGGAAGCATAAGCACAAATGTGTATAAATCCGTAACTGTACCCTCATGATGATTCATTAATTAAAAATAAATAAATTTATTATAAAAAAAATCAGATGGGCTAGTCGTGTAATGCGTTTCAGAGATGACCGCTGGAATAGAGCTGTTACTGACTGGATTCCCCAGGATGTCAGAAGACCTCGTGGCCGCCCACCAACTCTATGGTCAGATTTCTTTGTCAAATCCCTGAATGAACAATTTGAGGCTCTTTCTGTGCCTAGAGCAAGCGGATATCATTGGGTTGCACTAGCACGCTACAGGGACAAATGGAAATGTTATTGGTGCCCACTCGAGCAAATCGAAGATCAACGGGATGACAAGTGATACAAGTGATAAATGTTTGAAAGAATTCATGAGTGAATCTATCTGAACCTGGGCTTTTGTTTGGGAGAAGACTTTTGATTACTGTTTCAATTTCCTTTGATAGTGATAGGTCTATTCAGGTTTTCCAAATTTCTTGGTTCTGCCTTGGGAGGTTATAGGAATCCAGAAATTTATCCATTTCTTCTAGGTTCTTCATTTTGTGGCATTCAGACTTTCAAAGTAATCTTTGAAGATTTTTAAAATTTCTTTGGTTTCTATTGTGATGTCCCCCTTTTCATTTCTGATTCAGTTTATTAGGGTTCTCTCTCTCATTCTTTGTGAGTTTATCAATCTTGTTTTTTTTTCAGAGAACCAGCTCTTCGTTTAATTGATCTTTGGATTGTTCTTTGAGAATCCAGCTTGTTGATTTCTGCTCTAAGTTTTATTATTTCTTTTCTCCTGCTTGGTTTGGACTCCTTTATTTGATCGTTTTCTAAGATCTTGAGTTGTGAAGTCAAGTTATTTATGTGGGCCCTTTTTTCCTGATAAAGGCTGAAAAGAGCTATAAATTTTCCCCTTAACACTGCGTTAGCTGTGTCCCACAAGTTTTGGTTGCTTGTGTCTTTATTTTCATTTGTTTCTAGGTATCGTTTTATTTCTTCCTGATTTGCTCTCCAACCCATTCATTCAACATTGATTCAAGGTATTTGATTTGATTCTCCCATTTCTGTTTGTGGTTAAGTTCTATTTTCAGTGCATCATGTTCTCAAAATATAGTTGACACAATTTCTATCTTCCTTATTCTATTGAGGTTTGTTTTGTGACCCAGCAAGTGGTCTATCCTGGAAAATGTTCCATGTATGCTGTAAAAGAATGTGTATTCAGTTTTGTGGGGACAAATAGCCCTGTATACATCTGTCAGCCCTCTCTCTTAAATTTCTTATTTCAGATACAGTCTTGCTTGCTGAGTCTTAGACTTGTTCATCAATCAAGAGGTGATAAGGCAGCATTGAAGTCTTTGACTCTATTGTGTGCTTTTAATGTCCTTCTTGAAGTCTATATCTGTTGTTTTAAGTATTTTGCTGGCCCCTCATTTGGTGCATGGATGTTTAGGAGTGTGATTTCTTGATGTTTATATTCATTTATTCTTAAAACATGGTCTTTGCTGTCCCTTCTAATATTTTTCAGCCTGATATCTGTTTCAGTTACTAGAATGGCCAACCTGGCTTTTTTGAGGACATTGTTTGTTTGAAGGACTGTTTTCTATCCTTTGACTTTGAGTCTGTGTTTGCTCTGACTGTACATTTGTGATTGTTATAGGCAGCAGAATGTTGTATTCAGGTTTTGATCCATTTTGCCACTCTTTGTGTCTTATTTGGTGCATTTAGATCATTGACATTGAGAGATATTATTGTCATGGGGTTTTATGCCATCTTTCTGTAGAGGTTGTTATGCTTGTGAGTTTTGTCTTGTCTTTCAATAGCCCCTTCAGTCCTTTTAAGATTGGTTTTGAGTCTATGAATTTCTTGAGCTATTTTTTATCCATGAAATTGTGTATCATTCTAAAATACAGAAATACAAAACCGTGCGGCTGCTAGTGCAGCCGCTTAACCTCATGTCTCTTCATTCTCAGCAATGAAAAACAAATTATAAAATGCTTCCTTTTCAGCAGTTCCGACTTTAGGGGGGAGAAACTTCAAACAATAATAGTGAGATGTTTGTTGAAAAAATGAATGCAATCAAAGTAAAGTGAAAGTAAATTGAAAGTTATCAGTTACAGAGGTGGGGTGAAGAGCTGGGGAAGTGGGGGCTGTGGGAGGAGGTATACTGTGATTCTTGGTGGTGGAATACGTGCACTGGTGAAGGGATGGGTGTTCGAGCATTGTATAACTGAGACTTAAACCTGAAAGCTTTGTAACTTTCCACATGGTGATTCAATAAAAGAATAACTTAAAAAAAAAGAAATTGTGTATCATTCCTTCAAGTCTAAGAGTCTACCCTTATTTTAAAACTAATAACTGTCTAGTTCCGTAACATTTTCATCCAATAAAAATAACAAAATCTTTTAATAGGTATTCCCTTCATTAGGAAATAATTTCTAACATGTGAATAGGGAATTTAATCATAATACTAATTTAATATATCCCTCTGTAACTGTAGTCTCAGTATTTTGATTTACTAATTCCTAAAAAAGTGCCACCAAATATAAATCTATGGTCATAGTTCACATTGTGCTCAGAAGAGATGAATTTTAGGAATAAGAAACTAGAATCAAAATTTTTATTTCAGTATTTTCAAGTCACCAACACCTTCCAGTTTTTTTTTGTTGGGCGGTGGGTGAAATTAATTAGTTTCTCTGTTCTGAAAAATAATAGGTCCAAAATCATAGAGCTGTTCTGAAGATTTAATGAGTTAATGAGTGTTAAAATTGAAGAAGTTTTGCCAAACAGCAAGAACTCAATAGTCATCATATGTGGGTGATACATTTATAGATTGTAATATTCTATTATTTTAAGAACAGGGATAACAGGGGTTAGGAGGCATGATCAATGGTTGGAATCTAATGTAAATGTGTGTTGGGAAGATGGGAGGTAAGATAAAAAAGATACCAATATGATAATAATAGTTGGAAGTGATAATGCTGAACAAGAACTGTTAAAAGTAGGTAAAGGGACAATGCCCAAATGCAGAGAGAGGAGGCAGGGTGAGGAAGGGAGAGGAAGAGAGAGAGAGAAAGAGAAAGAGAGAGAGGGATGGAGGGATAGAGAGAGGGAGGGAAGAAAAGTGCCTGTTTCAGTCAGGAGGTGGGGTGGTGGGAGTAAAACTGGGGATTCTGGTCTTGGGAAATGTACAATAATGGAGTGTTGGGTGTTGGAAAACTGTATGACTGAAACCTAATCATGAACAGGTTTGTAAGGGTCTATCTCACAGTGATTCGATGAAAAATGTATTAAAAATTAGACATTAAAGAGAATGCATTGCTATGGAATTGAATAACATCTATTCTACAAGTTTTTAAAATTTATATCAGAGTATAATATATATATACATATATATGTATATAAAGGAATGTATAATTTACATTCCTTTGGTTTGTTTGCCTTTTGTTTGGTAGGCCACACCAGCAGTGTCAAGGTTTAGTCTTGGCTAAACATTTACTTCAGGAATTATTTATAGTACCTCTCAGCACATGTGATGTTGGGGATAGAACTGGGGTCAGCTGCATGCTAGATAAACCCTTGTAGTAACTCATCAGCTCATTTCTCACATTTTTAATAAAATTCTTCTCTAGAAGAGATATCCAAAATGTGTAAAAGCATATAAGGAAGAGTTACAGATTATTAAAAGATAACAGATTTTTTTTAACATAGCATATTAATACCAACATTTTAGACACCAGTTTGTGGGAAGGCTTTTGGAGGAAACAGTTCCTAGCAGCTGAGTTGGTGGTGAGGGTTCTGCTCTGGTAGAATTTATTTATAAACCTGAAGGAAATTTTTTCAGTATTTTTACCCACTGGCTAACTGGGTGTCAGCATTCTTTAAAAATTACCTCAAGAATTATTTTATTACACGAAAACAAAATGAAATAAAATGTAAATATAGCCTTTCCCATTCTGTAGATTGTCTTTATATTTTGGTCACTCTATCTTTTGCAGTGCAGAAACTTCTTAGTTTAATATAGTCCCATTTGTTTATCTCTGTTTCCAGTTGGTTGGTCAGTTGCATGTCATCTTTGAAGATATCTTTAGCTTCAATATCGTGAAGGATTTTGCCGACCTTGTTTTCGATGTACCTTATGGATTGTGGTCTGATGTTCAGGTCTATAATCCATTTTGATCTGATTTTTGTGCATGGTGTCAGGTTGAGGTCTAAGCCCATTCTTTTGCATGTGGTTGTCCAGTTATGCCAGCACCATTTGTTAAAGAGGCTTTCCTTGCTCCACTTCACATTTTTTTCTCCCTTATTAAAGATTAGATGATCATACATTTGAGGCATTTGCCTCAAATGTGTGTAGTGATATTCCACCCTGTCCCACTGGTCTGTGGCTCTGCCTTTGTTCCATTACCATGCTGTTTTAATTGTTACTGCTTTGTACTAAAGTTTAAGGTTGGGGAGGGTGATTCCTCCCATTGCCTTTTTCCCTAGAATTGTTTTAGCTATCCATGGGCGTTCCATATGAATTTCAGGATTGCTTGATCCATTTTTTTGAAGAACTTCAAGGGTATTTTATACACTTGAAATACCCTTTATACCATTGAATCTGTATAATGCTTTGGGGAGTATTGCCATTTTGACAATGTTGATTCTCCCTATCCATGAGCAGGGTATATGCTTCCATTTCCTCATGCCCTCTTTTATTTCATGGAGTAGCGTTTTATAGTTTTCTTTGTAGAGGTCTTTACTTAAAGAGTTTTCTTTAAGTAAAGGACCTCTACAAGTTAAGCTGATTCCAAGGTACTTGACTTTCTGGGGCACAATTGTGAATGGGATTGTTTTTTTCATGTCACTTTCCTCTGTCTCATTGTTTGCAAATAGGAAGGCCATGGGTTTTTGGGTATTGATTTTATAGCCTGCGACTTTACTGTACAAGTCTATTGTTTCTAAGAGTTTCTTAGTAGAGGTTTTGGGTTTCTCTAGATATAGTACCATATTGTCTGCAAATAGTGAGAGTTTGATTTCTTCTTTTCCTACCTGGATGACCTTAATATCGTTTTCTCAATACTCATCCAATAAGGGGTTGATATCAAGGGCATATAAAGCACTGGTTGAACTCTACAAGAAGAAAACATCCAACCCCATCAGAAAATGGGGCAAAAAAATGAACAGAAACTTTTCTATGGAAGAGATACATATGGCCAAAAGGCACATGAAACAATGCTCTGCATCACTAATCATCAGGGAGATGCAGATCAAAACAACTATGAGATACCAACTCACACCACAGAGAATGGCACAAATCCAAAAGAACAAAAGCAACCGCTGTTAGAGAGGATGTGGAGAGAAAGAGATCCTTCTACACTGCTGGTGGGAATGCCGACTGGTTCAGTCCCTTTGGAAAACAATATGGACGCTTCTCAAAAAATTAGAAATTGAACCTCCATTTGACCCAGCAATACCACTTCTGGGAATATATCCCAGAGAAACAAAATAGTATAGTTGAAATGACATCAGCACTTATATGTTCATCGCAGCACTGTTTACAATAGCCACAATCTGGAAAAGTCCTGAGTGCTCTAGAACAGATGACTGGTTAAAGAAACTTTGGTAAATCTATACAATGGAATACTATGCAGCTGTTAGGAAAGATGAAGTCATGAACTTTGCACATAAGTGGATCAACATAGAAAGTATCGTGCTAAGTGAAATGAGTGAGAAAGTGAGGGACAGACATAGAAAGATTGCACTCATCTGTGGAATATAAAACAACAGAGTAGGAGACTTAACACCCAAGAATAGTATAAATAATACCAGAAGGTTGGTTCCATGGTTTGGAAGCTGGCCTCACATGGTGGGGGAAAGGCAGCCCGGATAGAGAAGGGAACATCAAATAAAATATGATTGGAGATCCTGTGCTGGAAGGAAGATGCGTGATGAAAGTTGACTAGAGACTGAACATGATGGCCACTCAATACCCCTATCACAAACCACAACACCCAAAAGGAGAGAGAGAACAAAATGGAATACCCTGCCATAGAGGCAGGGTGGGGTGGGGGTGATAGGTTTGGAGGGTGGGAGGGATACTGGGTTCATTGGTGGTGGAGAATGGACACTGGTGGAGGGATGGGTTCTCGAACATTGTATGAAGGAAACACAAGCATGAAAATGGGTAAATTTGTACATGTACCCTCACTGTGACTCACTAATTTAAAAATTAAATAAATTAAAAAATCTGTTAATATAATAAAAAATAGCTAATGCCGTTTACTTTTTTTTTATTTAGTTTTTAATTGAGTGAACAGATGGAGCCCTGGCGACACTGAGCTACTAACACGGCTCAGGTATTCGGGGCTGGACACCTCCAAACCTTGCAGGGGGGGCGGGGGGGACTGGAACAGAAAGCGCCAGCCTAGTTTCCAATTCGCCCCGGCCGCCGGAAGTCACACCCTCGACCCGCCCTCGGCGCCATCTTGCCATAACCAGTAATGAAGAATCCGGGCCATTCCAGCAGCACCGCAGGCCGGAGAATGCTCCGGACCCCAGACCGGGCCAACAACATCGGGGTGTCAGACGAGGAAGGTACAGCCAGCACGCCTTCTCCAGATGGAGCCCCAGTGACACTGAGCTTCTACTAGCACGGCACCGGTATTCTGGGCTGGACATCTCCAAACCATGCAGCCGCTTATACCGCCACACAACCTTTCCTGATATATAAAATATATGCTCTGGAATGACTCCACCACTCCTGAGCATCCATTATCCCAGAGGCACAGAAACAAGTCTCAGAACACAGCGGCTGCTGGCAAATATACTCCTGGACTCTGAACTAAGCTACAGCCCCGTGCAGCCCCGGGAGGGGAAGGGTTTCTGTCCCTCGGCCTTTTCTCCCCAGGACAGCATGGTGACCGCCACCGTTCAGAATCAGTTGGACAGAGAGGTAGGAGTTTGCAGTGATGGGACAGGATGCATGGGGAATCTTGTGATGGCAGAGGCAGAACCAGCCCTGCCTCCTGCCGAAATGAGACCCTGTCTGGACAGCTCCTCCGCTCCTGAACAGCCATGATCCCAGCGCCACAGAAACCAATCTTGGAATGCAGTGGCTGCTGGCAGAAATACCTCTGGACTTAATACCAGAATTCCAAATCTGGGCGGCCGCTTCGCAACCATGCAACATCTGGAGAAGGCGTGCTGGCTGTACCTTCCCCATCTGTAATGCCGTTTACTTTCCACCCAGTAACAGAGGAGTTAAAGTTTTCCTTTAGTGAGAAAATTTAATGTAGAGCTGTGTTTAAGTTTTTTATATTTATTACATTCCAACCAAAGAGGAAATGGACCAGAACCTGGGCAATGGCCCTGAACTGACCAGTTGGTTCAGTTTGCTCATCTGCTTAGTATGTTAAACTAGCTTATAGTTTAGGCATTTTCATTTACTTAAACAATTTCATTTTTCTTCTTTACACAACTCTAGCTGAGCCATAGCCCAGGGCTCAATATCTTAGCCCAAATCCAAGAATGCAATGAATGCTACAATTAGTCCACTAGGTAACATTGCACCCAACCCGCAGAGTAATTCATTTGCCCCTGAAAAGGATTTTGCTGCTACAAATCTTTATGCACAGCATTTGAGCCAACACACTTTGTGTGTCAGTCTCACACGAAGTGGCCAGCATACTTTAAACAAATCTGTGCTGACTGTCCAGGGTGCTCTTTTTTCCAGTTATTATTCTAAATGATTAGACAAACTGCCAAACTCTTGCTGTAGCAGTCATCATTTGTTACTGAGATACTTACTGAGCTTTAATAGTACTTCATTTGAGACAATATCTTGAGCCCCATGAATTCAAAAGAAGAAAAAAGTACCTTGGCCACAAATTGATAGTTTCAAGATTTTTGTAATAGATATATACACAATCATATAATTCAGTCAAGAGAAATGTGTTTCTAATAAGGAATATTTACTGGGATTTAACAATGACAAAATAGCTACCTGTCTAATACATGGTAGTCAAAGCTGAAAAATGTGTTTTTAATGATCAATTGGCATTTCAAGTTATATGACTATAATATGCTATTCTAAACATAGATAAAACCCACATTTCAGATCCATTTGAAAGACTCATTCATGAAATCAAGATCATTGTTTAAAATTTTATTATCATCAAAGGATAATAATTTTTATAATTTCTCTTTTTAAAACTTTTTTCATTATTCTCTTTTTTATATTCTACTTAAAATGCATTTCCTTATATCTTCACCAACAGACATGAAACAAAAGTGGATTCTTCTTTCCAACTGAAATTGCAAAAAAGTTCCTGTAAGAAGTATTCTTACCTTTTTAGTGTATGCCTAGAGAAATATGTGATATGAATCTGTGAAATGCAGGGATGTGCTTGTGTTAACAGATTACCTAGTGAAGTGCTCTTCCTAGCACTTCATTTTGAAAATTTTGATCAGTCTGTCAGTCTCTACTGTGCAGAAAAAAAGTTCATTCTTCCTTCTACCAGTCTTTTTCATTTTACCTTTGACAAATATTTATAAATTGCCTCTAGAAAATTGAACTATGAGATTCCAGTGCCCAAAAGACAAAAGTAAATCTCAATTAAAATAGTAAGAGGATCAAACAATCCATAATGATAACAATGAGTAATAAACAAAGATTACTGATCAGATAAGCTCCAGGGAGGCAATTATCTAACAGAGGCCTACTGGCTTCATTCTGTAGAAAATACAGTTAGAAGGTGTGGAATATACTTATACAGATCACGATAATGATGTGATAATGGATAAATGCAATGTCATGCAATTTCCGCAGCTCTGACACACAGACACATATACACTCATATACTCTTTGCTTGGTGAGCCTTATGCTTCTCACTGTGTATGTATCTCTATTTCTCTCTAGGTTATTTTTTTGGTAACTTGTTTTTGTGGCAGCAATATGCTCACCCATCATATCCTTGGCTCCAGAGGATCTTTTGAAAACGTGGCTTCTATAATGCACAGACACCCTTTATTGCCCACTTCATCCCTGTTTTCCTCAAACAAAACGCTTATCTATACTTTGTTAGTAGAATGGTTTTGTCTCTTTCTAGAATATATGTTCTACATTGACAGACAGTGGTGCCAACCCTGATGACGGCTGTAAGCCCTAAAGTGGGTGGAAAATAACTGACAACTGTAGAGTCTTATTAATTATCATTCAAATGAATCACTTCACAAAAACAGTCATGCCATTTAAGACCACTCTTCTACCATCCTTCCAATGACTGAAAATTTTTGGAGAAACAATGTCCTCTTCATAAGAAAATAGTATAATGTTCTGGTAAGACACTGAAGGCGGTATTTGGGTTTCTGTTCCCAGCATAATTTTCTTTCCTACCCAGTTAGCTGGCTTCCTCTCGCCCAATACAATCAAATGCCCAGTCTAAGACAGATCACAGAACTCTGTACTAATACCAACTGCCATTGAAATTTGACAGTGAGTACTGATACCTAGAATCTTCAGACAGATGTGACCTGACATGGCATCTCTGCCTGTAGCATTATGCAGCTTTCTGTACCGGGAGAGCTAACAGATACACAGAGGAAGCACAGTGCAGGAGATATGCTCCTGCAATGCCAAATCCTCTTAGGAATGGGAGCTCATTAAGAGCATGTGGCTGTGCTCCTGGCCTCTGCCAAATGTCAACCTTCATTAAAAAGTCTGGGAGACGATCAGTTGCAGAGCACGGTGAGACTGGCCAAAGCAGCAGTCCCCTTCCGAAGCTGAAGAGGCCTGGCTGAGTTTCTCGATCGAGACTTGAAACTGGGGATTGACTGTGAGGTGGTTTTTTTTTTTTTTTGAAGGAGCTATTCACCACCACAGTGCACATTTTGAAAAGTAGGGATCTCCTGGGAGTTAATTTGTTTCTCCATGGAGTCTTCTAAGACTGCCTCCTACCACTTTGAGAATATCCTCTTACTTTCTTTGCTCTTCTAGTGGAATTCTGAGATCTTCATACTACGAAGTGTTCTTCGCCACTTAAGATTATGGGTTTTGCAATAAGTTTCAAAGTAATAATACATTGAACTTGTATATTTCACTGAAAAACATTGTTGTTTTTATATGTGCTTTGGAAGACATTGCTAATATATGTTAGCTAATTTTGGGTTTTAAATGTAATTAAAAATTTTTGAATAATATAATTCTAATTTACTTGAAAGAACAGTAAGACTTAGAGATATTTAACTATTTTCTTACGGTCATACAACTTAGAAGGATGTATAAGCACTCTTTTTTTTCTCTTGATACCTCTCAGTGTGATGTGAAGATGCAGAAATTTAAGGAGTGTTTCTAGTTTTGAAAATATTTTTAATCTATAAAAGTAATAGCATATTCACAGATAAACTGTGATTAACTATTTTACAAGCATTCACACATAAGCATGTTTAAATGCAGCTTACACATGAGGCACAAAGTTTCCAGAGACATTTTTAATATTCTAAAATATGTCCCTGAAGATAAATTGAAAAACATTCAACTTTCACTTTAAAAAAGGTTTTATAATATGATATTTGAAAGTTTGTGACAGAAACTTTTATATAACTGACACTCTTTTATAGTGCATTAAAATTATTGTTAAATATTTTAAGTTTTATCCATAGTGATTTTATTTCACTAGTTTTATTAATAAATGTAAATAAAACATAATCTGAACTCTACTAATTTAAAATTCATGTCAATTGAAACATTGATTTTTATCTTCATTTGGAAAAGTGGAAATATGAATGCAAATGATACTCTAAACATGAAACATTTAATATACTTAAGAAAAAATGTATTTTATTCTCTTTAGAACAGGCACATATGTTGTATGCTTACTGTCTAAGTAAGATCTTGCTTGTCCAATAAGACTAATTCTCAAGTGCTTCTATTAACAGTTACTGAATTAAATACGAAGTATAGTATAGTCTGGAATGTAATAGTTATAATTTATTTTTCTTAAACTTCATTTGTGAATTTAAATGATTTAAGCTACTTATCCAAATTAGTAATATAATCACAGTGGAATGAATACAGATTTTGGAGCAAGACAGACTTGATTTGGATCAATGCTGCTACATTTTAGCTGACTATTCTTGAAAAAATTCTTAGTATTTATAGGTTTTATCATCACCAAAGCTCAGACACTCCAGTGAATTAAAAAAAAAAGTTCATTGTTAGTAATTCCTCTGGAAAAATAGATATACTCAGAGACTGGCCTGGGCAAGATGATGGTTTCACTATTAAAATATGACTTTACTTTTAAATTTCAACTCTTTGATTTATCTAGGTTGTTGAAAATAGTGATTTTTTTCAAATTTTTCTATCATTGCCTTTTTAACTGTATGAAATTACATCTATCCAAGCCCCATAACATCTTTTTGAATCTTCCATATTCATTTGTCAGAATCTTTTTATTATTGTATTAAGCCATATCCTCACATAGAAGAAAAATAGTATAGTTTAAAATTGCTTTTGTAACCCAAAATGTTTTCTTTCCCTGATATTATGTCTGACTTGTGACAGTGAGGCCAGCAGAGTTGACATTTGTAATCTGTTTTTTAAATATTTTTCTGTCTTTTTAATCTATAGCTACTCAATGTTAGAGTGGAAATAAAGGGAGTTGCAAGAGAGAGGTTTTATTACCATTTGACCAGTATTTGCTTGACACATACATCAACTATGCACTGTACACATTAAAAAATCTAATGCAACTGTGGCTTTAATATGTATTGGTTTGGCTAATACAATGTGCATTAGTTAGCCCTTTTTGTAAGTTTATTTTGTTATTAGTTGTATTTCTCTTTTGTAACATACTTACTAACAACCATGGTAAAAGTATTTTTCTTGGATTTTTGGAATATTTTCTTTTATTCTCTTAAAATTGAAAGTAATTGCTCTACCATGTCTAGAAATGAGGATGAGTAAAATTTTATACTTTCTCTGAAGCCAGAGAGATTATGCTAACATAGAATAGAGCCAGAGAGATAATGCTAAGGAATGTGAAGGTGCTTTGTGTATAGGAGGGCTGCACTTGATATTCCTAATATCACAGTCTCCTGAGCATCACTAAAAGAAGCTCAAGGCACATTGCTGCAAGTTGGCCCTGAGAACTTCTGCATGCCACCCAATACCACTACACCTTTAATAGATATAAGACTGTAGATAAAAAATTGAGGTACACTTTATAACCATAGTAATCATGGCCTCTAATAGTATATTACTTGTCTCTATGTTTAATTCTATGTAAAAGGTAAAATACTTAATTCAGATTTAAGAATTTTCCTCTTCCTTCAAAATATGTGATTTTAGATCTTTCTGTATATGCTCAAAAGCTCTATTTGTTACCTTTAGAAATTTCTTTGAAATGCTATGTAGTGAACTCAGACTGTCTGAGTTTGTCATGTCTATCAGGACCATCCATGGTAACTCACAGTTCCAGAAGGCCGAATCTAAACATTGGACATGGGAATCTCCTGGTGGACTGTTCAACAACAAAATTGACTACATCATATTCAATCTAAGGTATTGCCTGACTGATGTTGCTGTTGTCCCAAAATTCCAAAAGGGATCAGACCACCATTTCCTTCGTGCAAAATTCTACTTCACAGAGTGGGGAGAAAGGTCTGCAAAGATTAAGTTTAAGAAAATAACTCCCAGAATGACCACCAACTGGGACCTCTTTGGCACTATCTCGGCAATGTGGGAAGATGCCATCGTTGACAACATTAGTGAGGAATACGATAGACTGGTCCAGCACTTCCATGAATGTGCGAGGAATACCGAGTGGGAAAGCCACAAAAAGATGCCTGTCTTCGGAAACTCTTGAGCTCATTCGCCAACGTGTTTTGTCACGAGCCTCAGGCAACCACAAGCTAACATCCAAGCTCACAAAGCTTTGCAGAGAAGTGATAAAGAAAGACCTTAAAGAGAGAAGAGCAACAATGTTGGCCAATGTGGCAGAAGCTGGGAAAAGTATTCGCAATGCTCACCTGTCCTTCACCAAGTACAAGACCAAGATGACTGCCCTTCGACGTCCTGATTGATCTATCATATCTTCCAGAAGGGCAATGGAGAGGATTATTCACAACTTTTACTTGGACCTTTTTGATAGTCACGTCCACCTGCCCACATACAAATTCTGCAGGATGGATATGTCGTTCCCAACGTCCTCCCTTCCAAAATCTGACATGTCATTTCATCGGTAAAGATTGGTAAAGCACCCAGTCCAGACAAGGTCAGACCCAAACACCTGAAGAATCTGCCGCCAGTACTTGTCAGTACACTGGCTTGGCTCTTCACACGCTACCTGTCCCTGTGCAAGGTTCCATCTTAATGGAAAACCAGCAGGACTGTTCTGCTGTACAAGAAGGGAGACATCCATTTTATCAGCAACTATCGCCCAATCTGCCTGCTGTCCATTTTCTACAAGTTGTTCACTCGAGTCATCCTGAATAGAATAGGCAGAACACTAGACGAAGGACAAGCATGAGAGCAAGTCAGTTTCCGAAAAGGATTCAGCATGATCGACCATATCCACACAATGACCAAGCTCATTGAATTTTCGTTAGAGTTCAAGATGCCGCTCTGTCTAATGTTTTTCGATTTAAAGAACGCCTTTGATTCTGTTGAGACTGAAGCGGTCATTGAGGCCCTAGCCAAACTGGGCATTCAAACTCAGTACATCCTGATCCTCTGTGAGCTGTATTATGGATACATCACCAGGATCTCACCATTCTACAAGGAAGTGATCATTGATGTAAAGAGAGGGGTTCTATAATCCACAAATGAGTTCAGACTTTAGGGGGGAGAAACTCCAAATCAATAATAGTGAATTTTTTTGTTGAAATATTGAATGTAATCAAAGTAAAGTGAAAGTAAAGTGAAATTTACCAGTTACACATGCGGGGTGGGGGGCTGGGGAGGTGGGGGGGAGGGGGGAGGCATACCGTGATTCTTGGTGGTGGAATATGTGCACTGGTGAAGGGATGGGTGTTTGAGCATTGTATAACTGAGACTTAAACCTGAAAGCTTTGTAACTTTCCACATGGTGATTCAATAAAAGAATAAAATAAAATAAAAAAAAATGAGTTCAGTCCTTCTATGTCTGTCCCTGTCTTTCTGACTCATTTCATGGGAAAAGTGCACTGGTGGAGGGATGGGTGTTTGAACATTGTGTGATTGTAACCCAAACATGAAAGCTTGTCATTATCTCACAGTGATTCAATAAAAATAAAAATATAAAAAAAGAGAGGGATTCGGCAGGGTGATACCATTTCACCGAAACTCTTCAGTTCCACCCTTGAGAACATCATGTGATGACTGGAATGGGAAGGAATGGGAGTGAAGATAGACAGTTGGCAACTACACCACCTCTGATTCACTGATGGCATCATTCTAATAACACCAAACATTAGCCATGCTGCACAAATGCTGGTCGACTTTGACCGTGAGTGTAGAAAGGTCGAACTGCAGCTGAATCTCACCAAAACAATGTTCACAAAAACGAACTAGTTCCTTACATTCCATTTGCTCTCAATGGAACGAACATCTCTGAATGCAGCAGCTATGTGTACCAGGGTTGAGAACTCAACATGAGGAATGACTTGGCGCCAAAACCACACAGAAGGAAGAGAGCAGTGTGGAACGCCTTCAAGAGCTTCGAGGACAAAGAACCTCTGGCTCTGGGCACATCTTTTTGACTCCACCATTTTTCCTTCACTAACATATGCCTCAGAGACCTGGGCCCTAAGAAAACATGATGAAAACGCTATTTGGGCATCCCAAAGAGGAATTAAAAGAGCTATGCTTGGAGTATCATGTTTCACTCAAGTAAGGGAAGGAACCTGGAGTTCTGACCTCCATCAACGATCAAGAATCAGGGATGCTGGGGCCGGAGCGGGTAGGGCATTCGCCTTGCACGCGACCGACCCAGGTTCGATCCCCAGCATCCCATATGGTCCCCCAAGCACTGCCAGGAGTAATTCCTGAGTGCAGAGCCAGGAGTAACCCCTGAGCATCGCTGGGTGTGACCCAAAAAGCAAAAAAAAAAAAAGAATCAGGGATGCTGATGCTGTCTCGTTTGCCAAGGCGTCAAATATCAGATGGGCCGGACACGTAATGCGATTTAGAGACAACCGCTGGACTAGAGCTGTTACCAGTTGGATTCCACGGGACATCAAAAGACCGCGTGGCTGCCCACCTACAAGATGATCAGACTTCTTTGTCAAAACCCTGGATGAAAGGTTTGAGGCTCTTCCTGTTTCTGAAGCGAGCAGATACCATTGGACTACACTGGCATATGGCAGAGACGAATGGAGATGTTACTGGTGCCTGCTCTAGCAAATTGAAGATCAATGGGATGACAAATGACAGGTGACGGTGACAAGTGACATTCCTACTCTTACTGAAGATGTCTATTTGGTAAAAATACAAGATGGAATCTCATTTTGTAATGTCTAAAAACATGGTAATGAGATTAGTTTTTTCTTGATAAATGTTTCCATTTCCCTACAATTACAAAAGTAGTTTATATTTTCATGGACTGGAGCAATAGCACAGCGGGTAGGGCATTTGCCTTGCACATGACTGATCCAGTTTCGATTCCTCCACCCCTCTCCGAGAGCCTGGCAAGCTACCAAGAGTATCCTGCCCACACGGCAGAGCTTGGCAAGCCACCAGTGGCATATTTGATATGCAAAAAATAGTAAAAACAAGTCTTACAATAGAGACGTTACTGGTGCCTGCTCAAGTAAATCGATGAACAAGGAGATGACAGTGCTACAGTGCTACAGTGCTACGTAGTATTCCACAGGTGGACCTGGGTATTAAAAATTTTATCATTATCATTTTCATAATGCTCTATCATATTTACAAATTTGGCTATGAAAAACAATGCTTACAGAGATCCTTGTACATGCTTCTATGCTTGTATGCAAAATTTTAGTTAAATATTTCAGATGCCAGTGATCAAACCCAGGACCTATGACCAACCACATTAAGGCAAGTGTTCTACCACTAAGGTATAAAGATTTATCTCTGGTTTGGGATATTTTAAAATCTTTTCAAATTATTACCTGGTGTGTTCATGTGTGTGTGCTTGTGTATGTCTGTGATGTGCAAACTCATGCATTGCCAGTGATGACACTGAGGATGAGGAGCTCCTGCATGTGAGGTATCTGCTTTACCCAGAGTCTTGTCCCCTTTCTTTTTGTACAATATTTTTAAATATGTAGGATCCCTGCATGGAAATACATGTGCATTACCATTTTATTGGTTTATTTTACTGTTTTGAAGGACACATCCAGCAGTGTTAAGGGGCTACTCCTATCTCTATTCTCAAAGGTCACTCCTGGTGATGTTCAGAAGACTATACGTTGCTCCAGGGATGGAATCAAGAGTAACCCCTGTACTATTTCTTTGGTACCACACTTTGATTTTGTTAGCAATTGGCACTTACATCTATATTTTTCCTCCACTTTATTCAAACCCTGTGGTTTATAAAGTTGTTCATGATGACTGGTTACAGTCATTCAACACTCCAACACCAATCACCGTCGCTGTCACCTTCACTCCACTATTGTCTCCATTTTCCCAACCACCCATCAAGTCTGCCACCATAGTAAGGTAACAATGATTTATTTTATATTGCTTTTTACTACAACATGTTAACATAATTATTGAAAAAATCTCAGAAGAAAATCTAAAAAAAATGTTGTGTATCACCACGGGGGCATCAAGGTCTTGTCCAAGGATTTACTAAGCTGTTGTTGCAAGTGAAGCCTCTGTGTTAAAGTTTTGTTTGTCAAGACTAGCTGGCTTTTAAATTATGTTTCCTTCCAGTCCAGCATGCTACTACCAGGATCCCAGTACTATAGATTTGGAGATGTACAGGTGTAGGATAACATTGGTTTGCCCTTCCTCCCTGGCTGCTGGGAGTTTGTGTTTGTTGACTGCCCCCAACCTGTCAATTACCTTTGTCTCCTTATCAGACTCTGATTATAAATAATATTGTTTTCTCTTCTCCTTAATGTCCTTTGATGGTTAGTTATTTCATAGGAATTGCTTTTTGTATGGACACAGGAAGACAGTTAAAAAGACAAGCCTGTGGCTTGGGAGTTGATTGACTCCAGGTCAATCTCGACATCTGCTCTCTCGGCTTAAGCCTCAGTTGCCCTAACTTCCTAGATCCCCAAAAGCAGGGTCCTGATGAGGAGCTGATGAACCCAGGGCAAGCTGAGCTACCCTGGCATCAAAATAGGCTTGGCCAAAGTGCCCTACTGCTTAGCTATAAGTTAAGAGCTTGATCATGGACAAATTCTGTCATAACTCAAAAATGGGCCCTAGTGGGGTTAGGAATAATTAATCCAGCCTGAGCTCTGTAGTCTGAGTCTGTAGCGAGATGTCCCCAAGAGAGTTTCGCTACAACCCTAAAGGTGTCTATTACTGTGCCATACAGAATGACAAATATTAGGAAAGAGAATTAAATATGTTAATCAAGTTGCAGGTCTAAGGAGAAACATGCCTTAAGGACTGCAGGAGGTTGGGAAGACTGGAAAAACATTTCGATTGCGAATCCTTGAGGAGGTGTGGTCGGGGGGCATAGTGAGAGAAAAGAAAAAGAGCGGCTAAGGGGAGAGAGGGGGGAGAAAGGTGACGGTTACGGAGAGACAGAAAGAGGAGTAGACTGAGTGAGACAGAGAGTTCGAGAAGATTGAGGACAGAGACAGAGAGAACAGACACAGTTAGAGGAGAAGGTTTTGAGGTAGAAGACTGAGAGGAGAGCTTAAGAGTGACTGGGGAGATTGGACAGGAGTCAAGAGCGTTGTAGAGGGAGTTAGAGAGAAGGTTGGAGAGAGCTGGGAGAGACGAGAGATTGAATAAGCGGCAACTAATCCTCAACCAGCTTGGCCCTCGATCTTCTTTTGACTGTCCAAGGCAACAGCCGCCCTGGGTGGGGAAGCGGCGAGAGAGAAAGCTGCTGCCCGGAGAGCCCTCGAACACCCTTTCACATGTAATACCCGAGCAAAGGGGTTTTTACAGCCCAGCGAAAAGGAGTTTTCACATACAGGAACTTAGAACATGTAATGGGTCAGTCGGGTCAGAGGCATGGCAGCAGCTTTGGGCTGTGAGTATGGATGGCAGGGCTGCGGGGGCGGGGCTGGCTGTCCGATCCCAAGATGGCCCTAGAGGTCTCAGCTGGGAACAAGTATCTGAGAAATTTTTGTGGCTAGTTGATCTCTGTCCAGATTTATGTTTGAGTCTCTGGAGCAATGTTGGCAGATGGATTTACATGGTGGTGGCAGTGGAGTGCGGGTGTTGTTTGTGTACTAACATTTGGTCATACCACTTGATACTCCTGTCAACTATCATTTAACAATCCATTTTTCTATATTTTATTAACAAAAGATACTGCTAAATATCTAAATTATCATCAAGCAAATTAATACATTGTGTAATTTTGTTTGTTACTTTATCAATCATATTTTGTTTATGTTCCTAATATCTATTTATAAATACCCCATTTGTATTTTTTGCACAAATTTTATTTGGGGTGTTTAATAAATGTAACTTTGAGAAAACTCACAATTTTATTCCAGTTTGCATTTTACTATTAATTTTTTCCTAAGGTATTTTTGACAATAGAAATATTAGCTTTCGTGTAGCTATGATTTTATGCAGTCTTTTTCTTTATGATTTTCCTAGTGACATTATATATTGGTGCACAAAGAAGTTAAAATAGTTTTAAATCTTTTCAAGTAAATATAATTTTATTCTAAAACACATCTTATACATTTCTTATAGTTTTTTATGGAATAAGAAACAAATAGAAATCTGTCCAAATCAGGGATAACAAAGCAGTCATTAGCATAACTGCTTAACTATTTCATCTTTAAACATATCAGCACAGTCCCAATTGAATAAACTATAAGAATATATATTTATTGTGACTATTATTTATGCCAAACAATTAGTATTTTATATCAAAATTAAAAAATGTTATTAGCGATCTGTTTTGTGACATTATGGATTCAGGTAGCATATTCCTTATACTGTATAGATAATCAGCAAAATAAAATTACTTTAGAAATAATCTGACCTGAAAACAGCATAAAAGTAAGTGAAATTATCACTCAAACAACAAATATAAACATAATCAGCCTATTCTTAATGACACTTGAAGTCTTTGGGTTAGCAAAATAAACCTTCCTGATATTACACAGAGACACTCTCGACTGACATTTCCTGTGTGTAAATTCTGCTCTGTCTGTAATTGTCTGAACTGATTATTTAAGAGTTGGCTGGATGCTGTGTTTTTCTGAACCTGGCATGTGTCCGAGGCATGGCCTCCCAAGACACTTCCTGCAGCCTTCATGCAGCATGTGCTGATGTCTTATGTCCTTTCAGGACTGGATGCATGCAAATAAACCTAAGATTCATGAGGTGTGAGGAGGTACCTGGCAGAGAGAAAACATTAAATTTTTGATATTGAGACTTTTACAAATAAAGTTAGAAGTAAATTATATATTTTCCAATGATTGTACAAAATTCTTAGTTTCTAGTTATTTATATGGTGCTAACGTGTCATCAAAACTATGTCATCAAGCTCCATATTGGAGTCATTCTGAGTCTCCAAATAGATGAAATTTGTTTGGCACAAACTCCAAACTGAAATCTTTACAATAGTATCGACATACCTGCCTTCACGTTTGAATATCCTTTGCTACAATTGGAGCAATCTAATTATCTTAATTCCATCAACTATTAAGATGAAAGTTATTTTCTCAGTTTAACCTGAACAATGTCATAAATTTTACTTTATTCACAGTTCTATTGGTGGAAAACCTTACTATCTCGGGATGTTAATAGAACAGAGAACTTTTGAATCACATAGTGTTAAGTGTTCAACTGTTAGCTATTCTTAAATAAACCGTTTATTTAATCTTTAAATTTGATATTATGGCATATGCATTTTACAGATCAGGCTACTTGGGGGCGGAGAGACCACAGCTGCAAAAGTTACATGTTTATTGGAAAATAATATACTCTTTTTGCAATTACTGCACTTGTTTAGTCAACTCACTTAAATAACTGGATTATCTTTGTCAAGCTACATTATCTTCCCTTACCTGTTTCATTATGCACAAAATAGAAGGTTGAATTAAATAACTGCAATCATCCTTTTTATCTTATGAGGCTTTTCAATTTATTGAAAAGAATATAAACGTTAAGGTTTCCAGATCAGCTGTTGATACAGTTGATGAGTATCAATATGAGTCACCAAATACATATGAGTAGAAATTTATACATGTTAAACAAAATGTTGCTATATAATTTTTCCATCAATTTTGTTATATGCTGGCATGTATACAGTACAATTTAACTTATGATAACAGAAATGATTCTAAAGGTTGTTTTGGAGATTGTCCCAGCACCAGGTTTTCAGGGATCTCCCTCAGCTGGCTTCTTCCCCTACGACAAGCATCTGCATCAGATCAGGCTTGGCAGAGTGACTTCCCTGAGTTTCTCTTTGTGAGAGTTGATCTTGATTTCCTTTTCAGCTTCGGAGATGATTTTCCCTGTATTTAGCATTTTTATGATTTTTATCCCTCCAATATTAAATATAAATATAATATCTTACTATCTTCTCTTCATGCTTTCATGGATTCTTGTGACATAATCTCTGTAATTCTTATCTTTATTCCTGTACTTAAAAAGGTACCCACTTTTGGAGTGAATAGGGAACCTGTATTTTAGTGGCCTGCCTATGTTCTATCCCTGGCATCACACATGATCCCGGATCACCACCAGGAGTTATCCCTGACTGCAAAGGCAGGGGTCAGTCCTGGTCACTGCCATGTGGCTCAAAACTAAAAGAAAAATTCCTATTTCCCAACTTATTTAGGAATATTGTCTGGTTTACTTCAGTTGGAAAATTATACTTATGTGCCAAAAGATAAAGAGTATTTACCTTAATATTCTCCTAGTTTTCTAGATCCATGAATTGATAAATAACAGTACTTTATGAAATTTTTTACATTTTTATTTAAAATAATTTCTGCTCCATGTTTTTCCCCTTCTGGTATTTTAATTTCTTGTTACACTCTTCAGAAATACTACTACCCAATTCTTTCCTATGCTATACTGCAGTCTACTGAGGAACCCATTCAAGTATTCTTCATTTGGCTCCAGTGTTGGGCTTGTTTTTAGTTTCAAATAGCTTCTTTGGATTCCTGCTTCCAACCACCTGCTTATAATGTTGCTCCTTTTTATTTGAATCCTCACAGTATTAATCAAAAGCATTTTGAATTCTCTCTCTCTCTCTCTCTCTCTCAGTCTCTCACCTGGGGGTACCCCTTGGTCTGTGCTTTGGAAGTGATGTGAAATGCCAAATAGTGAGTCTGTGTCAACCACATGCAAGGCAATCTCTTTACCCACTGAACCATCTCTCAGACCCTAAAATTCTCATTCTGATCATTTCAGATCTTTTATTGTTCTGGTGTTTATTTTGTAACCCTATGTTGTGATTTTTCATGATTTTCAGTATTTCTCATAATTTTGCTATTTGAAAGGCATACATACTATGAGGTAGTAGAAACTAGGGTAAGTAGGCTTTTAGCTTTTCTTTTTTTTTCTTTTTTGCCTCCTTTCTCTCTGAAGTGAAATTCAAAATTTAGGAAGAAAGGAAAACTTAGAATGGTAGAAAAGTTCATATCCAGGTGGAATAGAGCTTTGGTAAAACTCTTTTTCTTAAGATTCAACTGTTTTGGAGAGATTACAATGGATTTATTTCAGAGTGATTATTTTTCTGTCTGATATGAACTCAAGGATATCTACTCAGATTTTACATTCTGATAATATTGGAGAGTTTCTGAAAATGAAGACAATAAAATTACACCCTACTTCTACTGAAATGTGATTCTGGTAGTTTCTTACTCTTCTAGTGCAGCATTCTTCGACCTCTTTGTGCCTACGTCCTCCATTCTGGTCCATGGAACAGCAGGTTGTAGAACAATTATTCTCAACTTAAATCAACACTGATCCACGGAACATTGGTTGAAGATGACTATTCTACTATATTCTCTTCCTCTGGCATTTTCTCAAATTTGCCATTGAAGTGCACCTACCACCTAATTGATTGAGCAATTTATTTTCTAGGTAGACAGATTTCAGCTGTTCTCTCAGCATAGGGCTTAGGATTTTGAAATTTGTGCTATTTTCAGTTCTTTGTAAATTTCATATGTGTACATCTATGAAAATTAACTATTTTAATTTGTGCAGAATTTTCTTATTGTAATAATTGCAGTGAGAATTATTTAGGCTTTTTGTATTTCAGAGCTCAAACTGATATCTTTTTATAACTTTCAATTCTCTTCTTTGTGTTCTTATAATCTAATTTATGCCTTAATAATTCTTAATCCAGGAATTTCTAAGAAACTTCTAAATGGCACAAGTTTGCCACAAGCCTTTTATTTTGCTACAAACTTTTTATTCTCTCAACATCCAAAATATTATTTTCATTATTTCATTGCCTTTCCCATAAGCTGTTAAGGATCACTGGCTGCTTGCATACAAAAAAAGTTTATTTTGACATTATAGGCAATTTTTGTCTTTGTTTATAAAGGACTTGACTACTTTCCAGTGAGAAACTATGCATATGAAATGAATATTATCTGGGGCAGGCCAAGCATCATAATACTTAACTATAGGTTAAGAGCATGGTCATGGACAAATTCTGTCATGATCCAAAAAGTAATAACTAGATGAGGACCCTGCTAGGGTTAGAAATGATTAATCCAGCCTAAGCACTGTAGTCTGAGTCTATGGCAAGATGTCCCCAGGAGAGCCACCCTATGAACTCAATGTATCTCTTACTGTGTCCATACAAAATAACTAACATGAAGAAGTAGAATTCAGATGTTAATAATGATGTTAGTTAAGTTATTGGACTAAGGAGAGGAGGAACACCCCTAGGTGATATTTCGCTCTAAGCCTGATGGGCCATCAAGAAGGGCTTTTGATGTGTTGGTTTTGCTACCCAGATCTGGGTGTGGTTTCCACCCCCAATGGGCACTGGATGTAAAGAAATACTCCTGGTACAAATAGAAAAGTTTAACTTTTAGAAAAGGCAATTGAGAAATGCTAAGAAACTGGAACAGCTAACACTAGGATCTGCAACTACAGACTTTTAAAAAGTAAATGAAGCCAGGAAATTCATGAACAGTTCCTATTAAAGAATATAAGTGGAAAACCCAAAGATAATGAAAAATCATGAAAACAGAGGGCATGAGAGAGAGAAAGTAGAGAGAGAGTGGGGAGAAAAGAACAATTTGAAAGCTCAATCTACATAAGTTTTTATTCAATTTATTTATAGAAAGATCTCAGGGCAATATTCCAAACATGACTCTTAATTTGAAACCAATAAATACTCAGAAGTAGTTTTAAATGGATAACAAATGTCTTTCTCTGACAGTTAAAGGATACATAAAATAATACAGCTAGTGCAGACATTGATTGATGGTGCAGCTTATGAAGTTCTAAAGCATATAAAATTATTATATAATATATGTGGCACTTAATTCAATGAAGAATCTCTATATTTGCTAATACATAATACTAAACTGATTGGCTCATCAACTTGAAAAATAAAAGCCATATCCTGGGGCTGGAGCAATAGCACAGCGGGTAGGGCCTTTGCCTTGCATGTGGCTGACCTGAGTTTGATTCCCAGCATCCCATATGGTCCCTGAGCACCGCCAGGAGGAATTTCTGAGTGCACAGCCAGGAGTAACCCTGGGAATTGCCGGGTGTGACCCAAAAAGCTAAAAAATAAAAAAATAAATAAATAAAAGTCATATTCCTTATCATAGTCTTTATCAGCATGAGTTCTATAGAAATTAATGATTTGTGTTTAGAAAAGAAAACCATATAAATTTAATAAAATGGTTGGCTTCTAATATAATAAGCATTTATTTTTTTCTAGGGTGAGGAATTTTATAGGAATAATATCTAGTACTGGGGATGGACTGATAGTCAACCAAGGGGGCATTTGCCTTGCATACAGCTGACTCAGGCTTGATCTCTAGCACCCTAAAACGTTTACCCCCAGCACCATCAGGAGTAATTCCTAAGCATAGAACCAGAGTAAAGCTTTGAGACTGCTAACTGTGGCATTTAACAACAACAACAACAAAATAGTATCATTGTATCACTGTCACCCTGTTGCTCATCGATTTGCTTGAGTGGGCACCAGTAACGTCTCCTTTGTGAGACTTGTTGTTACTGTTTTTTGGCATATCAAATACGCCACCAGTAGCTTGCTAGGCTTTGCCGTGTGGGCAGGATACTCTTGGTAGCTTGCCGGGCTCTCCAAGAGGAGCAGAGAATTGAACCTGGGTCTGTCGTGTGCAAGGCAAATGCCCTACCCTCTGTGCTGTCGCTCCAGCCCAAGAAAATAGTAACAAGTTAATATTTATAATGGAAAATAGTGTATTTCACTACACACAAAATGAAAACACTGCATTTAACAAAGAATTTATCACTAACTATAAATTGGAAAAACTACAATTTATATAAAATTGTAGACCTTATAGGATTTGAAGAACTCAAATAATTTTTTAATTTATTTGTTTTTAATTAGTGAATCACCGTGAGGGTACAGTTACAGATTTATACACTTTTGTGCTCATGGTTCCCTCATGCAAAGTTCGAGAACACATCCCTTCACCAGTGCCCATTCTCCACCACCAGTAAACCTAGCATCCCTTCCACCCTCCCCAATCCCATCTCCCCCCACCCCACCCTGCCATTGTGGCAGGGCATTCCCTTCTGTTCTCTCTCTCTCTAATTAGCTGTTGTGGTTTGCAATAAAGGTGTTGAGTGGCCACTGTGTTCAGTCTCTAGCCCACATTCAGCCCGCAACACCCTTCCCCCCGCATGGCCTCCGACCACATTATAGTTGGTGATCCGTTCTCTGAGTTGCCTCTCCCCAGAATGTGAGGCCAGCCTCCAAACCATGGAGTCAACCTCCTGATACTTATTTCTACAATTTTTGGGTGTTAGTCTCCCACTCTGTTATTATATATTCCACAGATGAGTGCAATCTTTCTATGTCTGTCTCTCTCTTTCTGACTCATTTCACTTAGCATGAAACTTTCCATGCCGATCCACTTATATGCAAAATTCATGATCTCCTTTTTTCTAACAGCTGCATAGTATTTTATTGTATAGATGTACCAAAGTTTCTTCAACCAGTCATCCGTGAAGAACTCAAATAATTAAGAAACATTAAAAAGTCAATCTGCCTCCAGGTGCCACCTCAGCACACCAATAGCCTTGGTGCAGAGACAGGGCAGTGAGTCCTGCAGGACAGCAGCTCACCGGAGATCTCTCCAGACCTGTAGCCAATTCCACTGGGGCACCTCAGATGGAGGGGGTGTATCCTCTCCTTCTGGTCCAGATGAAACCCCAGTGGCCATTAGCTTCCAAAAGCAAGGCCCAGGTATACGGGTTTCAGGACTAAGACTCCAGGCCTCATGGCTTTGGAAGAGGAGTTGGGTCATCCCTCCAAGTCTCCCTGCCTGCTTGGGGTTCTGGCTGTCACGCCCACAATCTGCCTCTGAGCACCATCTCAGGGCACCAATGGCCTTGGTCCAGAGACTCCCAAATGAATCCCAAAATGGATTAGCACCCTACAAAGATATCTTTGGACCCCAACCACTTAGGATTTTAGAATTCCAGAAGCACTCAGCTGCTTTCACGGCTGTGTGAAATATATAGCGACTTCTCATTATATTCAAAGTGATCAATAGAAAATGAATTATCTAGCATCTGCCCCTGGCAGGCAGGCTTAAATGGTGGTGGGAAAATTCGAGCAAACTCTAATGCCCATAAATAAAGAGAGAGGGTTGGGATGGGGGGAAGGGGCATGCTGGGGACATTGGTGATGGAGAATGAGCACTGGTGGAGGGATGGTGTTCTACCATTGTATGACTGAAACTCAAACATGAAAGTTTTGTAACTATCTCATGGTGATTCAGTTAAAAAAAAAACAGGGGGAACCCCCATCAATGCAAAAGTTAAAAAAAATGTTGAAAATTAGAAATGTCTACCTTTGGTTTTCCATTTTTACATTTTCAAAATTTCTTTTTTTTTCTCCCACTTTTTGGATCACACCCAGCAGTGTTCAGAGGTTACTCCTGGCTCTGCACTCAGGAATTACTCCTGGTGCTTGGGGGACGATATAGGATGCCGAAGATCAACCATGGTTGGCTGCTTGCAAGGCAAACACGCTACTTGCTGTACTATCTCTCTGGCTGTACATTTTTTGGGGGATTGGGGAGTTTGGGCTGCATGTGGTGGTGTTCAGGGGTTACTTAAGGCTTTTCACTCAGTACTTCTGGGGGGCTCAGGGGACCATATCAAACCTGGGTTGAGTGCATGCAAGGCATTTGCACTACCTACTATACGATCACTCTATCAAAATTTCTTAATCATTGAGCTATATGCAATATAGTTCACTCCTTTTACAAACTTTCCCTACAAAAACAAATATATATACACAAATGCATGTACTTTAATAATAATACTTTTGTTTAGAAAAATTACTATTTCTGTAAAAATATATAATTGAATATTTTTGTGTCTTTAAATTTTCATCAGTAAACAATTTTAATTCTGGGACCAGGAAAAAGTAATGCATAGAATAAATATTAAAAATGTAATTTATTTCCACTGAATATTGTTGCCTTTATCTGGTTTCCTCAACAAACTTTAATCAAAAGAGAGCAGATGTTTCAGGTCTCTTGGTGAAAGCCTCAGCACAGGTCCCAGACCACACATCCAAGAATATTCACAGGGAAGCCACTGTAAGACTGAGCTCACTGCACTCATCTGTCTCCAACAGGCACATTCTGGGGACCTAATGGAACACAACGAAGAAAGGAGGTCAAATAGCCATGAGGTTATAGCACAGAAAAGAGAGGAGGACTCCAAGACTTTGCAGGGTGTTTTCAACTTGGCGTTTCCTTCCTTGGCCTTTTATTTTCTCACTTACCTTCATATACACCAGTTGAGAGCTAGATTTAGAATTATCTTTTAAAAAGAACAATTTCCCCAATAACAGATATTTCAACTCAAGAAGGCAAGTTCAGAGAAAGACTTGCATGAGGTCTAACACAGTTATATAACCCTGAGATAACTTCTACATGATTCAGGAGACTTGAACAGGACTTGGATTCTTCTATGGATTTTTGCATATACAAAAGTGTGATATACCAGAGTATTATTTTAGTGTCACTACAGCATCAGTCTGCATATTTTCATTGTTTTCCTTGAAATACTTTGAAACAGAAGGAAAATTTCTTGATTTCTACTTAACATGGAGGACATATTTGACACTGGGTGATATGATTCTTGGTAAAACATCACCCAGGCAGGTGAGATTTTTATGGCTTTGAATGTGCCCACAGGTCCAGTGTCATTTCTCAGTCAGCCCTAGCCAATTCTGCTCTGGGTTTTATTTATGAATGATGTTTTTGGGCCCTCTATGCCTGTGTTTTTCAACAAGATCCCATGTTTTCCCTTTGTGGGCCCACAGGATATTCCAAGGGGGTGAAAAAGTAAAGACACATAAGTGGGATCCATGAGAGGAGACTGGGGTTAACAGTGGAATGAAGGGTTACAGGAAGAGATAAAGTTAGAAGAGGGTCACAAAGGGACAAGGGACTTAAGTTGGAAAATGCTGCTCTAAGCAACTCATCTGATTGAGATCCTCCAGTCTGTTTTAACATTGACTCCTCCTTTATCTCACTAACTGGCCAATTCCCCTGACTAATCATGGACTATCACTTTATCTCTGTGAGTACCTTTAATTTCCCTGGGTTAAAATTTACAGTTTTTGCTATTTGTTTACACCTCTGACTTCTGTACTCATTTTATCCCATATTAATAAATGCACACTATATTGTACATGTATTTTGGAATCAAAATACCTGAATTCAAGTCCCTGTTCCTTGTATCATAAACTACATGTTAGGTATTGACTTAATTTTTTTTTATTTCTTCTCTCATTAGTACATTGTAGATGATTATATAGTGATGTCTATCTTTTAATTTTGACTAAGGGAATATATGTAAGTGGCTCAATTATGCAGTTAACAGTCAATATAAAAATTAGGCAATGTTGTTTGTCAATGATTCTTATCAAGTTATAACACAGTACCCACCATATATAAGACACTTATCATATTTCTGTTTAATACATATTCTCCCATAACTTCATCTGGCCAGATGAACATATTTTGTGTTGGGCCTTTATGCTTTTATACTACTTCTTTATACTTTTCTGCTTCAGGCATTTATATTAGTTCTTTATGCCAGGAGCACAATTTTTCATCTTTTCTCTGTATTACTGGTTTCTGCCTTTCCTATTTCAGCTTAATTACCATCTCTTTCAGAGGTTTTTAGCTTATTCTATGTGAAGCAGGTAGCTTTACTCTCTGTTTTTATCTTCTGCCATAGACCTTATTTTTTTCCCAACTACATATTACATAAGTATGATAGTATCAAGAGAATTAAATGAACCTGTGTTCCTAGAGGATGTATAGCTTGCATGATACTATCATTCTTATGTAATATCTGGAAAATGTTTCATAAATATTGTTAATTAATCAATGAATATATTAGTAACTCAGTTAAAATAAAGCATTGCTCTTACAAAATATATTAATAAAAATATCAGAAAAGACTCAAGAACTTAGCAGAAAATCCAAGTTCTCATTTAGAATCAGCTGCTAACATAGAAGTCTATCTCCATTTTTCATTATCATGACTGATGAGATTATGCAAAATCTTTTGAGCTTCTTTGAATAGAATAGAAATACATAATCACAGAATATCACTTTATTTATTTTTATGAATTTAAAATAAAATTTGAAAAGGAACAGTCCTTCTCAAAGTGCTATGCCTGTACAATTTTGTAAGTAGCAACAAATGCCAAATAATTTTATGATCTCTAATGTTCTACAGATGTAGAGGGTAAGAATTTGATGGTCAATTAATTTAGAAAATATTCAGGGCCTAGCAGGGGTTTAAGTTATGGACTTTGAAATTTGACCCATGATTACAGTTCCCTTCCCCCATGTTCTTATCCCTCACCCGCCCTCGTCTCTCTAATGTTCTAAAAGAGTTGTTAAGCTATTCTTCATAAAAAACCCTTGGATTAAATTTTCCTGGCCTTTTCCAATGGAGATTGTTCCTGAGCATTGAAGTGAAGCAGTATTAAACTGGCAGGCTGCTGAGAACCAATTATTGTGAGTAGTTGAAAGAAAGAGCTGGCATCTTTGTGATTCATTAATCTTTGAAGGAAAGAAAATGCTGAGCTCTGGCCACTGAACCAAATGTCTTCATGTCAGAGCTTGATTTCCTGTTTTGGGTTTCAATTTGAATGAAAAGTAAATGTTTTAGGGTTCTTCAGGCAACTAAGGGAGATACTCCCATCAGACCTTAATTTCATGAGTTAATATCCAGCTTGACATAAGTAAGAGATATTGAGGTATTATGACTCAGCATTAAGGGCATCAATCAACCAAATAACAAGTGGTTACTGAGCTTCTCCAATACTTATGGATAGGATAACATCCTCTTCTTTACACTCAAAATCTTTACTAACATTGCACTTTCCATATTTATATACTTGTACTTTTGTGTACTTGTATATATTTAATATACTTGAACTTTTCATCTTCCTTCTTTCTACATGTACAAAAATTGACTTGGTTTTGTTTTTAGGGGTTAAGAAATGGGCCATATTGGTGGGAATGACCAAGGAGAGGGCAGCTCTAAGGTTATTCACGAGTGCAGTGCCGACCACTTGACTATGATTTGGGAAATGTTAGATCCTGTGGAATGAACAGCTTTCAGCATTAAATTATCAATAAATAGTTAACATCTTCACTAAACTGAACAAAATACCATTTCTAAGGAATGTGGATCTTCTGGCAGCAAGGACCTTGACCTTAACTTTGCTTGGTATTTTATTCACATTCTCCTTGTTCTTCAGCGTTGTGAAGATGAAAATGATAACTTGATTATTGTGGACCCTGAGAATTGTGTGCTGGGGCTTTCCAAACCTTAAGAAGCTCTCTAGAAATCTAAAATTGGGAACAGCATGAGAGCAGATGTGGCAAGTTTGCTGAAAAGGGTTGTCTACAATCTTTTCATTAGGGCAAGGCTTTTTCTTTTCTTTTTGGGTCACACCCAGCGATGCTCAGGGGTTACTCCTGGTTCTGCATCTCAGGAATTACTCCTGGCAATGGGGGACCATATGGGATGCTGGGAATCGAACCTGGGTTGGCCACATGCAAGGCAAATGCCCTACCCACTGTGCTATTGCTTTTACTGGCTACCCTCTTTTTGCCTGAGAAATGCAGTATAAGAAAATACTGCCAGACACACTTCAGTTCATTGTGTGCTTGATTTGAAGTTAATATTGATTGTTGAGTGTGGTTTGTAAAAACATGAAAGACTTTTACTGCTTTCATGTTTTTACAAACCACACATTCAGCTATGCAGCCCTGTATGCACTAAGGGGCGGTGACCCACAGCTTAGAAGTGAAGCCTTAGAGCAAGTCACACAAGCAACAGTTTACTTACCTTAACAAGGATGGACCAATTTGCTTTCCACCAAGGTCTGTAGGGGTGTATGGTGACCTTAATAGGCCAAATATTGTTTTGAATATGTTTTCCTTAAGAGAAAAATTATATAAACATTATTTGATAATAGGTAAATTGGAATATAATTGAGATGTCATAAAACATGTCCATCAAGGAGCCAGAGAGATAGTACAGCAGATAGGGTGCTTGCCTTGTACATGGCCATGGAGTTCAATCCTTGGAACCCCATATAATTCCCTGAGCCCTGAGCTTAGAAACAGTAGTAAGCTCTAAGCACTTCCAGGTATGGCCCTAAAATTTAAAAGAAAAATAAAAAACTTTGACAATTAAATTGAACAAACTAATGGTTTTATAATATACAAAGAGTTGTATGATATCAGCATAATTAATTTGGGGGATATTTTTATCATCCCAAGAAGGAACCTCCATACCTTTTAACTATCTTTCCAATACTATCTTTCTATACTCCATTTTACCTCTCCCCAGATCCTAGGCAAATAGCTAGTCTAATTTCTATCTCAATCAATAAATCTAAAAATTTCTTATAAATGATATCATATAACATGTGATCTTGTGTGACTGTAACAGAATTTTGATTGCCATGTACAAAAATATTATTTTGTCTTTATGCCATATAAAAATACTATTATAATTAAAGAATATGCTTCTACAACAATTCATTACAGTGTAATCATTGTATGGAAAGAATATAAAACATAAATCTTGGCCAGAGTTATTTTCATTTAAGATAATAAGAGACTGATATAAAATACCACAATGAGCATTTATACTATATAAAAGGCTTGATTTAGTTTTATATAAAGTAGAATAATAAGATACAAAAAACTCTTTCATAAGAGTTTTAGGGGAAATATAAGATATGCAAATTCTTTTAAAAAGTGAATATCACAGTATACTAGCTCCATTGACCAAAAATGCTTCCTTGGGGCTTAAAATATTTTTCGGACCCCTGTTCCCAGCTAAGATGTCCTGGGTGCTCTTGAATGTATAGCCAACCAGTTCCCACCCAAACAAAGCCTCCACAGCTGCTTCCACCCACCAAAGCCACCACCACGCCTCCAGTCAAACCCACCACCTCAGAACTGAGCACCACAGAGAAGCTAATCTGCCTAAAACTTCAGGTACGTGAAGTTTTGTGCTAAAAACTCAAGGCCTTTGAGGAGTCTGGACTGGTAACCTTCCCCACCCCACCCACCCCATGGTTCTGGAAGACCTGGCAGCCATGCCCACACCCCACCACTGCCACTACGTAGGTTCATCTACCAGCCTTGTTCCAGCGACTCATAAATAAATCTCAAAAGATATCACGGAGCTGCAAATCTTTCTCAGACACCTGTTTCTGGCTGAGACCTCCAGGGCACTCACAGAGCGGAGTGGCCAACTCCCACCCAAACAAAGCCCTGGCAGCTACTCCCACACCCTAAATCCACCACCATGCCTCAGGCAGGACAGCCCTAGCATATGGTCTCATTTGAGGCTACGTGACATCTCCAAAATCTAGAATACTTGCATTCCACTAGTAGTACACCAGATCAGATAAAAATGTATTGCAGAATCCAACTAATTTCAACTAACAAAAACGTTAACACAGAAGGTTTAACTTGCAACAATAGTTTAGTAAACCTCAGACCCGAGCTGAGATACAACGATACAACGATTTTCACAAATTTCTTCTACAGAAATATTTTTTGATCAATACATTCGCATTTAATGGTTCCAAGCAATATAAAATAAATTACTGTGGGCCTACTGCAGGGGCAGGCTTCAGGGGTGTTTGGTAAATGGAGAAAATGATGGAGGGAAGGTGACAGTGATGGTGGGATTGGGTTTGGAATACTGAAATCCTGCAAAATACCGTTGTAAACCAGGTTGCTTAAATAGTGTAAGGAAAAGGAAAAAAGACTAGCAATAATTAGAAAAGGAATAATGAAAAAAATTTCCCCTTCCTCTTTCTTACAGATATATCTAAGGTATATAGTATATGTATCAATATTATTTATTTCTTGTATCTTTCCATTTCTTTTTACATAACATTTGTCATGTTTTTGGAGAAGCGGTATAGTGTTTATAGTATTCCAATCATTATGGAAGTTTCTTCTCTTAAAGCATGGTTAAGGAAACCTACAATTTAATTGATGAATATTAGAAAACCTCAAATAAAATGGCCCTTCAATGGACACCCCATTGCTCTTTTCCTCCTCCTTATTCCCTGATTGGGAATAACCCAGATCTAGCCCTTAGTTTGTTTATTGACAGTGGAGCACTATAAGTCTGAAACAGGAGCTCCATTCTCTGACAGATTTTTCCCACTTGGATATTTCATTTTTTTTCAGACACCATTGATTCAAACCAAAATGATTTTTCTTACTATTCTCCTTACTCAATTTCAATAAAGACACACTTGCTTGAAGTCTGAGAATAACATTTTACTGTTCCCATTTATTCCTTTTCTGTGTGCAGTTAATTATCAATGCCTATCAAAGTTTTCCATGCATTATATTTGACCAGTTATTTACATTTATAAGGATTTGTGTTAGAAAATGTTTAAAAGAGTAGCAATGATGTTATCTTTGTTATAGTGAATCTTAATTGACTTCAACTGGTCACCTAAAACAAATAAATGTACACTAAGCCAACTTCTAGTTTAGAGGCCAATTTCAAACTTCCAAAGGAAAGTTAACACACATCCATATATTAAATCATGCACTATATTATCTCTCTGACTTCTCACTCTTTTTCTGCTTGTCTTTTTGTCTATGGTCTATAATATAATTTACCTTTTAGTTATGCTATTCACCATTATAATTGTTAGTAATTAAAATGAAAATTATAAAAAAAGTGTCACCGGTCCCACAAAAAGTTCTATACAGTATATGAACAGTAAAAGTTGGGTTTTGTTCATCCAATGAACCCACATATATGATTTCTGAACCCATTTATGCTCATAATATTTGATATGCTTGGTAAAAGAAATCAGATTCGTTGTCTATGTAAAATGGGAAGAAAACTATTCTCAGTATCTGTGTAAAATCAGCTGGCATTTTCCTGGTATAATGCCACATCCGAAATGTGTTTTCTTTGGCTGTTGATTTTGCGCTTGTTCTTGAGGAAAATCCCAAAATCCCATCCAGCAGGAATGAAGGTGTGGCTTATAAAGAAGAAGCAAGAGAATTATTAAGAAATTCCCAAACAAAAAGTGGTGGACATCATTTCCACTGTGAATATCTGTTACAAATGTACTTAGGGGCCTCCTGGTTTTTCCATCTTTTCCTAACACAAACAGTCAACATAACCACATAGAGACTCACAATCAGTGAGCCATTGGCTCTCTTTCTGCAAAGAGCTGCCAGCCTGTGAAGTGGCAACACATCCTCTTCCTGACTCATTGAGCAGCAAACTACTCTGCTGAGACCATGAGGTTGTAGATAGATTTCACCATTCTGTGTTCCAAATGGCAAAGAAATAGCAATCATTATAGCGAGATCATTGCTCACAGTGCAGGCAATTCAGCCAATGGTCTGGTGATTTATTTTTCTGTTTTTAGTGAAGAGAAATGTAAACCAGCTTAACAACATTGAAGATGCTTTAAAATAATGACAGCAATTCCCCAAGAGCAGAAAAAAGAAGTGTTTATTCATAAGAGCTCTCTGTTTTTATGCTTTCCTCTATTAGCAAAATTAAAATATTTGGATGAATGTTAGTGATTATATGTAACAGAAATCAGTGACCAAGACCAATGACAAGGTATGCACCATGGTGCACACATTCAAAGAACATCAGCGATTACAGTTTAGTAGAGGTAAAGAGAAGGAAGACTGCAGAAGAAAGCCAAGTGCCAAGATGAGGGAAGCACAGGGAGGTTCACTTAAATTACATGGGCAGAGGGGCAAAGATTACTTGAGAGAGCAAATTTAAATGGAGTGATGTAGATGGGAGAATAAGAGAAGAGGGAACATTGCAGGAACAGAGAAAGTATATGTATAAATCTTAATACAAGAAAAGCATGGCACATTAAAAAACTATACCATAAGAAGAAAGGAAGCAGTTTTATATAGTTCACATTAAGGAATCTGCTTTCTGTGTGTGCATTGACAATGGGTACGTGAAGGCGTGAATTAATTAAACTTGCATTTTAGGCAAAGCATAATGACTGAACTTTGCAGAATTGATAGAACAGTATAGGATTGCGAAGAACACAACTAGGAGATTAGTATTCAAATAAAAGAGGAAAATGATTGTTTAAACTAAGGTGATGAATCAACGTAGAGTTAAAAGTGTCCAATAACACTTCCGGATGTTAATACCTACTTCCAAGAAGATTCCTTCACCGAGATTGTACCCATGAAAGATACATATCTGCTGAGATATGTAACACATGCATTATTACAGTAGATTAATTTCTGTGGATGGTAATGCATGCTTACATCCAGGTGGTCAGTTTCACTTTATGGTTCTCTAAGCAGAAAAAGTAGTGACATGCTAGAGTGATTGAGACTTGGGAGCATTATGCAGTTTTCAAAAATTGTTTTGTGCTAATATTTTATTCTCTTGAATACTATGGTCCTAAAAAACAAAGTACAAAGCAGGGAATAATTAGATGAGTATAATTTTTCCAGACTGGAGCGATAGCACAGTGGGCAGGGTGTTTGCCTTGCATGCGGCACAATTCCTCCGCCCCTCTCAGAGACTCCGGCAAGCTACCGAGAGTATCTCGCCCACATGGCAGAGCCTGGCAAGCTACCGGGGCATATTGGTATGCCAAAAACAGTAACAACAAGTCTCACAATGGAAACTTTACTGGTGCCCACTCAAGCAAATCGATGAGCAATTGGATGACAGTGATACAGTGATAATTTTTCCAAAGTTACTTTTTTTAAGATCCTTTGGGTTTCTTGTGGTTTATAGAATGAGATGAGTTTGTCAGTAAAATTACTGGGAGGAATTTCATTGATATAGCTTACTAGAAAACAATATGATTTCCAGGTATACAAAGATTAAGAAAATATGCCTTTCATGAACCATTCTAAGGAAGGTGTATGAGGATTTGCATTAGTGAAAAATGAAGATCAAAGAAAGGAAACCTGAGAATGCAGGAAACTTTGTTTGATCCTAGCAGTAGCCACTAACCCTAGAAAGAAAATATACTCTATGATAATACAAAATCAAAATGTGGGTCAATATCCACGTAGAAGTAGCCCACCTTAGGGGCTAGAGTGATAGCACAGAGGGTAGGGCATTTGCCTTGCATGCAGCCGACCCGGGTTTGATTCCCAGCATCCCATATGGTCCCTTGAGCCCTGCTGGTGTAATTCCTGAGTCCAGAGCCAGCAGTGACCCCTGTGCATCACCAGGTGTGACCCCAAAAGAAAAAAAATAGAAGTAGCCCATATAAGGGAAAGGATAGAGACTGAAATATTTAAAGGATATATTTTAACACAACATTTGAAAAAAGGAATAATTATAGATATTTCTGGCAAGATTGACAAAAATGATAAAGTCTATGGTAATAATATAAAATAATTTTTAAATTTTGTTTTGAAAATCTAGCATTAGATCATAGAGTGTAAGAGAAAGAAATGTGTTTGTCCTTGAGCCAAGTGGTAAGCTACTTTGTGTGTCTTAGTAGCCATCAAATTAATGTAGTATCTGAAGAAATGTGATGTTTGCATATTAATGGACTGAGCAGTGAAGAAAATCTAACACATAATAGAATATTACTGTATGCCATGGTTAACATATATAATTCGTACAACCATGCCACAGATGTATATGATTTTCTTCCTCTTAAATGTGAAACAAAGAAAAAAGAACATTAGGTATTTTGTAAAAATATGTTAAATTAACACAAAATTTTGAAAAATTAAAACATATATTTATGGCTTATGATATTTAGAGTAAAATTAGTGATCAGTCATGTTCTAAAGCAAAGTGCTAACGCTATTAAAACTTCACAATGCATAAGACATAGGTGGTTAAAGAAAGCTGATAGAACAAATGGAACAAAAAATGGCAGAAACGATAAATATTCTTATAAGTATAGGTAAATTTGATTGATCAGTAACTGAGGCATTAGAGTTAATTGGGATTATAAATATAGTTATATTAATATAAGATCCTAAAGAAGGAGATTGAGGAAAGGGGAAATATATGGGTTATTTATAATTAAATTTTTAATACAGATGTCAAATAATCATATAAAAATTCTCCTTGTCATTTAGTACCAGTGAAGCACATTGCAAGAATGAAATGCCAACAAACACTATATGTGATATACATAACAACAAAACAAAACCATAGACAACAAATAGCAGAACAAAAAACAAATGTTGGCAGGGGTAGGTGAAAAGGAAACTATGGTTCAAAGAGAAATGTCACCTTGTCTAGCCTCTATGGAAAAAATATGGAGATATCTCAAAAAAGTAAGAATGAATCTTCCATTTGACCCAGCTATTCCACTTCTTAGATTCTACCCCCAAACATAAAACCATTCATTTGAAAAGATATAGGCACACCTATATTTTTTGCAGCTTAGAGTACAATAGTGAAGAGATGGAAACAACCCAAATATCCAAAATCAGGAGAATGAATAAAGAAAATTGTGGTACATATGCACAATGGAATGCTATGCATTCGTAGAAATAATAAATTCATGGAGTTTATAGTAACTGTTATGGGTTTGCAGAGCATCATGTTGTGTGAAATAAACTAGAGTAGGACAGAGTCAGAATTATTTCATACATCTTTGGTATATAGAGAAACGAACTAAAGATATGGACAATATCCATCAACAATGAACCTTGACAACTGGAGCCTAGACATGAGAGTGCAAGACTTGGGAATGGGGTGGGGGAGGGGAAATTGACAGATTGCCTGGAAGCATCACTGGAATATATTTGGAGTGTTTCGTGTGTGGCTGTGGCTTAGGGAGGTAGCAGTGTGGACTAACACCATAGCAATAAATGAATAATAGGGGAGAGGAGGGAAAGAAAGAATGTTAGATGTGATAGGAAGATAGAATCCACCATGAGGATTTTGGTGGCAGGGTCGCCAGTAACTTTGTATATCAATATCAGAAACTTGAACACTATTGTAACTATATAACCTAAGCTAAACTAAAATATTAAAGAAAATACTAGAGGAAATTAAAACATAATAAAATAAAATAAATTGATGTCAAACAATTTTGTCAAGCAGTGGTTCTTTAAAATTATATCAACATTAGCGACGTTATCCAGGGCTTCAGTTTGCTCTTTGATCCCAGGTTAGTCAAGGACCCTGGCTGCCCTCCCCACGCCTTGAACCCAGAGCCCTCCCCACCTCTCTTTCCCGGGCTGCCACCCCACATGCTCGTGTATGCCGTTCTCCAGGGCTGAGGCTTTGCTTCCAGTTCCAAGTGTGTGTCCCCCAGTCGGCACCCCACCCACTTCGCAGCAGTAGGCATGGCCTCCACATAAGTGGGCATGGCCTATTTTTGAGCAGGCGGCCACTCACGCAGCCGCAGTTATTTTCACCTTTCCTTGCGCTCTGGACTCACATCTTTATCTCCATTACCTTATTCTCAGGACAATATCCTGGCCATCACAAACACATTAGGCCAATAGTCCATGGTCTATTCTTATTGCACCATAATACTGGCATCACAAGAAGCTCTATAAGTCTAATATTAAAGAACACATCCTCTGAAAGCTTCACTAGAGACCTCAAATAAGCTGCTGAGGAGCACCAGAGAGGAAGGTGAAACTCTAGAAGGGGGGAAAGGTGACCACCATAAACCGAGCTCATCAGAACCCTTTCTCGAAAATAGAGGGGAAGAATGATAGCAAACTGGAAGGTCCCACCACCAAACTACCTCAAAAACACGAAGAAACAACGAAAATCCCCATCACAAGGAGAAGATGATGAAAAGGGTACAGACGCGTCAACAAGCATTAACCACAAATACGATCTCTCCAATAAAGAATTCAGAGATATAATATTGAAGATGTTCAATGAACTCAAAGAAATGTATCAACGGACATCCAGTAAATTAAAAGAGGACATGAAAGAAACAATGGAATGGACAGCCCTCAATAGTAGAATGGCTACAGCCAAATTCAGAATCAGAGAGCTTGAAGATGAGCTGCAGGAAACTTACAGGCAACAACAAGCAATGGGGAAAGACCTCTAGGGGATGATTTCAAGAGGAAAACATTAGAATCATCAGAGTACCAGAAGGACAGGGAGACAACCCCAATGAAAAAGTCACAGTTAAAAGTATCATTGCTGAAAAGTTCTCAGAGCTGGAATAAAGTCCAAAAGTCCATGACTTTCTTTTATGCTAATAATCAGAGAGAAAAAAGCGATATGAAAAAAGCAATCCCCTTCACAATCATGCCGCAGAAAAATCAAGTACCTCAGAATCAGCTTTATCTAAGGAGGTAAAGGACGTATACAAAGAAAACTACAAAACGCTACTTCAAGAAATAAAAGAGGACACAAGGAAATGAAAATATATCCCCTGCTCATGGATTGGGAGAATTAACATTGTCAAAATGGAAATACATAGCAAATACAAATTCAAAGTATTATCCAAAGCATAATACAAATTCAATGCAATCCCTATAAGGATACCCATGAAATTCTTCAAAGAAATGGAGCAAACACTCCTGCAATTCATATGTAACAATAAGACCCCACGAATAACCAAAGAAATTCTGAGGAAAAAGAAGATGGGAGGCATCACCTTCCCCAACCTCAAACTCTGCCACAAAGCAGTAATAATTAAAACAGCATGGTACTGGAACAAAAGCAGAACTGCAGATCAATGGAACAGGGTTGAATATCCCAACACACACCCTCAAACATATGATCATCTAATCTTGATAAGGGAACAAGAAATGTGAAGTGGAGCAAAGAAAACCTCTTTAACAAATGGTGCTGGCAAAACTGGACAGTTATATGCAAAAAAAAAAAAATCGGGCTCAAACCTCTACTTAACACCACGCACAAAAGTCAGATCAAAATGGATTAAAGACCTCAACATCAGATCAGAATCCATCAGGTACATTGAAGACAAGGTCAGCAAAACCCTCCACAATACTGAAGCTAAAGAAATCTTTAAAGGTGACATACCATTGGCCAAGCAAGTGGAAACAGAGATAAACAAATGGGACTACCTTAAACTACCTTAAACTGAGATGCACCTCAAAAGATACAGTGACCAGAATACAAAGACAGTCTACAGAGTGGCAAAGGATATTCACTCAATAACCAACTGATAAGGGGTTGATATCAAGGATATACAAGGCACTGGTTGAACTCTACATGAAGAAAATATCCAACCCCATCAGAAAATGGGGTGTGGAAATGAACAGAAATTTTCACAAAGAAGAAATCTGAATGGCTAAAAGACACATGAGAAAATATTTCACATCACTAATCATGAGGGAGATGCATATTAAAACAATAATGAGATATCATTTCACATGACAGAGACTGGCCCATATCCAAAAGAACAAAAGCAACAGGTGTTGGCACGGATGTGGGAAGGAAAAGACTCACTCTCTTTCACTGCTGGTGGGAACGCCGACTGGTTCAGCCCTTTTGGAAAACAATATGGACAATTCTCAAAAAATTAGAAATTGAGCTCCCATTTGACCCAGCAATACCACTCCTGGGAATATATCCCGAAGAGGCAAAAAGATATAGTAAAAATGAAATCTGCACTTGTATGTTCATTGCAGCACTCTTCACTATAGCCAAAATCTGGGGGGAAAAAGAGTGCCCCAAAACAGATACCTGGTTAAAGAAACTCTGGTACATCTACACAATGGAATACTATGAAGCTGTTAGAAAAGATGACGTCATGAAATTTGCATATAAGTCGATCAGCATGGAAAGTATCATGTTAAGTGTAATGAGTCAGAAAGAGACATAGAAAGATCGAACTCATTTGTGGAACATAAAGTAACAGAATGTGAGACTAACACCCAAGAGTAGTAAAGATCTAAAGTAGTAAAGTAGTAAAGTACCAGGAGGTTGGCTCCATGGCTTGGAAACTGGCCTCATATGCTGGGGGAAAAGGCAACTGAGATAGAGAAGGGAACTCTAAGTGGAGGATGTTGGGAGGACCCATTCGGGGTGAAAGATGCATGCTGAGAGTAGACTAGAGACCGAGCATGTCGGACACTAAATACCTCTATTGCAAACCACAACATCCAAAAGGAGAGAGAACAAAGGCAAATACCCTGCCACAGAGGCAGAGTGGGGCATTGGGGGATGGAATGGGGGTGGTGGGAGGGATACTGGGAACATTGGTGGAGGAGAATGGGCCCTGGTGGAGGAATGGGTAAACAATCACTGTATGACTAAAATGCAAACACAAAAGTTCATAAGCTTATAACTATACCTCAGGGTGATTAACTAATAAAAAATTTAAAATATATATCAACTTGAATCACTGTTATCCCGTTGCTCATCGATTTGTTCGAGCGGGCACCGGTAACATCTCCATTGGGAGACTTCTTGTTACTGTTTTTGGCATATTGTATATGCCACAGGTAGCTTGCCAGGCTCTGCCTTTTGGGCGGGATACTTTCAGTAGTTTGCTGGGTTCTCCGAGAGGGACAGAGGAATCAAGCCCGGATTGGTGGCATGCGAAGCAAATGCCCTACCCACTGTGCTATCGCTCCAAATAAGAAAATAAACTCTTAAAAAAATCCAAATTCTCTATTTGTATATAATTTTCTTAAAAGAATTGACTTCTAAAATCACACTTAGAAAAATAAATAAATAAATCATGATCACGATCTCAAAATCCCGGTTAATCTTCGATCTCTCAAGCAGGCTCAGTAACCTCTCATTTTTTTAAATTTATTTATTTTTAATTAGAGAATCACCGTGAGGGTACAGTTACAGATTTATACACTTTTGTGCTTATACTTCCCTCATACAAAGTTCGGGAACCCATCCCTTCACCAGTGCCCATTCTCCACCACCAGTAAACCCAGTGTCCCTCCCACCCTCCCCAATCCCATATCCCCCCCACCCCACCCTGCCACTGTGGCAAGGCATTCCCTTCTGTTCTCTCTCTCTAATTAGCTGTTGTGGTTTGCAATAAAGGTGTTGAGTGGCCGCTGTGCTCAGTCTCTAGCCCTCATTCAGCCCGCAACTCCCTTCCCCCACATGGCCTTCGACTACAATGTAGTTGGTGATCGCTTCTTTGGGTTGACCTTTCCCCGGAACGTGAGGCCAGCCTCGAAGCCATGGAGTCAACCTCCTGGTACTTATTTCTACAGTTCTTGGGTGTTAGTCTCCCACTCTGTTATTCTATATACCATAGATGAGTGCAATCTTTCTATGTCTGTCTCTCTCTTTCTGACTCATTTCACTCAGCATGAAACTTTTCATGCCCATCCACTTAACTACAAAATTCTTGACCTCCTTTTTTCTAACAGCTGCATAGTATTCCATTGTATAGATGTACCAAAGTTTCCTCAACCAGTCATCCGTTCTGGGGCATTCGGGTTTTTTCCAGATTCTGGCTATTGTAAACAGTGCTGCGATGAACATACATGTGCAGATGTTGTTTCGATTGTACTTTTTTGCCTCTCTGGGATATATTCCCAGCAGTGGTATTGCTGGGTCAAATGGGAATTCAATATCTAATTTTTTGAGAGTCATCCAAATTGTTTTCCAGAAGGGCTGAACCAGTCGGCATTCCCACCAGCAGTGAAGAAGGGTCCCTTTCTCCCCACATCCTCTCCAACAGCGGTTGCTTTTGTTCTTTTGGATGTGTGCTAGTCTCTGTGGTGTGAGGTGGTATCTCCTGGTTGTTTTGATCTGCATCTCTCTGATGATTAGTGATGCAGAGCACTTTTTCATGTGCCTTTTGGCCATTCGTATTTCTTCCTTGGTAAAGTTTCTGTTCATTTCTTCACCCCATTTTTTGATGTGGTTGGATGTTTTCTTCTTGTAGAGTTCAACCAGTGCTTTATATACCATTGATATCAACCCCTTATCTGATGGGTATTGTGTAAATATCCTTTCCCATTCTGTGGATATTCTTTGTATTCTGGTCACTGTATCTCTTGCGGTGCAGAAGCTTTTTAGTTTAATGTAGTCCCATTTGTTGATCTCTGTTTTTACTAGATTGCTTAGTTCCGTGTCACCTTTGAAGATACCTTTATCTTCAATGTCGTGGAGGGTTTCGCCGACCTTGTCTTCAATGTACCTTATGGTTTGTGGTCTAATGTTGAGGTCTTTAATCCATTTTGATCTGACTTTTGTGCATGGTGTCCGGTCAAGGTCTAAACCCATTTTTTTGCATGTGGTTGTCCAGTTGTGCCAGCACCATTTGTAAAAGAGGCTTTCCTTGCTCCACTTCACATCTCTTGCTCCCTTATCAAAGATTAGATGGTCATACATTTGGGGTTGTGTGTAGGGATATTCCACCCTGTTCCATTGGTCTATGGCTCTGCCTTTGTTCCAGTACCATGCTGTTTTAATTGTTACTGCTTTGTAGTAAAGTTTGAGGTTGGGGATGGTGATGCCTCCCATCATCTTTTTCCCAAGAATTGTTTTAGCTATCCTTGGACGTTTGTTATTCCATATGAATTTTAGGATTGCTTGATCCATTTCTTTGAAGAGTGTCATGAGTATATTTATAGGGATCGCATTGAATCTGTATAATGCTTTAGGGAGTATTGCCATTTTGACAACATTGATTCTCCCTATCCACGAGCAGGGTATATGTTTCCATTTCCTCATGTCCTCTTTGATTTCATGGAGTAGCGTTATGTAGTTTTCTTTGTAAAGGTCTTTTACTTCCTTGGTTAAGCTGATTCCGAGGTACTTGATTTTCTGGGGCACGATTGTGAATGGGATTGCTTTTTTCATGTCCCTTTCCTCTGCCTCATTGTTTGCATATATGAAGGCCATGTTTTTTTGGGTATTGATTTTGTAGCCTGCAACTTTACTGTATAAGTCTATTGTTTCTAAGAGTTTCTTAGTAGAGGTTTTAGGCTTCTCTAGATATAGTATCATGTCGTCTGCAAATAGTGAGAGTTTGATTTCTTCCCTTCCTATCTGGATGCCCTTAATCTCTTTTTCTTGTCTAATAGCTATCGCAAGTACTTCCAGTACTATATTGAAGAGGAGTGGTGAGAGTGGGCATCCTTGTCTTGTGCCTGATCTCAGAGGAAAGGCCCTTAGTTTTTCCCCGTTGAGGATAATGCTTGCCGTAGGCTTGTGATAGATGGCTTCGACTATCTTGAGGAAAGTTCCTCCAAACCCCATTTTGGCGAGGACTGAAGATAGAAGACCTGGAATACCTGAATAGACCCATCAATGTTAAGGAAATTGAAACTGTAATCAAAAATCTCCCCAAAAACAAAAGCCCAGGCCCAGATGGTTTCACTGGCGAATTCTTCCAAACATTTAAAGAAGACCTATTGCCTGTTCTCCTCAAACTTTTCCAGGAAATTGAAAAAACAGGAACTCTCCCAAACAGTTTCTATGAAGCACATATCTCCCTAATACCAAAAGCAAACAAAGACACCACTAAGAAAGAAAATTACAGACCAATTTCCCTGATGAACACCGATGCGAAGATCCTCAACAAAATACTAGCAAATAGGATCCAACAACTCATCAAAAAGATCATACATCACGACCAAGTGGGATTCATCCCAGGGATGCAAGGATGGTTTAACATTCGGAAATCAATCAACATAATCCAGCATATCAACAAAAGTAAAGACAAAAACCATATGATCATATCAATAGATGCAGAGAAAGCATTTGACAAGATCCAACATCCTTTCATGAGTAACCTCTCATTTTGATCTTTCCATGAGATCTTAGAATTCTATCTGGATTCTGCCCTCCCAATGATGATGTCACACTGGGGGGCTCTTTCAGGGTCAGGGGAATGAGATCCAGCTTGTTACTGGATTTAGCATATGAATACACCATGGGAAGCTTGCAAGGCTGTCCCATGTGGGCAGAAAACTCTCAGAGGCTTGGCAGTTTCTCCCAGAGGAAAAAGTAGGCTACAGGATTCACGAGACCGCACGCTTCAGAGAGTTTGCTTTTAAGTCTCTCTCTGGATGTTGGCCGTTGATGGGATTACACACACCTGGGTTCCTCTGCCGGTACCTTCATGCATGAGGCCTGTCCAAACATGTGGAGAGGGGCCTCGAGCATGGCTGTAGCCAGGTTCCATGGTCTTCGGCCGCTGGGAGCTCTGCTTGGGGTGGGGAGGGAAGCTGGAGCCCATCCCCTCCCAGGGGCCCCAGGGAAGACAGCCAGGCATGTGGGCAAGAGACTCTCTGCCATGTACATATATATGTTATGAAATAACAGTTGTTATTTAAATAAAAGTTGAAATAGCTCTGTATTTATATCCTCTCTATATACATACATACATAAACTGTGTATCTATGTCTATATACATGCCTGCATATTTTCTTTATATATTCTGAAAAACTTAGAGTAAATAGTAGATATTATTTTCATTTCCTTTTCACTTATTTCAGTAAAGAAAGGAATAGAGAGGAGGGGAGGGATAGGGAAGGAAGGAGAAAATGAGGGTGGGAAAGAAGAAGGAATATGGGGGAAGGGAAGAAGGGATAGAGAAAGGGGAAGGAAATGAGAGAGGAAAGAAAGGAAGGAGGAAAAGAAGGAAGGAGAAGAGCAAGGAGGGAGGGAGAAAGGAGGGAAGGAAAGAATGAAGGAAGGTAAGATGGAGGGAAGGAGAGGAAGAGAAGAGTGATGGGAGGAAGGGAGGAAGGAGAAAAGGAAAGTGGCAGGGAGGAAAGGCAGTGTGGAAAAAGATGGGTGGTGGGAAGGGAAGATGTGAGGAGGGAAGGATTAGAGGAAGGAAAGGAAGGAAGAATTGGAGGAAGGAAAGAAGGAAAGAAATAAGGAAGGAAGAATGAGAGAAAGAAAGAAAGGAGGAAAGGAAGAAAGGGTAGGAGGAAGAAGAGGGGGAAGAGAAGAAAGAGAAAAGGAGGGGAGTAAGAAAGAAGGGATGGAGGGGAGGAAGAAAGAAGGGATGGAGGAATGGAAGGAAAGAAAGGATGGAGGAAAGGAAGGAAAGAAGGGATGGGGAAAGGAAGGAAAGAAGGAAAGAGGAAAGGAAAGGGAGGGAAAGAAGAAAGAAGAAAGTGTGTGTACTAAAATTATTACTCATAGTATCAATCACTAATACCTTACTAATCACTGCCTCTATCAGTATTGTATTCTTTTGGCAAATAATCAGAAAGGATAAGTATAATCAAGACAGATAAATAGGAAATCATAGTCATTATCAAATTATTCATGCAACACATTTGCTAGATGTAAGTGCGATGATGGGGCTGAAGATCACTGATAAATAAGAGACTGTCCTTCTATTCAAAAAGGTCATGATTCAGCTATCAAGATAATTATTTAAATAGATATCCTAACCAATTAGGAATTCTGACAATTTGAGAAGCCTGCACATGGTGAGAGGCAGTTAAATGAAAACCGTTTTTCTTCATCTGCCTCTTTTCAGCTGGGGAAATATTTGAGGGAGAAGGTGATCAAAAATTTGCAGATGCTGGAGCTGGAGTGATAGCACAGCAGGTAGGGCGTTTGTCTTGCATGCAACTGATCGGGATTCGATTCCCAGCATCCCATATGGTCCCCTGAGCACCGCCAGGGGTGGTTCCTTGAGTGCAGAGCCAGGAGAGACCCCTGTGCATCGCCGGATATGAGCCAAAAAGAAAAAAAATTGCAGATGCTAAAAGTCATTATTATTATGACTTTTTATGGAATAGAATGGTTATATGTATGTTTTTAAAGCAGAATGAGAAAAACTGGCTTTTATATTCTTTGTGGGGTGAGGAAGGGAAGTCAGTTGCTCAGTTCTTTAGATCTATTAGTTGGCTACAATGGACCAGGATCATATATGAAATATGATTCAAACATACCTTCCCCTTAGCCCCACACTAGGTGATTGAAATAAAGTACAGATACCCCAAATGATTAAATAAATCATCATCATGTAAATCTCACAGGCACTAGTATTAAGTTCTAAATCAGGGTGGGGAACTTTTTTTCTGACAAGAGTCATCTGCATAGTTATCACATAGCTCATGGGCCACACAATATAGGCAGATGGACTGTGGGCAGTCAATGAAAAGCAAAGTGTCTATTCTGTCCTGTATTACTGCCAGACCACAGATACCCTTGGGTTTAATTTCCCTGTCCCTGTTCTAGAGAAACAAATAAGGAAGGAAAGCACATTACCTACGAAAACAAAGCAATAGTTACCACAGTCCAGTAAGATCTATTGTTTTAAAATTTTTCTTCCAGTGAGGAAAAAGCACCCTTACCCACAGATACCAGATGGAAGGACCAAACTGAGACCATGATCATTGGAGGTGGCTGTGTCAGTCTGGCGTATCACCTGGCCAAGATGGGGATGAAAGATGTGGTGCTCCTGGAGAAATCGGAGCTCACTGCAGGCTCTACCTGGCACGAAGTAAGAAAAGCACCTGGCTCTGTCCTCACACTGAATCTGTGATGCAGTTCCTTCGCTTCCCACCGCCCACTGCAAGCCCTTCATGCATGTTTACATTCATTTTAAGTTTCAGTTTTCACCAAGGCATGGTTTATAACATAACAAACAACATATATACTAAAGGAAGCATCACTGAAAGTCAAATTCTGCCATTATCCTATTCAATCCCACTTCCCCTTCTCTCTTCTCCCTTTTTTAAAAAAAAATTTTATTTTGAGTCACTGTGACAAAAGTTACAAAGCTTTAAGGTTTAAGTCTCAGTCATATAATGATCAAACCCCCATCCCTTCACCAGTGTCCCTGTCCCCCCACCAAGAACCCCAATATACCCTCCTCCCACTCCCCCCCCACACCTGAGTGCCAATGATCTTCACTTTATTCTCTCTATATTTTGGATACATTCAATATTTCAACAGAGAACTGACTACTATTATTTGGAATTTTCCCCCAACAATCAAACCTGCTGAAAAGGAATCATTTGATAGTTTGTTTTCCATTGCTGAGAATGAAGATTATAGGCTGCTATCAATGCCACGCGGTTTTGGATTTCTGTTGTTTTAACTCAGTTTATAGTCTAGATGCATTCCTATAAGTCTCTGGGTGCCAAAATGGGTTAGTAGCCCTCCCGGATCATAGTCTTTAAGGAGCAGAAAATAAATAAATAAATAAATAAATAAATAAATAAATAAATAAATAAAATCATACTTAAAAAATGTTCCTTAAAGTGAATGTTTTTCTGTCTTGGTAGTAAATAACAAAAAGTGGAATTGTTGGGCTTTAGGTTAGCTCAATTTTAAGCTTACTGAGAACTGTTTTCCATACTGTTTTCCAAAGGGTTGAACCAGACAACATTCCCAGCAGCAGAGATGAGACTTCCTTTTTCACCACATCCCTGCCATCATCAGTTGTTTCCATTATTTTTGGTACATGCCATCCTCACTGGTGAGAGACTGTATCTCACTGTCATTCTGATTTGAATTTCCGTAATTCTAAGTGATGGTGAGCATTTTATCATGTGCCTATTGGCCATTTGTTGGTCTTCTCAACCTCAATTATGTTTCAGAATAGTATTTGAAAAGTGAAAAATAAGGCGAAATAATTTTTGTTTTGGAAGAACATAATCAGTTACGTGGGGCTCCACAGAAATTACCATTTTTAAAAATTTTTTTTAAAATTTATATTTCATTTCATTTAACAACACTAAATAATGAGGTATATAAATGTTTTAATCATAGACTTTTACTCGATACAATAACTATATATTACAACTAGCATCTTACAAAGAAGACAGCACCATTTTGCCGAAAATTTTACTGCCATCCAACAGAAAATTACATCACTATATGAAACCACCAAATATTGCAACTTTAAGGGTCTATCTACAGTTTTATTTTTTTCTTTAAATGCTATCACGTTGACTTTTGTGTTCAAGTAAGTTTCAAGTTCATTTGTACTTGAAAAGTCTCCTATAGATGTACATATAATGTATATATATATATACACACATATATATAACAGCTAAAAGAAAGCAGAAGACCCTAGAAGAATTTGAGTACTGTGTGGTTTCTAGGCTGATTTTTTAATGAAAAATAAGATAATTTATTAATTTTAAACAAACATGCAAAATATACTGTCACAAAAAATATTTTATTGGTAATTTTACATAATGATAAATGGGGCAGTTATATAGAAAACTAGTTTGGATAATGTTAGAAAACCACTATTCATTTTTTATGTGAATCCAGAAGTGAGATTCTTTAGTACAATGAGAATGTCTATCCGAAATTGGAAGAAGAAATTGTTAAGTTTTGTCACATCTACAGAGGAAAATGAAGTCTGTGAAAGATTGTAGTTCAAGGTTATGCTTCATATTATAAAACCAGTTGCATAATTAAAAGCATTAGACTCATAACTAAAAAATTTAAATATCAAATAAATAATATAAAATGTAGAAAATATTACTTATACTTGGATAATAGATTATAAAAGGTCAGAATATATTATCCCAATCTTGTTGGAAATATATGCATACATATGTATAACAAAATGTTAGCAATTAACTCAGGGATGTACTTCTCAGGTTTATATTTTCATTAGTTTTTTTCATTTGTATTTCTTAAATCTCCAATGAAAGTGTTTTGTTCAGCTGGGTAGAACTCTTATTTTATTTGTTTCTTGTTTGTTTGTGAGTGAGACCCAGTGGTGCTCAAGGCTTACTCCTGACTCTGGCTCAGGGATCTTTCCTGGAAGGCCTTTTTGGGGGAATCATTTGGGGTGCCTGGGTTTAAACACGGATCAGGCTTGAGCAAATTCTTACCTACTGTATTATTGCTGTGGCTTCTATAGAATTCTGTATTTCATCTTTTTCTGATTTTTAATTTTATTTTTAATATCTAAGCACTGCTATTTGCAATGCTGTTAATAACAAAGTTTCAGGAACATAATGTGCCCACATGGAACCCACCTTCAGAGTGTCGTGTTACTCCACCATTATCTCCAGGTGCCCACTCACTTTCCTTTCTCTACCTTCTTAACAAACTTAGTTCCTTCCATAGACTGAAAAATCCTATTTCTTATATTGTTAAAGGAGAACCAAAACCTTTATCTGAATTCAGAGAGAGAATATGCCAGGTGGCTTGAGAAATAATTGCTTGTTCTGGAAAGATAGCTCAGGGTTCATTTTCAGCACCGCATCCTTGTCATAGCTCAGGTCATGTTTGTTTCCTGTATTACAGGGCCATGCTGGGGCAACATCACCAGTTCCTAGCAGGGAAAGTCCAGCCTGCTGGCTAAGTGTAATGGGAGTGACCCCTGGATGCCTGGGAGGTACCCCCCAAAGAAATGATGGCTTAAAGATACCAGAGTATTATTCTATGAAAATGTATTTCAATGGTGAAATATTAGTATAAAATGTTTGTTTATAGCGATTGCATGAAAGAATATTTGTCATAAGAATTTGGGGAAGGTCTCAGTGCTAAGGAGACATGATAGTTAGCCATACCTGGCTGTTTGGTCAGACCATGTGCTGCTGGGATAGAACACAAAGCCACATGCCTGTCTAGCATGTGCTCCAGCCTTTGAGCAATGTCTCCTGCCCTGGAGTAAAATTCAGCCAGAAATCCTCAAAGCTAAGAAAAATATAATACATTCCAAGTTTCCCCATTCCTAAATTGATATGTAAGAACCACCACAGATTGTAAATTAATTTTTTCCAACATTGAGCCCATCACCAAAATTGAGGAATTGAGACTATAAAAAACTTGACCTGATCAAAATGTATTCCAAAATGTTTTTTGTGAGAGAACTGTTGAAGAGTTGTGGCATTATCTTTTTTCCATTCTCCTCCTTCCACAAATTGGAGAGGGGAAAAAGCATATCACCTTTAGCTTAGTCAAACAAAAATGCCTTAGACTTAGACATATACTCTCTGATATAGGGGACAGGAATCTAGTCTGTTGTGTAGGCCAGAGAAAATGGAACAGAAAAGAAAAAAGGAGAGATGGAAGGTTTAGGGGGCAAAAGCGTATGTTTTTCTTGGGGCTGGGCATGGTATAAGTGTAAGGTTTACTTTCAAAGTGTTCCTATCCTAGAGGATTTCTAGAGTGGTGAAGGAAATTTATCAAAGAAATACCTTGTATCCAGCACAGGCTGCCTAACTCTTCTTGGACAACAGAAACCATAACCAGAAAACCTCAGAGGAGACTATGAATGCCGTAAGTAACACTGCATCAGGAGAGAGAATTAGTCTATGGAATATGCCAAAGCTAGATGACACCACAACACAGCATAATTGTGCCACTCAGGTAATAATTTTCTGCCTTCCCCTTCTTCCTAGGACCCAGGCCAAAGGAGCCTAATGGAGTTGTTAAGGAATGGGGAGTAGAGCTTGGACACAGTGAAGAACTCCCTAGACTCCAAGCTTCAGAGTCTGAAGCAAGTTAATTTCTGGGAAGAGACAAGAATTTGAGGTTTGGATTGTAAATGTAGTTCAGTGGCAGAGTGCTGACTTTGCTTCATGTATTAAGAATTAGAGTTATATAAATATTGGACCAAACTGCATTCTTTATTTTATTAAAGTAATATAGGAGCTATGGAACACTGAATATTTGTCAGATGAGAGCCAAGTGTGGAAAAAGTATTTTTTAATATAAATCTAGTTTCTGAGTATGAGTAGTGGAAAAAATAATGCTGATTTTAGTTGTCCTGTTTTTGAAAACATATATTTTTACTGAGGTGCCAGAATTAACTATATCACTGTAATCCCGTTGTTCATCAATTTGCTTGATTGGGCTCCAATAACACCTTCATTTGTCCTTGTCACGTACTAGTGTAGCCCAATGGCATCTCTTCGCTTCATGAACATGAAGAGCACATTGTTGTTCCTGTTTTTGGCATATCAAATACATCACGGGTAGCTTTCTAGGCTATGCTGTGCAGTAAAAAAAATTAAAAAATAAAAACTAAAAATGAAGAGGTCTCGTGATTGCGAATTAATTCATCACAGTCAGATACCTGTGAAATAACTGATTACAATGAATTGATCACAGCCAGTTATGAGAATTAACAATACTGTTAAAATAAAATATTTTTTTTCTTTTTGGTTCACACCCAGTGATGCACTGGGGTTACTCCTGGCTCATACATTCAGGAATTACTCCTGGCAGTGCTTGGGTGACTATATGGGATGCTGGAAATTGAACCCAGGTCAGCTGCATGCAAGGCAAACACCCTACCCGCTGTGCTATCTCTCCAGCCCAAAATAAAATAATTTTTATGCAAACATATTTCAAACACAACACCTACCTCCAGAAAGTCATGTCCTCCCATCTGTAATGTGTCATACTGTATTATTTTCCATCTCCAGGATATATTCCCAGAAGTGGTATTGCTGGGTCAAATGAAAGCTCGATTTCTAGTTTTTTAAGAAACGTTCATATCATTTTCCAAAAAGGCTGGACCAATCGGCAATCTCACCAACAGTGAAGGAGAGTGCCTTTCTCCCCACATCCATGCCAACATCGGTTGCTTTTGTTCTTTTTGGATGTGTGCCAGTCTCTGTGGTGTGAGATGATATACCACTGTTGTTTTGATCTGCATCTCCCTGATGATGAGTGGAGACCATTTTCTCAGGTGCCTGTTGGCCATTCAGATTTCTTCTTTGAGAAAGTTTCTGTTCATTTCATCGCCCCATCTTCTGATGGGATTGGATGCTTTCTTCTTGTAGAGTTCAACCAGTGCCTTGTATATCCTTGATGTTAACCCCTTATCAGAGAGCCTGGCAAACTACTAAGAGTAACCTGCCCACACAGCAGAGCCTTGCAAGCTCCCTGAGGTGCATCCGATATGCCAAACACGGTAAAAATAACAGGCCTCATTCCCCTGGCCCTGAAAGAAGCCTCCAATCATCGGGAAGGACAAGTAAGGAGAGTCTGCTAAAATCTCAGAGCTGGGACAAACGGAGACGTTACTGGCACCCGCTCCAGTAAATTGATGAACAATGAAATTACAGTGATACAGAGATCAGAGGGATATTTGGCGAATATCCTTTCCCATTCTGTTGACTGTCTTTAATTCTGTTCACTGTTTCTTTTGAGGTACAGAAGTTTCTTAGTTTAAGGTAATTCCATTTGTTTATCTCTGTTTCCACTTGCTTGGTCAGTGGAAACAGCTTGGTCATTTCCTCCTTCAACATACCTTTAGCTTTAATGTCGTGGAGAGTTTTGCTGACCTTTTCTTCAATTTACCTTATGGATTCTGGTTTGATGTTATGGTCCTTAATCCATTTTGATCTAACTTTTGTACATGGTGTTAGGTAGAGGTCTGGGCCCATTTTTTTGCATGTAGTTGTTCATTTTTGCCATCACCATTTGTTAAAGAGGTTTTCCTTGCTCCACTTCACATTTCTTGCTCCCTCATCAGAGATTAGATGATCATATATTTGAGGGTGTACATAAGAAAATACAACCCAATCCCATAGGTCTGTGGATCTGCTTTTGTTCCAATACCAAGCTGTTTTAATTACTACCACTTTGTAGTACAGTTTGAATTTGGGAAGGTGATACCCCCATCTTTTCCCCCAAGAATTGCTTTAGGTATTCGTGGGGCTTGTTGTTCCATATGAATTTCAGAAGTGTTTGATCAATTGGGGAGTATGGACATTTTTACAATGTTAACTTTCCCAATCCATGAGCAGGGAATGTGTTTCCATTTCTTCACATTTCCTCATGTCCTCTTTTCTTTGTAGTTTTCTTTGTATAAGTTTTTTTCCTCCTTGGTTAAGTCGATTTCGAGCTACTTGATTTTCTGAGGCATGATTGTGAGTGGGATTGCCTTTTTCGTATCACTTTCTTCTCTCTCATTGCTTGCATATAAGAAAGCCATGATTTGGGGACATTGATTTTACAGCCTGTGACTTTACTATACATTTTTCTAGGAGCTTCTTGGTAGAGGTCTTAGGGTTCTCTAAATATAGTATCATGTAATCTGCAAATAGTGAGTTTGATTTCTTCCTTTACTATTTGAATGCCCATAATGCCTTTTTTTCCAAAACAACTGCTAATAGACTTCAAGGAGTTCATGGGCAACAACACAATAGTAGTCGGAGACTTCAATACTGCCCTGTCATCTCTTGATATATCAACAACACTAAAACTCAGCAAGGAAGTACTGGCTTTGAAGAAATAAATGGAAGAAAGAGGGCTAATAGATGTATATAGGGCTTTTCATCTCCCAAAATCTGAATACACATTCTTTTCCAGTGCACATGGAACATTTTCCAAGATAGACCATGTGCTAGGCCACAAAACATATCTCAATAGAATCAGAAAGATAGAAATTGTATCAGCTCTCTTTTCAGACCATGATGCACTGAAGATAGAAGTTAATCACACACAGAAACGGAGAATCAAATCAAACACCTGGAAATTAAACAACTCATTGTTGAAAAACGAGTGGGTGAGGAAGGAAATCAAGGAAGAAATTTTAAAAATACCTAGAAACAAATAAGAATGAAGACACAAGCTACCAGAACTGTGGGACACAGCCAAAGCAGTGTTGGGAGGAAAATTTATTGTTCCACAAGCAATTCTCAGGAAGGAAGAAAGGGCCCACATAAATAACTTGACTTTACAGCTCAGGAACTTAGAAAAGGACACCACCCCCCCAAAAAAAGGAGCAGGCAGGAGGAAGTAAGTAATAAAACTTAGAGCGAAAGTTAATGACATGGAAACCCAGAAAACAATCCGAAAGATCAATGAAACCAAGAGCTGATTCTTTGAGAAAATAAAAAAGATTGATAAACCACTAGCAAGGCTCACAAAGAAAGAGAGAACCCTAATAAACCAAATCAGAAATGAAATGGGGTTCATCACAACAGAAACCAAAGAAATTCAAAAGGTCATCAGAGATTACTTTGAAAGTCTGTATGCCACAAAACAAGAGAACCTAGATAAAATGGATAGATTCCTAGATTCCTGTAACCTCCCAAGGCTGACCCAAGAAGATCTGGAATACCTTAATAGACCTGTCACCATCAAGGAAGTTGAAACAGTAATTTAAAGTCTTCCCAAAAACAAAAGCCCAGGTCCAGATAGATTCACTAGTGAATTCTTCCAAACATTTAAAGAGGACTTATTGCCAGTTCTTTTCAAGCTTTTCCATGAAATTGAAGAAACAGAAACTCTTTGAAACAGCTTCTATGAGGCACGTATCACCCTGATACCAAAAGCAAACAGAGACACCATAAAAAAGAAAAATTACAGGCCAATATCCCTGATGAACATGGATGTGAAAATCCTCAACAAAATATTAGCAAATAGAATCCAACAGTTCATCAACTGTGGCCAATTTGGATTCATCCCATTGATGCAAGGATGGTTCAACATTCACAAGTCAATCAATATAATCTATCATATCAATAAAAGACAAGATAAAACCATGTGATCATATCAATAGATGCAGAGAAAGCATTTGACAAGATTCAGCACCCATTTTGTTTTTTATGAGAACTCTCAGCAAATGGGAATTAAAGGAACTTTCTTCTATATAGTCAAGGCTATCTACCACAAGCCTAAGGCAAGCATTATCCTCAATGGGGAAAAGGTAAGATCCTTCCCTCTAAGATCAGGGATGAGACAAGAATGCCCACTCTTACCACAAGCCTAAGGCAAGCATTATCCTCAATGGGGAAAAGGTAAGATCCTTTCCTCTAAGATCAGGGATGAGACAAGAATGCCCACTCTTACCACTTCTGTTTAATATAGCGCTGAATCTGTATTTTCTTCCTTTTCTTTACTTCCCTATTCTATTATTACTTCATTATTGGTGATTGCTAGTGTTAATGTGATAGTGGATTTTCCTTGGCTGTTGGGTTCTTGAGAATTGTGTGAAAGATTTGCATACAAAACTCAGTTGATTAATGATTAGAGCTTATTGTAAAGACCAAGTAGATGGGTCCAGGTCCCTTCCCAGAGGCCCAGGTCTCTCTCCCTGTGAACGATGCCACTGGTCATGTCCCTGTCACTGCCCATCCCTGTTTTGTCCCACACAGTCTACTTACCACCCATGAACAGTGATCGGGTCCTATCCCTTACACTGAACTCTACCCCTTGTATACTTTCCTCGATCTCCAGCCATAGCCACCTGGGCGAAATCTCTATGCTCAGCACCCACCGCTGGGCCTCCCAACCATACCCCAGAAGCTGCTGTTGTCCTGTTCTGGCTTTCCTACTCTAAGGCCTTAGTACATGTACGAATGAGACTCTTGTGCTCATAACCTATCAATTCCTGGTCATCTGAGCTCTGTTTGTATCTGGTCCTGCGTGATCTGCCTATACTAAGCCCCTGTCTGGGCTTGCAGCCCTACCTAATTCTGGAGGTCAGGGAAGAGAGAAGAGAGTCCAGAAAGCACATTGTCCAAAGCTGGCACTCTGTGCTTCCTTTTATCTTCAGCCAAATCCCATCCCCAGACATCCCATTCTCCATTCTGATTGGCTACCTGTTCTATGGGCAAGATTAAAGTGACGTAGGGCTCCACACTTTCAATCCTGCTTTATCTATAGCATTTTGTCTCCATTATCACTGATACAGTGCCCCGCATATTTAATTCTGGTGCTGTCTATCATTATTGTATTTTTAAACTGGATCAGTTATTTAAGCTGGTTGAATTTTTCTTCCAGTAATTTCTTTATTTTTGTGGTCATTACATGGAGTATGTTTTTCTTTTTTTTTCTTTTTTTTTTTATTGAATCACCATGTGGAAAGTTACAAAGTTCTCAGGCTTATGTCTCAATTATACAATATTCAAACACCCATCCCTTCACCAGTACCCATATTCCACCACCAAAAACCCCAGTATACCTCCCGCCCCCACCCTCCACCCCCAACTGCATAACTGATGAATTTCACATCATTTTCTCTTTACCTTGATTACATTCCATATTTCAACACAAAACTCACTATTGTTGTTGGAGTTTCCCCCCAAGAAGGACAGCCCTACTACCAAGGAAGCATTTGATAATTAGTTTTCCATTGCGTAGAATGAAGAGATATGTAGCCCCACTGCTTCAAGTACATAACTCTTTTTTTTCCTTTTCCCTTTTCCTTTTTTTTTCTCCCCTCATTCCCCTTCCCGCGCCTCATAGTATGGTGGACGCCACGCCGCGTTTCTCCCGAAAATGGGAAACAACCGGGAAAGAGGGATATTTCTTCTTCTCGGCCTGCGTGGGACTGTTGCTTAGTTCACAGTCTAGAGAATGGCTGCTACTTCGATTACCTTCAATATTTCAACAAAAAACTCACTGTTATTATTTGGAGTTTCCCCCCCCCCCCAAAGTCAGACCTGCTAAAAAGGAACCGTTTCACATTGCTGACAATTAAGAGATGTTAAGTCGTGGTTTTGGATTTCTATATATAGTCCAGGGAAAATTCTGCCAGAAATTGCATAGCCCATCCCACAGTCCCAGTGCATTGCTGTAAGAAGCTGCTCTGGATGCCAAAATGTGTTAGAAGGTCTCTGGAATCAAAGTCTTTAGGCGCAGAGGGTCCGTTTCGCTCTCAGCAGCTCTGGATTTATCTGGGCCGAGGGCATACTGGTAATACCCACTTCCCATGATTACCTAGGAGCTCCAAAGTGTAAAAACTGTATACCTCTGGGTTAGGAGTCTTAGAGGGTGGCTCTCACCACGTGGATATTGCTGCCGCCACCATTTTCCATGCAGAAAAACAGGGTGGAGAGGAAAGATCTATCCCCAGGCAGCGCGGAGTTGTAGCCCAGCTTACAGTCCCAGTGCATTGCTGTAAGAAGCTGCACTGGATGCCAAAATCTTTTAGAAGGTCTCTGGAATCAAAGTTTTTAGGCGCAGAGGGTCCCTACATGGAGTATTGATTTAAGTTCTTTCAAGATGTGTCTTGAGACTTTATTTAAGCTTGATTACTTGCTGGTACTAGTGTCCTTGGCTGCCAGAAAGGTGAATTTCTTTGTTTCTTCATAGTTCTTAAAGATTTGTCGGTGCTATGATTTGAGCTTCAGATTCCCAATTATCTGAAACCTGATCTGTTTCATTATTTTTCAGTAAACTGTTACTCTTTATAATCTGTTGATCTAACAATTTCTGTGTCCTTAAAATGCTTTTCAGTGGTCATGTTGGTGAATAGCTAATATTCCCATTTGCATTAATGGTTATTACGGAGGTGTTTGAGGGAAGACATTAAAATTAACAACCCTTAGAGTTGATGGGTTTGAAGATGTGCAGAAACATGGAGTTTTGGTTTCAGGGGACAGGCAGTGGTAGTTTCCTAAGTTTATGGGCAAGAATCCAGGACACAGTGTGTTCTCTTGCCTTTTAAAGAAGCTATTTTAATGCTTTTATATGTCTGATTTCAAGGCTGAAAGTTCCCTAATATACATTGCCTGACCCTGAAACATTGTGTTATTCCTGTCATTCCTTCATATTTGACTGCTAATCTAGTTGGATAGAGTATTCTTGGTTAATTGTTCATTTCATTGAGTTTTTGTGCTATCTTCATCCATTGTCTACATGAAATTTCATTTGGTGTGACTCTTTTGACCACCTCTCTTTGTTATGTAGTTTTTTTTTTATAATGGTGCTTTCAATATTCGATCTTTATCTTTGGACTTTGTCATTTTGACTATAATGCATCTTAGAGTTTTCCTATATGAAGTCTACACACTTTTGAGCCAAACTCATTCAGTTGAGTGTAGCTTTTTTGTAAAGAAAAATTTCTTTCACTTTTGAGAATATATTAGGCACAAAGGCTAGGTAGAACAGAAGTTAAGGTGCTTGTCTTGTATGCAGCTGATAAGTCCCAGATCCCATATATGACCCCAAGAAATGCAGGATCCCTAAGCAGAAAGTCCAGAATAAACCCTGAATAAACCATGAATAAACCACTGGTTTGTGCTAAAAACCAAAGCCAAATAACAAAATAAATTTGAGTTAGTATTAAAATATTATTTCTTATGCTCTAAAATTATATCATTCAGATTATTGTAGACAACTTTATTTATTTTTGAAGGGAAGTGGGCATGCTACAGGTGAGTGTAAAATTGGAGCAATGTATGCAAGAAACCATGAACAGTATTATACTGTTTATACTGAAAATTTGTATTATACTGAAAATCATGAGCAGTATTATAAATCATGGTGCTTCAAATATATGTGTGTGCCTGTATAAATTTTGAGATCAAGGGAAAAAGGACCACATATTTTTAGTGTACTCATACAATAAATAAAGAGAAATTAAATTTTGTTTATGAATATTAAGGAAGTAAATCTTGCTGTTTCTACATGCTGTTTCTACATGCTGTTTCTATATAGAGCTGATCTAAATGATACTAGAATTTCCTATATTCCACTATCTCTTTATTTTATTTTATTTTATTTTATTATTGAATCACATGAGATACAACAGTTACAAAGTTGTTCATGATTGGGTTTCAGTCTTACAATGTTCCAATATCCATCCCTTTAGCTCCACGACACCTGCATCTATGGCAGGCATTCTCTCTTTCTCTTTGTCTCTGTCTCTGTCTGTCTGCTTGTCTGTCTGTATGTCTGTCTCTCTCTCTCCCCCCTCTATTTCCTTTTGGGCATTATGGTTTGTATTACAGATATTGAAAGCTTATCATGTATATCACTTTATCTACTTTCAACACTCAGTTCTTGTCCAGAGTGATAAATTCTAAATATTATTGTCATACTGGTCCCTTCTCTATCCTGACTGCTTTTTCCCACACACACACTTTTGGCAAGCTTCCAACCATTTACCAGTTCTCCTAACTCCTGTTTTTCCAGGTCTTGGGTATTAGTCTCATTTTTTTGTAATATCTCACAAATGAATGCAGTCATTCTATTTCTATTTCTCTTCTTCTGACTAATTTCACTCAGCTTTATACTCTCCATGTCCATCTATTTATAAGAAAATATCATGACTTCATTTTTCCTAACAGCTGTGTCGTATTCCATTATGTAGATTAGATGTGCCATTGTTTCTTTATTTATTCATCTGTTCTTGCACTTGATTCTGGCAGTTATAAATAGTGCTGTAATGAACATAGATATGCAGATATTTTTATCTGCAGTGTGTTTTTATGTCCCCAGGATATATGCCCAGAAGTAGTATGCAGGTCAGATAGATGCTCAGTTTCGAGTTTTTGAGGAATGCCCATATTGTTTCCAAAGACTGAACCAGTCAGCATTTCCACTAACAATGAATGAGTCATTTTGTCCCTGTATCCACACCAGCACTAATTGTTCTTGCTGTTTTGGATGTGTGCCAGCCTCTGTGGTGTGAGGTAATATCTCATTGTTGTTTTGATTTGCATCTTCCTGATGATTAGTGATGAGGGGCATTTTTTTCATGTGCTTTTTGACCATTTGTATTTCTCTTTGAGGAAATTTCTGTTTATTTTTTCCTCCCCATTTTTATTTATTTATTTTTATTTTTTTAATAATTTATTTATTTTTAAGTAGAGAATCACCGTGAGGGTACAGTTACAGATTTATACACTTTTGTGCTTATACTTCCCTCATACAAAGTTCGGGAACCCATCCCTTCACCAGTGCCCATTCTCCACCACCCGTAAACCCAGCGTCCCTCCCACCCTCCCCAATCCCATCTCCCCCCAACCCACCCTGCCACTGTGGCAGGATATTCCCTTCTGTTCTCTCTCTCTAATTAGCTGTTGTGGTTTGCAATAAAGGTGTTGAGTGGCCGCTGTGCTCAGTCTCTAGCCCTCATTCAGCCCGCAACTCCCTTCCCCAGCATGGCCTTCGTCTACAATGTAGTTGGTGATCGCTTCTCTGAGTTGCCCTTTCCCCGGAACATGAGGCCAGCCTCGAAGCCATGGGGTCAACCTCCTGGTACTTATTTCTACAGTTCTTGGGTATTAGTCTCCCACTCTGATATTCTATATACCATAGATGAGTTCAGTCTTTCTATGTCTGTCTCTCTCTTTCTGACTCATTTCACTCAGCATGAAACTTTTCATGCCCATCCACTTAACTACAAAATTCTTGACTTCCTTTTTTCTAACAGCTGCATAGTATTCCATTGTATAGATGTACCAAAGTTTCCTCAACCAGTCATCCGTTTTGGGGCATTCGGGTTTTTTCCAGATTCTGGCTATTGTAAACAGTGCTGCGATGAACATACATGTGCAGATGTTGTTTCGATTGTACTTTTTTGCCTCTCTGGGATATATTCCCAGCAGTGGTATTGCTGGGTCAAATGGGAATTCAATATCTAAGGTTGGATGTTTTCTTCATACAAAGTTTTACCAGTGCCGTATATATCTTTGGTATTAACCCATTATCAGATAGGTATTGGGTAAATAATTTTCTCCATTTCATGAGATATCTTTGTATTTTGATCACCATTTCTTTTGAGGTACAATAGTATCTTATTTTAATGTAGTTACATTTGTTTATCTTTCTTTCCAACTGCTTTGTCAGTGGTATTTCATCTTTAGAGATGTCTTTAGCTTAATGTAAGGGGTGAGCTTATGTTTTCCTCCATGTACCTTATAGACTCAGATCTGATATTGAGGGTTTTAATCCATTTTAATTGATTTTGCTGCCTGAAATTAGAAGAGGTTTGAGTTCATTTTTGTGCATGTAGCTGCCAAGTTTTCTTATCACCACATGTTGAAAAGAATTTTTTGTTCCATTTCATATTTATTGCTTCTTTATCAAAGATTAAGTGATCATATATTTGAGAGTCTGTGTCAGAATATTCAACTCCATTCCTTTGGTCTTCAGGTCTGTCTTTATTCCTATATTATACTTCTTTAGTTACTACCACTTTGTAGTACAGTTTGAAGTTGGGGAAGATACCCCCCATGTTACTTTTTCCAAGTATTGCTTTAGCTATTTGCAGGAGGTTATTGTTTCCTTGACTTTAGGAGTATTTTACCTATTTCTTTAAAAAGTATTATGGTTTATTCTTATAGGGATTGCATTGAATCTGTATAATGCTTTGGGGAGTATTGCCACTTTGATAATGTTAATCCTGGGGATCATGAGCAAAGGTTGTGTTTCCCTATCCACATGTCCTCGTTAGTTCTTTAAGCAGTGTTTTATAGTTTTCTTTGTATGTCTTCACCTCTTCAGTTAAGCTTATTCTGATTTAATTGATTTTATGTGACACAATAGTGAATGGGTTGTTTTTTAAGTATCTCTTTCTTCTATTTCATTATTTGTATATAGAAAAAAACATGGACTTGTAGGTATTGATCTGGTAGCCTGCCACTTTACCCTTGTTTCTAGGAGCCCTTTGGCAGAGGTTTTAGAATTTTATAATTATAGTATCATATATTCTGGAAATTGTAATGGCTTGGCTTCTTCATTTTCTATCTAGAAGCCCTTGATATCTTTTTATTGCCTAACTGCTATGGCCAGTACTTCCAGGACTACATTGAATAGCAGAGGGAAGAGTGAGCAACCTTTTCTTGTGCCTTATCTTAAGGAAGAAGGCTTATCAATTTCAACATTTTTGTCTTGTGGTAGGTAGCTTGACTATATTGCTTAAAAAATTGTTTTTTATTGACTCATAGTGAAATACACACAAGTTTGTTCATGATTGGGTCTCAGTTACACAATGTTCCAACTTCATCAGTGCACATTTCCTACCACCAATGTCCCCGGTTTCTCTCTCCTGCCTCCCAGACTGCCTCAATTACAAGGACTTTTCTTCTCTTCTCTGTCTATGTCTCTGTCTATCTTTCTCTTTGCTGAGAGTATTTTTATAACCATGAATGGGTGTTGGATCTTGTCAAATACTTTCTCTTCATCTATTGCTATAGTCAGACACTTTTTACTTTTCCTTTTATTGATATGGTATATTATGTTGATTAATATTAACGTGCAAATGCTAAGCCATCCTTGCATCCCTGAGATGGAACCTCCTTGATCATGGTATATGATATTTTTGATGCAGTATTATTTTCTGGGCTGGAGTGATAGCATAGCGATTGTGCGTTCGCCTTTCACGTGGCCGACCCGAGTTCAATTCCTCTGCCCCTCTCTGAGAACCCAGCAAGCTACCAAGAGTATCAAGCCTGCGCGGCAGAGCGTGGCAAGGTACCTGTGCGTATTGGATACGCCAGACCTGTTGCCAATTTTCCTCAAGCTTTTCCAGGAAATTGAAAAAACAGGAACTCTCCCAAACAGTTTCTATGAAGCACACATCGCCCTAATACCAAAAGCAAACAAAGACACTACTAAGAAAGAAAATTATAGACCAATATCCCTGATGAACACCGATGCGAAGATCCTCAAGAAAATACTAGCAAATAGGATCCAACAACTCATCAAGAAGATCATACACCATGACCAAGTGGGATTCATCCCGGGGATGCAGGGATGGTTTAACATCCGGAAATCAATCAACATAATCCATCATATCAACAAAAGTAAAGATAAAAACCATATGATCATATCAATAGATGCAGAGAAAGCATTCGACAAGATTCAACATCCGTTCATGATGAAAACTCTCACCAAAATGGGTTTTGGAGGAACTTTCCTCAAGATAGTCGAAGCCATCTACCACAAGCCTACGGCAAGCATTATTCACAATGGAGAAAAACTAAGGGCCTTTCCTCTAAGATCAGGCACAAGACAAGGATGCCCACTCTCACCACTTCTCTTCAATATAGTACTGGAAGTACTTGCGATAGCTGTTAGACAAGAAAAAGAGATCAAGGGCATCCAGATAGGAAAGGAAGAAATCAAACTCTCACTATTTGCAGATGATATGATACTATATCTAGAGGAGCCCAAAGCCTCTACTAAGAAACTCTTAGAAACAATAGACTTATACAGTAAAGTTGCAGGCTACAAAATCAATACCCAAAAATCCATGGCTTTCCTATATACAAACAATGAGGCAGAGGAAAGGGACACAAAAAGAGAAGTCCCATTCACAATCGTGCCCCAGAAAATCAAGTACCTCGGAATCAGCTTAACCAAGGATGTAAAAGACCTCTACAAAGAAAACTATAAAACGCTACTCCATGAAATAAAAGAAGACATGAGAAAATGGAAACATATACCTTGCTCATGGATAGGGAGAATCAATATTGTCAAAATGACAATACTCCCCAAAGCATTATACAGATTCAACGCGATCCCTATAAGTATACCCATTACATTCTTCAAAGAAATGGATCAAGCAATCCTAAAATTCATATGGAACAACAAACGCCCACGGATAGCTAAAACAATTCTTGGGAAAAAGCTGATGGGAGGCATCACCCTCCCCAACCTCAAACTTTACTACAAAGCAGTAACAATTAAAACAGCATGGTACTGGAACAAAGGCAGAGCCGTAGACCAAAGGAACAGGGTGGAATATCCCTACACACAACCCCAAATATATGATCATCTAATCTTTGATAAGGGAGTAAGAGATGTGAAGTGGAACAAGGAAAGTCTCTTCAACAAAGGTGCTGGAACAACAGGACAACCACATGCAAAAAAATGGGCTTAGACCTTGACCTGACACCATGCGCAAAAGTCAGATCAAAATGGATTAAAGACCTCAACATTCGACCACAAACCATAAGGTACATTGAAGACAAGGTCGGCAAAACCCTCCACGATATTGAAGATAAAGGTATCTTCAAAGGTGACACAGAACTAAGCAATCTAGTAAAAGCAGAGATCAACAAATGGGACTACATTAAACTAAAAAGCTTCTGCACCGCAAAAGATACAGTGACCAGAATCCAAAGACTATCCACAGAATGGGAAAGGATATTTACACAATACCCATCAGATAAGGGGTTGATATCAATGGTATATAAAGCACTGGTTGAACTCTACAAGAAGAAAACATCCAACCCCATCAAAAAATGGGGCAAAGAAATGAACAGAAACTTTACCAAGGAAGAAATACGAATGGCCAAAAGGCACATGAAAAAGTGCTCTACATCACTAATCATCAGAGAGATGCAGATCAAAACAACCATGAGATACCACCTCACACCACAGAGACTAGCACACATCCAAAAGAACAAAAGCAACCGCTGTTGGAGAGGATGTGGGGAGAAAGGGACCCTTCTACACTGCTGGTGGGAATGCCGACTGGTTCAGCCCTTCTGGAAAACAATATGGACGATTCTCAAAAAATTAGAGGTTGAGCTCCCATTTGACCCAGCAATACCACTGCTGGGAATATATCCCAGAGAGGCAAAAAAGTATAATCGAAACAACATCTGCACATGTATGTTCATCGCAGCACTATTTACAATAGCCAGAATCTGGAAAAAACCCGAATGCCCTAGAACGGATGACTGGTTGAGGAAACTTTGGTACATCTATACAATGGAATACTTTGCAGCTGTCAGTAAAAAGGAGGTCATGAATTTTGTATTTAAATGGATGGGCATGAAAAGTTTCATGCTGAGTGAAATGAGTCAGAAAGAGAGAGACAGACATAGAAAGATTGCACTCATCTAGGGTATATAGAATAACAGAGTGGGAGACTAACACCCAAGAATTGTAGAAATAAGTACTAGGAGGTTGACTCCATGGCTTGGAGGCTGGTCTCACATTCTGGGGAAAGGGCAACTCAGAGAAGGGATCACCAAGTATAATGTAGTCGAAGGCCATGTGGGGGAAGGGAGTTGCGGGCTGAATGAGGGCTAGAGACTGAGCACAGTGGCCACTCAACACCTTTATTGCAAACCACAACAGCTAATTAGAGAGAGAGAACAGAAGGGAATGCCCTGCCACAGTGGCAAGGCGGGGTGGGGGGAGATGGGATCGGGGAGGGTGGGAGGGAAGCTGGGTTTACTGGTGGTGGAGAATGGGCACTGGTGAAGGGATGGGTTCCCGAACTTTGTATGAGGGAAGCATAAGCACAAAAGTGTATAAATCTGTAAATGTGCCCTCACGGTGATTCACTAATTAAAAAAAAAACAGTAACAATAAGTCTCTCAATGAGAGAAGTTACTGGTGCCCACTCGAACAAATTGATGAGCAACGGGATGACAGTGTGTGATTATATTCTATTTGCTAGTATTCTGTTGAGGATATTTTCATCTCTGTGTTTCAGGTATATTGGCCTGAAATTCTCTCTCTCTCTCTCTCTCTCTCTCTCTCTCTCTCTTTCTCTCTCTCTTAGTGTCTGTGTCTGCTTTTGGTCGCAGGGTGATACTTGCTTTGTAGAAACTGTTTGGAAGTGTTTATGTTTCTTCAATTTCCTGAAAAAGGTTGAAAAGAATTGGCAGTAGTTTCTATTTAAATATTTTAAAGAATTCACTAATAAATCCATCTGGGCCTGTACTTTTGATTTGGGGAAGACTTTTGATTACAATTTCAATTTCCTTGATAGTTATAGGTCTTTGCAGGTATTTCAAACCTTCTTGGTACAGCCTTGAGAGGTTATAGGAATCCAGAAATTTGTCCATTTCTTCAAAGTTCTCTTATTTATTGACATAAAGTTTCCCAAAGTAATTTCTAATGATCATTTGAATTTCTGTGGTGTTCTTTTTGATGCTCCCCCCTTTTCGTTTCTGATTTAGTTTATTCGGGTTTTCTCTCTATGTTCCCTTCTGAGCCTTGCTAGTAGTCTATTGATTCCTTTTTAATTTTCTCATTTAACCTCTGCTTGATTTCATTGATCTTTCAGATTACTTTTGGGGGGATTCTAGCTGGTTAATTTCTTCTCTAAATTTTATTATTTCCTTCCTCCTGCCTAGTTTGGGCTCTTTTGTTGGTCTTTTTCCAAGCCTTGAAGTTAAGTTAATTGTGTAGGCCCTTTCTTCCTTCCTGATAAATCTTTGCAGAACTATAAACCTCTTAAAACTGCTTTTGTAGTGCTCAAAAAGTTTTGATAGTTATTGTCCTCATTCTCATTTTTTCCAAAGAATCTTTTGAATCTCTCTTCGATTTCCTCTTTAAGCCACTGGTTTATCAATAGCAAGGTATTTAATTTCCTGGTTTTCAATTTGATTCTACAATTCTGTATCTGATTACCTTGTATTTTTAGGGCATCATGGTCTGAAATAGTAGTTGATGCAATTTCTATCCTCTTAATTTTGTGGAGTTATGCTGTGTGGACCAGCATGTGTTCTATCTTGGGGAATGTATCATGTGCACTGGAAAAGAACATATACTCGACTTTATGGGGGTGGAAATCCCTGTATGTATCATCCATGCCTCTCTTCAGTTTCATCCTTCAAAGCAAGTATTTCCTTGCTAAGTTTTAGTCTCATAGATTTATCAAGAGGTGACAAAACAACGTTAAAGTCCCCAACTACTATTGTGTTGCTATCAATTTCTTTCTTCAAGTCTTTCTTCAAGTCTATGATCAGTTGTTTCAATTATTTTGCTGGTTCATTACATTAGGTGCTTATACAGTCAGATTTTGACTTTGAGTATGTGTTTGTTCTGCCTATTTAAATGTGTTTCTGATAGGCAGCAGAGTCTTGGGTTCAATTTTCTAATCCATCCTGTTACTCTGTGTCTCTTAAATGGTGCTGGTGCATTTGGCCCTTTACAATGAGAAAGGTTATTATTATGGGGTTTTGTGCCATATATTTGCTGGAGTTTGGTGTGTTTGTGGGGCTAGTCTTATCCTAAAGTAGCCCATTTAATTCTTCTTGTAACAGTGGTTTTGAGTTTATGAAGCTCTTGAGTTCTTGTTTATCTGTGAAGTGTGCATTATTCCTTCAAACCTGAATGAGAGTCTGGCTAGGTGAGGTGTTCATTTTATCATTTTATTGAGTTTTGTCATTATATATCATCACTGTCTTTAGGCCTGGAAGACATTTGAACTCAATCTTCAGGATGCTCCTTTGTAAAGTAATTTTCTTCTTTGATCTTGATGCTTTCAGTATTCTGTCTCTGTTTGTGATTTTTGTCATTCTGATTAGGATGTATCTTGAAGTATATAGCTAATTATTACTGTTTGGGTCATCTGGGCTATCATCTTTACTCACTCAGAGTGACTTTTGCAGTTTGGAGTTGTTCTTTGTGTTTGTTGTGTGTTTAGGAACCTACAGTTAGGGTGTCTTTGTGTGTTTGTGGTGTGTTATGGAGAGTTGAAGAAATGTAGGACCATGGAGTGAAGCATATGGGGTTTGCAGAAGGGGTTCACTCCTCACCTGGGGAGAGAGTCCACTCCAGAACCCCAAGCCTTGCCTGCCGGGCTTTTCTTTCATTCTTGGGGACTTCGCTGGGTTGGGTAGTGCAAAGCTGATGGCTGGCTGGGCCTATACATTTTTAAATGTAAACTATTTTTTAATTCCAAATTTCTTCCAATTTTGAATGTTGAATTCTAATTCCTGGAAGAAGTATTACGTACTTACCATGACAAAATACATGGGAGATACTTATTATATAAAAAACTGATGAAAATTTTAAGATTTGTGATTGATGTGAGATAACAGAGCTGCATGCATTTAAGACAACGGTCTCTGTCATATTAGGATATTATTAATAATTGCCCAATTAAAATGTGATTTTTTAGCATTTTTGGGTTGCGAAATATTCTTCACTCTGGACTGGATTCTTATCTGCAAGTTTGATGAGATACATTGAATTATTAATGCTATATCAATGAGTATAACTGAAAAGTTTTCAGAAAACAATTTTATACTGGATTGATATACTCCTTGTCTTTTTCTGACAATATAATACATATAAACATACAAAATTTAAATCTAGGTTGATCACCCTCTTTAGATTTTTTTATTTCCTTAGAGTTTTAGTTAGGCAGGTATATTTGTCTATGTTAAATAACTTTCATCATATAATCTTAAAATGATAACTGTTCACTCTTTGAATGGCTCACATATCAACAAGACCATTCTACTAACATTTTATATGATGAACCCTCGAATATAAAAAGAAAAAGCTTAGTTAAGACCTCAGTTTGAAAGATTTGGCTGTGGGGGCTGGAGCGATAGTACAGTGGGTGCTCACCACACATGCAGCAGACCCAGATTCCATAACTGGCATCTCATATGGCTTCCCTAGCCAGGAATATTCCTGGACATTTCCAGGTATGACCATGAAACAAAATCAAAATAAAACATCGAAAATCAAAAAATTTGGTTGCAACCAGTTCTTATTTTTCCATTTTACAGTGACAAGAAGCAAACCGCATAGATAATTTTTTTTGCTAGATGTAATTGAATGTAAAAGTGCTAGATAACATACCAAAATGTATTTTAAAAAACACCCATAGAAGAAATAAGAACTAAACTCAGGTTTAATAGCAAATATTCTATATATTCTGTTGAACTTCATTGACTTCTTGAATGTTCATCAATATACAGTAAAATGATAAATATTGAGACAGTTTTCCAAAGTACTTGGAAACTGCATGGAAAACAGCTTTCAAAAAGTGCGTGTGTTATTCTTCCTATGTACTTCTGACCAATTCTTTAGCAACATGCAAGGGAGGAGGTATTCTGGAGAAAAAAATGCACCATGTCACTCTCTATTTAAAGAAAACAAATCTATGTACAGAAAACTAATTCTAAGTCATTTCCTTAGGAGCACTTGCATATTTTGTCTCCATATTTTTAAACTTATAGAAAGTTCTTAAAATAGGATTATGGAAGTTTCTGCTGAAAATCAATCCTATGTGTTGACTGCTTCAGCCCCCAATGGATGGAACAAAAATATAGAAAGCAAAGTATCATAAATAAAGCTTTATAAAGAATTCCTCATCCTGGTTTCAAACCAGTAAAACTGTTTCTTCAAATTTTATGTAGGAAGCCAATAATAAAACCCAGGTTACTCTAGTTTAAACACAAGCTATTGATTCCTTTCCATCATCTTTCCATGGGGGACTCTCGAACACTTTAGTATCAACCATGAGTCAGGCAGTGTGATTTTAAGTACCACTTTAATATAACAGACAGTTTTAAACATAGTACTACTTTATTGTAACAAGCAGTTCAAAAATTGATTTTTCTCTAAAGAAATCTAAAGAGAACACTTAGAACATTATTTTCTTTGCCCCAAGAAGGAGACTTTAGGACAAAACATATGGAATAGGCAAATAGCTCAAAGGTTGGAGCACATATCTGCATGCAGAGACTCCTGAGTTCAACCCCCAGTATTGCATGATTTGGTATACTCTAGATCTCCTGGGAGTATCCCTGCTGGACTTTGGAATGGCTGGGGAGGCTCCCCAACAAAGAAATATATATATATATAAATGTATATACATATATATATAGACAACATCCTGACTCCATTATCTAATATAGTGGCATTATTATTAAAACCACACACAAGCCTCATGTGATGCTTGCCATGTTTAACACATCTCTACCATTTTTGCTGAAATCGATATATATATTGCTATGAAAATAATTAGTAATGTTTTAGACCTAAATCTCTTCTGTAGAATTTTTTTCTTTCATCTGTTTGATCTCATAGCAATGTGGTCCTTGGATTTAGGGAAATTGATCAAAACAAAACCTATCCATGCAAAGTGTTCATTTAGCTATGGCCTAATTCTGCTTTTCTCACCAGACTTGTTTACTACTGATAATTAGGTAGAGAAATAATGAAAAAGAACAAAAATGCCTCCAGACAAAACTTGTCAGTTAACATTCGTCATATGGAGACCTAGACTTTGTAATGCTTGAGTGCTCAATCCACATGTAATTTATATTAGTTATTGATTGCTTCTGCTACCTCAAAATTATAGAAACAGACTTGGAAGCCATCAAGAAAAAAGGTAGAGACTATTTTTATAGCGCTAACACTATCCAGTAGTTTGTGGTTTTCTTTTCACATAGACTTGGGAGTTGAAACTCAAGGCCAAGTGGGAATCATAGCCATTAAAAACATGGGCATCTATTTTATTCCTTCGAACCGTTCTGAAGCACTTTGACTGCATTATCCACTCCAAACCACACCCACCAAAAATTTTCAAGTCCAAATCCCCTTAAAGATTAACATGCTGACAAACCTTGCTAATGTCAAATCATTGAAAACAGCTCCCTGCTAGCTGCCGGAAATGGACTCCAGACTTCCTTCTTCTTCAGCTAAGGACACTATGTAACTGTTAAAAAATGTGAAGGTTTCTTAAAACATGATGACTATTGCAGGACTGAGACACAGGCTTCTCCTGGAGCCAGGTAGCAACATTCAGCCAATGAATCAGACCCTCGTCTGGCCTGATGTTCAGCAAGGAGATGATTTATAATGGGATACCGGGGCAGTCAGCGGATACATCTCCGAGGTTGAATAATCCAGTCCAGCTGGGCATAGATTGTGACACTTCTCTCATTCTCCATGTCATCTTCTCCCTGGTGAATGTAGGGAGAGGTCTTGGAAAGGGCAATTGGAGACATTTAGCACACAATGATGTAGGCTTATCCAGAACTGGCTCCACTATATGTCTTTCTGAAACCAATGTCAGCCCAGAGGAAATAACCACACAGGAAACAGACTCAATGGAACTTTGGAAATTGCAAGACATCATAGTATACTGAAAGATTGTTTCTTACCCTTTCTGTGTTGTTTTTTTCCTAGGGGTTGTGAGGTAGCTGAGTTCATAGAAAAGTATCATTTATGTTTTTATGAAAGATTATTAATTCTATGGTATATTATATACTTGAGGCAAAATTATTATATTTTTCTGAATATATTTATATATGTATAGTCAAAATAAATGATGAAGGTCCCAAGAGGTAATACAGGCAGCAGAACACTTGTAAGCAGTTGACCTGGTTCCAATCCCTGACACCTCACCCCTATGGTTTTCAGAGAGCCTCCAGTAATGATCATTGAGCCCAGAGCCAGAAGTAAACCCTGAGCATTGCTGTGTGTGCTCCCCAAACAAATAAAACAAAACAAAAAAAGTGAGAAAATGGAACCCTGAGTAACAGTGCAGAAGCTTAAAGAAACTACTTGAAGAACATAGTGTCACAAGTCAAAATACTCAATGCCCCAAATCCTGACAGCTCAGCTGTCTCAGCCTGGGAGCTCCACTGTTACACTGCAAACAGAGGTCTGTCGTGCTAGTAAAAGGTATTTGTGAGCTCAAAAAACTCACTGAAATTATCACGGGTGAGCACAATGATTCCGAGTAAGCACATGGAACACTCGGAAGCATAATTCCGAGTGAGAAGAGTGATGACTACAATCACGATTACTGTACTCCCCTACAAATACAACCCCTAATAAGCATATGTGCAAGAAAAGCAACTAAAACGGTGCCAATTTTGGTGAGCACTGTGAGTGCAAGCGCTGGAGCTGAGGTTCAGCCCTTGGTGAGCACCAGAGCTAAGGAGTAAGTGAGAAGCACACTCAGGAATATATGCAACTTAACTAATCACACCAACATCCAGGACACTGGGAAAGAATTTTTTTTAAAAAAAACACACACACATTCACACAAAACAAAGTTTTAAACAGAGAGGAAAACAAGATGGTGCAATAATAAAAGCTACTTGAAATCTGGTTAAATATTAAAAGATAAAACTGTCAGCTTGTTTGGTTCAGTTTGGTTTGATTTGGGGACCACATTTAGCAGTGCTCAGGGCTTACTCCTGGTTCTACACTAGAGAACACTCCTGGCAGGACTCCAGGATCTATCTATGGTGGCAGGTATTGAATCAGAGTTGACAGGTGCAAGGCAAGTACCTTTACCGCTGTACACTCCTTCCAGCCACTGCAAACTTGTACTGTAAAACAGAAGTTGACTGTATTTTTGTCAAAAGGATTGCTGAAAACAAGGAATCCTAGAAAGGTTCATACTGAAATGATATGAAAATATGTCAGTTTTCATCTAAAGGTATAATAATAATAATAATATCAGGAAATAAGTAATCCAGAGTGTAGGATGACATTACTTTGTCCTTTCCTCCCCCCTTGCCTCAAGGAGCTCATCCCAGTTTTTTCCGGGGTTTAGGCTTACCCCAGTCACACTCATCAAGATGTTCCCAAGTCACTCCCATAACTTTGTTTAGCTATAATCACTTCTCTATGCTCTCTTCCCAAAAACAGTTAATCCGCTTTCCCTTAATGTAGGATGACATTACTTTGCCCTTTCCCTCCTTGCCACAAGTAGCTTGTCCCGTTTTACCCTGAGTTTAGGCTTACCCCAGTCTCACCCATCAAGGTGTTCCCGAATCTCTTCCATCCCTTTGTTTAGCTATAATCACTTCTCCATGCTCTCTTCCCCAAAAGAGTTAATCCTCGGCTTTCCCTTAATCTGACTCTGCTAATTTGCAAGGTCAGACCTTCCTAGGATACTGAATTTATATTATATAAGTTAATATTGCCTTTCTCCTCTTCTTGTGCCTTTTGAATAATTTACTTTAAAGCTATGACTGTTTTGTATAGACACAAGAAGACAATATTATGTTTTTATAACTTGGGAATTAATTGGCCTCGAATATTCCCTCCCGGGCCTCTGCTTTCTCCACTTAAGCCTCAGTTGCCCTCAGTTCCTAGCACCCCAAAGTAGGGTCCCCGACGTGGGACAGGAAGGATCCAGGGCAAGCGGTGAGTTATGTGCTACCCTGGCATCGAGATGGGCCGGGCCAAAGTGCCTAATTCTTAACTATAAGTTAAGAGCTTGATCATAGACAAATGCTGTCATGATCCAATAGTAATTATGAGACTGGGACCCTGCCAGGGATAGGAAAGACTGATCTGGCCTGAGCACTGTAGTCTGAGATTGAGATGGCCCCAGGAGAGCAATTCTATAAGCTTTAATGCATCTCTTATTGTGTCCATACAAAATAATTAATATTATGAATTCTTATATGTTTGCTGGCTGAGGAGAAGAGAAACACATTCATGGGACTCTGCCCTTGGGTGGATCCTCCTGCTGAAAGAGAATTAAGTCCTAGGAGAAGCACCCCCTAAGGGAAAGGAACCTTACCCTATTGATGGTGACCACACCTACGTGTATGCCCCAACCCCCTCATGCTGTGGAGATTTAACTAGGCTGTGAGAGTGGGTTGGGGGGCCAGATCCAGGGGCCAAATCCACGAGCCAGATCCACGAGCCAGATCCACGGGGCAGATCCACGGGGAGAGACCCAGGAGAGCGGGAGAGAAGCGGAGGGAGAGAATGAAATAAACGGATCGAGCAACCAGTTTGGCCTTCTTTCTTCTTCCTTCCATCGCCTGCCCTCGACCGACGGCACACACAGCGGTTCTGGGGCACCGGACGCGGGCGGTGAGACAGAGCCGCCCGGAGAGCCCGCGAGTGCACTCGCCCCCTCGGCGAGCTTTAGTTTTTTACACCTTAATCTGACTCTGCTAATTTGTAAGGTCAGACCTTCCTAGGACACTGAATATTATAATATTGCTTTTCTCCTCTCTTTATGCCTTTTGAATTATTTACTTTAAAGCAATGTCCTTTTTGTATAGACACAAGAAGACAATATTATGCTTTTGTAACTTGGGACTTAATTGGCTTCGAATATTATTCCCTCCCGGGCATCTGCTTTCTCCACTTAAGCCTCAGTTGCCCTCAGTTCCTAGCATCCCAAAAGCAGGATCCCGACGAGGGACAGGACGGATCCAGGGCAAGCAGTGAGTTATGTGCTACCCTGGCATCGAGATGGGCCTGGCCAAAGTGCCTAATTCTTAACTATAAGTTAAGAGCTTGATCACAGACAAATGCTGTCATGATCCAAAAGCAATGACAAGACTAGGACCCTGCTAGGGATAGGAAAGACTGATCTGGCCTGAGCACTGTATTCTGAGATCTAGATGGCTCCAGGAGAGCAATTCTATAAGCTTTAATGCATCTCTTATTGTGTCCATACAAAATGATTAATATTATGAATGCTTACATGTTTGCTGGATGAGGAGAGGAGAAACACATTCCTGGGACTCTGCCCTTGGGTGGATCCTCCTGCTAAAAGAGAATGAATCCTAGGAAAAGCATCCCCTGAGGGAAAGGAACCTTACCCTATTGATTGTGACCACACCTATGTGTATGCCCCAACCCCCTCATGCTGGGGGGATTTAACTAGGCTATAAAAGTGGGTTGGTGGGCCAGATCCACAGATCCAGAGAGAGATCCAGAGCTGGGAGAGAAGCAGAGAGAGAGAATGAAATAACCTGATCGAGCAACCAGTTTGGCCTTTTTCCTTTCGTTGCCTGCCCCTGACCAACAGCACACACAGCAGTTCCAGGGCGGTGAGACAGCCGCTCAGAGAGCCAGCGAGTGCACATACCCCTCAGCGAGCCTTAGTTTTTTACACCAGAGTAGCATTAACTGCTGAAATATGTGGAAAGTATTTCAGGAAAAAACATTTTTTTTTCTTCAGTGGGCATTCTTCCCTGGGCATGGTTTCCAGTGAAAATGAATAAATGGGTGTATTAGAGACTGTTTTATGTCCTGACCAGAACTGTAGAGGGACATCACCCACTGGTATTTAGAGATTCATGAGAAGTAAATGCAAAGCAGAGGCAGGTGAAGTCAGGAAATCTCAAGCGAAGGAGATTTAACAAACAAAAGGCCTGATTTCCTACTGAAACTGTGCAAGAAAGATAATATACAGGGAAAATTATAGCAATGATGAGTTATGGTCACTGTATCACTGTATCATTGTCATTTCATTGTTCGCCCATTTACTCGAGCAGTCACCAGTAACATCTCCATTCGCCTCAGCCCTGATATTTTAGCAGCCTCTACTTACTCGCCTTACTCAATGATTGGAGGCTCTTTCAGGGTCAGGGGAATGAGACCTATCCTTACTGTTTTTGGGATATCGAATACACCATGGGTAGCTTGCAAAGCTCTGTCCATGTGGGTGGGATACTCTCAGTAGCTTGCTGGGCTCTCTGAGCTAT